>NW_028227269.1:48080000-48680000 GCF_978045245.1 Mus caroli
AAAGAGAAACATAAGAGAAAATTGACCACTATGGCTATACAATAGTGAGTTGTCATGAATGCCAGTGAGAGTTTCCACAAAGAATCCTAGGAAAAGAAATTCATGGAAAGTGAGTTTTTTAACAACTGTAAATTAAAATAGATAACCAGCCATCTTGAACCCTACATAATACAAAGTTGGGATATGTAAGACTCTGTGTGCTTCTCTCCTGCATGTTCCCAACAACAGTGCCTGGTAAGATGTCAGCACCTTCCTGAGTAGATAACTGGGTCATTTAGTTTGCAATTATGCAAAGCATCATCTCAGGCATTGCACAGTCTCTCTGTGAATGTTCTGGTCCTCAAGCCTTACCCTGTCCTATAAAGGGTTCTGTTTAACTTTATTGCATTAGGATCAATGTGGTGAAAATATATCACTGGACACACTTGAATTTACAGCAATTCTGGCATTGTATAGTGCTTGTGTATTCATGCACAAATCAACGGCAAGCTCAAGTCAGATCAAATACCAGCATGGAGAGAGAAGGTGGGCTTGAAGTCCCACCCACAGTCACTAGTAATTGATCATTGCTGCAGGGAGACAAAGAGTCAGTTTTCTTTAACAGTGGTGCCCCTAGTAAGTTGATCAGACTTCAGTGGTATATTAAAGAATATATGGGCAGTACAAATTGAACTCAATGTATAAGAAATGAACAACAATTTCTAAAATAAGTTGGGTATGGAAGGGTAGATCAGCAAAGAGGGGTGAATATGATCCAAGGTGGTGGACCTCACTGCCTACATGGCCTCCAAGGAGTAAGAAACCCTGGACCATCCACCCCAGCAAGGACACTGAGAGCAAGAGAGAGACCCTCGGTTGCTGAGGAGTCCCTTTCCCAACTCGGCGCCCAACACTGAGCATCTTCCTCCCTTGTTGTAGCCATATTCATTGTCATACCAGGAAATGAGCTTTACAAAGTTGTCATTGAGAGCAATGCCTGCCCCAGCATCAAGGGTGGAAGAATGGGAGTTGCGGTTGAAGTCACAGGAGACAACCTGGTCCTCAGTGTAGCCCAGGATGCCCTTCAGTGGGCCTTCAGATGCCTGATTTACTACTTTCTTGATGTCGTCATACTTAGCAAGTTTCTCCAGGAGGCACGTCAGATCCACGACAGATACATTGGGGGTAGGAACAGGGAAGGCCATGCTGGTGAGCTTCCAGTTCATCTTTGGGATGACCTTGCCCACAGCCTTGGCAGCACCAGTGGATGCAGAGATGACGTTCTGGGCAGCCCCATTGCCATCATGCCACAGCTTTCCAGGGGGACCATCCACAGTCTTCTGAGTGGCAGTGATGGCATGAACCATGGTCATGAGCCCCTTCCATGATGCCAAATTTGTCAGGGATGACCTTGGCGAGGGTAGCTAAGCAGTTGGTGGTGCAGGATGCATTGCTGACAATCTCGATTGAGTTGTCATATTTGTCATGGTTCACACCCATCACAAACATGGGGGCATCGGCAGAAGGGGCGGAGATGATGATCCTTTTGGCTTCAAGTGGGCCCCGGCCTTATCAATGGTGGTGAAGACGCCAGTAGTCTCCATGGCATCACCCCATTTGATGTTAGCGGGGTCTCGCTCCTGGAAGATCGTGATGGGGTTCCCATTGCCCATTGATGACAAGCTTCCCATTCTCGGCCTTGACTGTGCTGTTGAATTTGCCATGGGTGGAGTCATACTGGAACATGTAGACTATGTAGTTGAGGTCAATGAAGGGATCGTTGATGGCAACAATCTCCACTTTGTCATGTGGAGAGCAGACAGCAGCTCTGGTAACCAGTTGCCCTAGACGGTCAAATCCTGTTCACACCGACCTTCACCATTTTATCTACGGGATCAGGCTGGCGCTGCACAAGAAGATGCGGCTGTCTCTGGAACAGGGAGGAGCAGAGACAACAGGTAGTTTCTTTTTATTGTTAGTCTGTGGGATTTCTCATGTGCTATGTATAGGGTTTCCTTAAGTACATATTCTACTAATACTTCTCTAAGAATTTAATTTCCTTATCTTAAATCATGAACAGAAATTATAATTCAAAATTCTAGTGTATTTTCCTAGTATATTCTATCTAGAGATATATTCATTGTCCAACCTACTATGTAAACATATTTTACTTTCATTGGACCTATATTTTCTGGTTGTAATATACTGATGTAAGTTGCAGTCTTCCATGTGCTTTCACTACATTTGTCTCTAGTATTCATTATGTTCTTTGATGTTTAATAACTTAGTTTTCATGTTTTTCATCTCTTTATGTAAGAATAGACATTTCTCACCACTAAGAATATCAATTTTCAGCCTGGAAAATAGTTTTCTCAAACAGTAGAGAAGAGAATCTATTAAAAATGTAAAGCATAATTTTCAATAATAGGTTGCAAGTCCAGGATAATCATATACAGTGCAGACATGCATATTAATTCTCTCTGTAATTAATGTAATTCATTATTTTTACTTACCTTTTACTTAGCAAAACTTCCAGTTTTAACATATTCAGAAAACCGGAAATCACAAATATAAACAATTAAAAATATCATGAGACTTAAATAAGGATATATGTATTAAAGGAACCATGTAAATAATACTAAATTGAATTGCATTAGAGTTACTGAAACAAAGTTGTAAAAGCAATATGACTCATTTTTTAAATTATTTGCAAGTGAAACAAACCAAAATGAATGTTTTTGTAAAATAATGTTAGACGTGTTGCTTTTAACAATGTTTGGTTTTAAAAATAAAACATATGGGCAGGTAGAAATTTTCAAATAAAAAGCAGAAATCCTGTGTGGCCTTAATATAGATACAAGAGTATGTCAGGCTTAAGTTGAAATGTCTATATAAAACCTGAAACTTGTCCACTATTTTAAATATTTGATTTCCAAAGATCATTTAACACAGTAGTTAAAGAGTCAATTAATAATGTTTTGTATTTCTTTAGTGTTTGCTTTTCAATTTCTAATCATAGCTATGACTGGTCCCTCAAGAGAATTGTCTATCTCATTTCAAAATAAGGAGAAGATCATAGGTGGAAGAAAACAAAACACCTTCAAGCCAGTAAGCTGAACTGCCATATTAGCAGACTCCACTAAGTTATACATTTTATACCCATTGACATCAATTACTATCAGCCTCTGCTGGTTAGATTTTGTCAACTCGGCACAAAATCTAATGTTTGTGTCCAGGAAGAGAGACTCTCAACAGACTGTCTTATAGGCAAATTGTTTGGGTCTTTTCTTAATTGATAATTGATGTTATAGAACCTGGGCCATGAGGATGGTGTTATCCCTGTGTGGATTGTCCTGGGTGGTATAAGAAAGCAGAGTGGGCAGGTCATAAGGAGAACTCCGGTAAGTAGTAGTCTTCTATGGTCTTTGTTTCACTTCCTGCCTCCAGACTCCTGCATTGATTTCTTGCCTGAGTTCCCTGATCAACGAATTGTGATGGAGAAGTGTAAGCTAAATAAACACTTTCTTCCTTAATTTGCTTTGTTCAAGATGCTTATCACATCCGTAGAGACCACATTTGAACACAATCTTCAACAGAAATTCTCCTTCCAGTGAACAGAGACTTATGACTGTACAGGATGCTAAGAATAAAGGAGGCTTATTGTTCTTCCTATGAGGTTGCAAACCTCTTCACCTCCTACAGTTTTTACCCTAACTTCCCCATTGGGATCCTGGCACTTAGTCCAATGTTTGACTGTGTACATCTGCATCTGTATTGGTCCAGCTCTGGCAGAACCTCTCAGAGGACAGCTACCAACCAGAACCCCCAAAACTCCCAGAGACTAAACCACCAACCAAACTCATGACTCCAGCTGCATATGTAGTATGGTAACTAAGGTAATCACTTTATCTGGCATCAAAGGGAGGAGAGGCCCTTGGTCCTCTGGAGGCTTGGTTACCCAAGATAGGGGAATACTAGGGTGCTGAGGCAGGAATGGGTGGAAGGGTGAAAGAGTACCCTCATAGAAGCATGGGGGAGCTGGAAGGTAGAGAGAAGGGCCACAAAATGCTATCTCCTAAGCCAACCATAGACAAGATGATCATGAACTCTGTGGTTACTGGCACTGGGCTTATACACATGGAGTCTGCCCAGAATTCAGTTTTGGAGGAGAAAGGGACACCTAGGTCCTTTCACTAAATGTTGATCTATTAGAAACTATCAGATTCTGTGAGACAGGGAGACAAAATATCCATGTCTATGCACTGCTGGGTGGGGAATAAATAAATAAAAGGCTAGAGTAACCAGAAAACATCAGATACAAGGATGAAAATCTTAAAGAATAAATTCAACTAATTGAATTATGAAAAAAAGAGAAAGAAATTCAAAGCATTGTGAAGTGTAATAGTATCCAGTGTATTAGTAATTTCAGGCAATAGTTTAGGATAATAAAATAAGTACTGTATTAGTATTTCAGTACAGTATAGGAATCCTTGGATCTTTATTGAAAGGATAGTGTCTTCTTCCAGTCCACAATAATCAAGCAGAACCTCTCTAAGGATGCCAGGAATCTACCTTTAAAAAAAATCTCCAAATAGCTTTGAAGTGAGTAATGCTTTTACCTCTAATGCAGAAAACATTGATAGTCAAATTTCAAATTAGAGTTTAATCTAGTACAAAGGAAAGTTACAAAAAATGCATTATTGATCAAAAGGCTGGATTCTAAGCAAGAATGTGCACTGAGTGACTAGTAAACTTTGGTAACAAGTACATTATAGAATCACATAAAATACCTTTGGAACAAAGATCCCAAATCTCCAAATATAAATGTGCATTAGTGGTTATACATTCTGTACACTTTATTATGCTGTGGAAACACAAGTCTTGTTCATCTTAATGAATAGTTTGCGGTAATTACTGTGAAAGAGAAGAAAGAATGGGCTTCTTGTGACATGGCTTTAAGTAGTATTGTGGATTAGGAATGAATCTATGAAAGCTATGCAATACCTACCTTTGAGTGGCATAACATGGAAGATTTTAAGAAGAAATATACTCATGATTATAATAACATCAGAAGTAGTTAAAATACCACTGGTGCAGAGAAGTAAAACCTACCCAGGTCTATGCTATAGTGGTTTGAATAAGAATGTTCTCCCATAGGCTCAGTTATTTGATCCTAGTTGGTGACAATGTTTGAGGATATATAAGCTGTGCTAGTTTGCCAGAAGAAATATGTCACTTGGGGTGGGCTTTGAGTTCTCTCTCTTTATCTCTGTGTCTCTGTCTCTGTCTCTCTCTTTTTTTAAATTTTTAATATTTTTATTACATATTTTCCTCAATTACATTTCCAATGCTGAACTGCCATATTAGCAGACTATCCCAAAAGTCCCCCATAGCGCCCCCCACTTCCCTACCCACCCATTCCCATTCTTTTGGCCTTGGCATTCCCCTATATTGGGGCATATAAAGTTTGCAAGTCCAATGGGCCTCTCTTTCCAGTGATGGCCAACTAGGCCATCTTTCGATACATATGCAGCTAGAGACAAGAGCTCCGGGGTTCTGGATAGTACATCATGTTGTTCCAACAATAGGGTTGCAGATCCCTTTAGCTCCTTGGGTACTTTCTCTAGCTTCTCCATTGGGAGCCCTGTGATACATCCAATAGCTGACTGTGAACATCCACTCCTGTGTTTGCTAGGCCCCGGCATTGTCTCACAAGAGACAGCTATATTTGGGTCCTTTCAGCAAAATCTTGCTAGTGTATGCAATGGTGTCAGCATTTAGAAGCTGATTATGGGATGGATCCCTGGATACGGCAGTCTCTAAATGGTCCATCCTTTCATCACAGCTACAAACTTTGTCTCTGTAACTCCTTCCCTGGGTGTTTTGTTCCCAATTCTAAGAAGGGGCACAGTGTCCACACTTTGGTCTTCATTCTACTTGAGTTTCATGCGTTTAGCAATTTGTATCTTATATCTTGGGTATCCTAAGTTTTGGGCTAATATCCACTTATCAGTGAATACATATTGTGTGAGTTCTTTTGTGATTGTGTTACTTCACTCAAGATGATGCCCTCCAGGTCCATCCATTTGGCTATGAATTTCATAAATTCATTCTTTTTAATAGCTGAGTAGTACTCCATTGTGTAAATGTACCATAATTTCTGTATCCATTCCTCTGTTGAGGGACATCTGGGTTCTTTCCAGCTTCTGGCTATTATAAATAGGGCTGCTATGAACATAGTGGAGCATTTGTCCTTTTTACCGGTTGGAACATCTTCTGGATATATGCCCAGGAGAGGTATTGCTGGATCCTCCGGTAGTACTATGTCCAATTTTCTGAGGAACCGCCAGACTGATTTCCAGAGTGGTTGTACAAGCTTGCAATCCCACCAACAATGGAGGAGTGTTCCTCTTTCTCCACATCCTCGCCAGCATCTGCTGTCACCTGAATTTTTGATCTTAGCCATTCTGACTGGTGTGAGGTGGAATCTCAGGGTTGTTTTGAGTTGCATTTCCCTGATGATTAAGGATGTTGAACATTTTTTCAGGTGCTTCTCTGCCATTTGGTATTCCTCAGGTGAGAATTCTTTGTTCAGTTCTGAGCCCCATTTTTTAATGGGGTTATTTGACATTTTGGAGTCCACCTTCTTGAGTTCTTTATATATATTGGATATTAGTCCCTTATCTGATTTAGGATAGGTGAAGATCCTTTCCAATTCTGTTGGTGGTTTTTTTGTCTTATTGATGGTTTCTTTAGCCTTGCAGAAGCTTTGCAGTTTCATGAGGTCCCACTTGTCAATTCTCGATCTTACAGCACAAGCCATTACTGTTCTATTCAAGAATTTTCCCCTGTGCCCATATCTTCAAGGCTTTTCCCCACTTTCTCCTCTATAAGTTTCAGTGTCTCTGGTTTTATGTGAAGTTCCTTGATCCACTTAGACTTGACCTTAGTACAAGGAGATAGGAATGGATCGATTCACATTCTTCTACATGTTAACAACCAGTTGTGCCAGCACCATTTGTTGAAAATGCTGTCTTTCTTCCACTGGATGTTTTTAGCTCCCTTGTCGAAGATCAAGTGACCATAGGTGTGTGGGTTCATTTCTGGGTCTTCAATTCTATTCCATTGGTCTATTTGTCTGTCACTATACCAGTACCATGCAGTTTTTATCACAATTGCTCTGTAGTAAAGCTTTAGGTCCGTCATGGTGATTCCACCAGAGGTTCTTTTATACTTGAGAAGAGTTTTTGCTATCCTAGGTTTTTTGTTATTCCAGATGAATTTGCAGATTGCTCTTTCTAATTCGTTGAAGAATTGAGTTGGAATTTTGATGGGGATTGCATTGAATCTGTAGATTGCTTTTGGCAAGATAGCCATTTTTACAATGTTGATCCTGCCAATCCATGAGCATGGGAGAACTTTCCATCTTCTGAGATCTTCTATAATTTCTTTCTTCAGAGACTTGAAGTTTTTATTATACAGATCTTTCACTTCCTTAGTTAGAGTCACGCCAAGATATTTTATATTATTTGTGACTATTGAGAAGGGTGTTGTTTCCCTAATTTCTTTCTCAGCCTGTTTTTTCTTTGTGTAGAGAAAGGCCATTGATTTGTTTGAGTTAATTTTATATCCAGCTACTTCACCGAAGCTGTTTATCAGGCTTAGGAGTTCTCTGGTGGAATTTTTAGGGTCACTTATATATACTATCATATCATCTGCAAAAAGTGATATTTTGACTTCATCTTTTCCAATTTGTATCCCTTTGATCTCCTATTGTTGTCGAATTGCTCTGGCTAGGACTTCAAGTACAATGTTGAATAGGTATGGAGAAAGTGGACAGCCTTGTCTAGTCCCTGATTTTAGAGGGATTGCTTCAAGCTTCTCACCATTTACTTTGATGTTGGCAACTGGTTTGCTGTAGATTGCTTTTATCATGTTTAGGTATGGGCCTTGAATTCCTGATCTTTCCAAGACTTTTATCATGAATGGGTGTTGGATCTTGTCAGATGCTTTTTCCGCATCTAAAGAGATGACCATGTGGTTTTTGTCTTTGAGTTTGTTTATATACTGGATTACGTTGATGGATTTCCGTATATTGAACCATCCCTGCATCCCTGGGATGAAACCTACTTGGACAGGATGGATGATTGTTTTGATGTGTTCTTGGATTCGGTTAGCAAGAACTTTATTGAGGATTTTTGCATCAATATTCATAAGGGATATTGGTCTGAAGTTTTCTATCTTTGTTGGGTCTTTTTGTGGTTTAGGTATCAGAGTGATTGTGGCTTCATAGAATGAGTTGGGTAGAGTACCTTCTGTTTCTATTTTGTGGAATAGTTTGTGAAGAACTGGGATTAGATCTTCTTTGAAGGTCTGATAGAACTCTGTATTAAACCCATCTGGTCCTGGCCTTTTTTTAGTTGGGAGACTATTAATGACTGCTTCTATTTCTTTGTGGGATATAGGGCTGTTTAGATCATTAACCTGATCTTGATTCAACTTTGGTACATGGTATCTGTCTAGGAACTTCTCCATTTCATCCAGGTTCTCCAGTTTTGTTGAGTATAGCCTTTGGTAGAAGGATCTGATGGTGTTTTGGATGTCTTCAGGATCTGTTGTTATGTCTCCCTTTTCATTTCTGATTTTGTTAATTAGGATGCTTTCCCTGTGCCCTCTAGTGAGTCTGGCTAAGGGTTTATCTATCTTGTTGATTTTCTCAAAGAACCAGCTCCTTGATTGGTTGATTCTTTGAATAGTTCTTCTTGTTTCCACTTGGTTGATTTCGCCCCTGAGTTTGATTATTTCCTGCTGTCTACTCCTCTTTGGTGAATTTGCTTCCTTTTGTTCTAGTGCTTTTATGTATGTTGTCAAGCTGCTAATGTGTGCTCTCTCTAGTTTCCTTTTGGAGGCACTCAGAGCTATGAGTTTTCCTCTTAGAAATGCTTTCATTGAGTCCCATAAGTTTGGGTATGTTGTGGCTTCATTTTCATTGAACTCTAAAAAGTCCTTAATTTCTTTCTTTATTCCTTCCTTGACCAAGGTATCATTGAGAAGAGTGTTGTTCAGTTTCCACGTGAAGGTTGGCTTTCTATTATTTATTTTGTTATTGAAGATCAGCCTTAGTCCATGGTGATCTGATAGGATGCATGGGACAATTTCAATATTTTTGTATCAGTTGAGGCCGGTTTTGTGACCAATTATGTTGTCAGTTTTGGAGAAGGTACCATGAGGTGCTGAGAAGAAGGTATATCCTTTTGTTTTAGGATTGAATGTTCTGTAGATATCTGCCAGATGCATTTGATTCATAATTTCTGTTAGTTTCACTGTGTCCCTGTTTAGTTTTTGTTTCCATGATCTGTCCATTGGTGAAAGTGGTGTGTTGAAGTCTCCCACTATTATTGTATGAGGTGCAATGTGTGCTTTGAGATTAACTAAAGTTTCTTTAATGAATGTGGCTGCCTTTGTATTTGGAGCATAGATATTCAGGATTGATACTTCCTCTTGGAGGATTTTACCTTTGATGAGTATGAAGTGTCCCTCCCTGTCTTTTTTAATGACTTTGGGTTGGAAGTCAATCTTATCAGATATTAGAATGGCTACTCCAGCTTGTTTCTTCATACCATTTGCTTGGAAAATTGTTTTCCAGCCTTTCATTCTGAGGTAGTGTCTATCTTTTTCTCTGAGATGAGTTTCCTGTAAGAAGCAAAATGTTGGGTCTTGTTTGTGTAGCCAGTTTGTTAGTCTATGTCTTTTTATCGGGGAGTTGAGTCCATTGATATTAAGAGATATTAAGGTAAAGTAATTGTTGTTTCCTGTTATTTTTGTTGTTAAAGTTGGCATTCTGTTCTTGTGCCTGTCTTCTTTTAGGTTTGTTGAGGGATTACCTTCTTGTTGTTTCTAGGGCGTGGTTCCTGTCCTTGTATTGGTTTTTTCTGTTATTATCCTTTGAATGGCTGGATTCCTGGAGAGATAATGTGTGAATTTGGTTTTGTCATGGATTACTTTGGTTTCTTTATCTATGTTAATTGAGAGTTTGGCTGGGTATAGTAGCCTGGGCTGGAATTTGTGTTCTTTTAGTGTCTGTATAACATCCGTCCAGGATCTTCTGGCTTCCATAGTCTCTGGTGAAAAATCTGGTGTAATTCTGATAGGCTTGCCTTTATATGTTACTTGGCCTTTTTCTCTTACTGCTTTTAGTATTCTATCTTTATTTAGAGCATTTGTTGTTCTGATTATTATGTGTTGGGAGTTATTTCTTTTCTGGTCCAGTCTATTTGGAGTTCTGTAGGCTTCTTGTATGTTCATGGGCATCTCTTTCTTTAGATTTGGGAAGTTTTCTTCTATAATTTTGTTGAAGATGTTTGCTGGTCCTTTGAGTTAAAATCTTCATTCTCATCCACTCCTATTATCCGTAGGTTTGGTCTTCTCATTGTGTCCTGTATTTCTTGGATGTTTTGAGTTAGGATCTTTTTGCATTTTACATTTTCCTTGATTGTTGTGCTGATGTTCTCTATGGAATCTTCTGCACCTGAGATTCTCTCTTCCATCTCTTGTATTCTGTTGCTGATGCTCGTATCTATGGTTCCAGATTTCTTTCCTAGGGTTTCTATCTCCAGTGTTGCCTCATTTTGGGTTTTCTTTATTGCGTGTACTTCCCATTTTAGGTCTAGTATGGTTTTGTTCATTTCCATCATCTGTTTGGATGTGTTTTCCTGTTTTTTCTGTAAGGACTTCTACCTGTTTGATTATGTTATCCTGTTTTTCTTTAAGGATTTGTAACTCTTTAGCAGTGTTCTCCTGCAATTCTTTAAGGGATTTTTGTGCTTCCTCTTTACTGTCTTCTACCTGTTTACCAGTGTTCCTTTGTATTTCTTTAAGTGTGTTATTAAAGTCCTTCTTGAAGTCCTCTACCATCATCATGAGATATGCTTTTAGATCCGTGTCTAGCTTTTCCGGTGTGTTGGGGTGCCCTGGACTGGGCGAAGTGGGAGTGCTGGGTTCTGATGATGGTGAGTGGTCTTGGTTTCTGTTAGTAAGATTATTACGTTTACCTTTCGCCATCTGGTAATCTCTGGGGTTAGTTGTTTTCATTGTCACTGTTTAAAGATTGGAGCAGAAGCTGTGTTCCACTCACCAGCAGTCTCAAAATCCTGTGGTGGGGGTCGTGGGTAGCTGGCGAGTGTCAGCCGACCCTGCGCACTAGCTACCCCGGTGCTTTTCTGACCGGAAGAGGCATGTAGCCCTACTCAGGCCGGATTTCTGCCTCCCCAACCAAAGCAGTCTCAGGTCCCTCGTGATTGGACTGGAGCAGAAGCTGTGTTCCACTCACCAGCAGTCTCAAAATCCTGTGGCGGGGATCGTGGGTAGCTGGCGGGTGTCAGCCGACCCTGTGCTCTAGCTACCCCGGTGCTGGTCAGGCTGGAAGAGGTCTGTGGCCCTACTCAGGCCGGTTTTCTGCTTCCCTAACTAATGCAGTCTCAGGTCCTGCGCGCAATTGGATTGGAGCAGAAGCTGTGTTCCACTCACCAACAGTCTCAAAATCCTGTGGCGGGGGTCCTGGGTAGCTGGCAGGTATCAGCCGACCCTGCGCTCTAGCTACCCCTGGTGCTGGAAGAGCTCTCTCTCTCTTTCTCTCTCTCTCTCTCTCTCTCCTCTCTTCTCAGTGCTTGTGTTTGAAGATATGAGCTCTCAGTTTTCTGTTTCTGACAATGTGTCTAAAAATACTGCTGTGTCCCTTTGCTATTTTATCACTCTAAGCTCCAATTCTTATTTCTATAAGTTAGCATGATCATGGTGCTTTTATTGTGGAAGCCTTAAAGTAACTAGTATGAAAGATGATAAAGCTTTCAATCTATGGGAAGGTTGAATAAGTTACATATTTCTGGAATTGAATACATTGAACAAGGTCAGCTGACACCATAATGATTTACTACCTGAGATACACAGGAAAATTGGACAAGTTTAATTACCAATCCTGAGATCTAAACTATACAATAGTCATCTGGAACTACCCAGTACTCCTAATCTAATTGCCATTCCTAAAATCTAGGACTGCTGCAAGTTGCAAGCCACATATGACTCCTGTTCTTGACAGATATGCTGATGTCATCCAGTCTCAATTTCTAACTTTAACTCAAATCTAGTAATGGATATGATACTCAGAACTTGGAAAAAATATCTTGTTTGTAGAACCTAATTCCAGAGACTTTCATTTATAACTGTACATATTTCAGAAATATATGCTGATCAGATTATTATCTAATAATTACATATTATATTATTATCTTATTATTATAATTATATTAGATATATATTATTCAATATTACATTAGATTATAATAATTATATTAGATTATATTATTCAATATATTATTTGTAATCAAAAGTCTTATATGTGAGAAATATACTCATTTGAAATATTCACATGAGAAAAGGAAATAAAACCACCTCATTAACATTATCACTATTGATATTGACATACATGAAAAAATTAGGTATTGAACAAAAGAGAATATCTTGCTACTGAGAAATGCATCAAACTCACAAAATGCCTTGGGTTTTCAAGCCTTTTACCAAAGCCATACTGTTCATCACTATGGAACATTTTATTGATGCTAAAAGATTATATCTCAAACATGGCTCCATATCTATCACCCTGCTATATGCTCATACAGAAACAGTTAAGGAACATTTTGTGAAGGAAACTGTGAACATTAAATTTTTCTACACACGAATTTAACGCAACTCTAAAAAGTTATGACTCTTCCCACATAATGAGTGAATATGACCTTTGGTTTCATTATAGTTATATATTTTCAGCTTTTGTGAATGAGCCAGTTGATTTCTGAACACACTGAAGATGTGGACTGTGTTCCGGACAGCCATGTTGGGGTCTGAACTCATCAGCTCTTGTTCCATATTACATTCCAGAAATACTGTGCATCTTTCCTTGCAGAGCAGCTGTCCCATATCTCATTTCAAAGATCATTGCATACATTCCAGTTTCAGTTGAAAATATGCGTCTGTGTTTTTATATTATTTAATTGTATGCCTATTAGTCACCATTTATATTCATTTTCTAAGGTACATTAAAATAATTTGGATTAAATATTCAATATAAGATAATGTTGTTCTGTTTTCAGTAACACTATGCAGAGTATAATCATTAGCCACTGGATGCCATCCAAGTTTTCTTCCAGTTTTAATATAAATCATCTAAAAACAACCCAGATATATTCCAACTATATCATAAAACATTGCTTCATTAAGATTTAATAAGTATCTGTGGAGGAACAAAGGACTCTCAATAATATTTTATTGTCATGTATACATAAATATGGCATTGGTACACATTCAACAGTATATCAAAATAGTTTACAGAAACAAAATATTTAAGAATTTTTTATTAAGCTTTGAAAAGTGTGACATCAATAACAACAGAAGTAAATTTGACTACATATACATATAGTATATATCTGAGGCAGCAGAAAACCTTATTTGTCCCTGGTATTTTTTGATCTATTCTGGCCTGTCAACATCCTTCTTTGAATAAACACAATATAAAAATTGCATGTGAATCTTTGTTAAGGGTATAGAGATAGAGGGCTAGTCATGTTGGTTTCAAAATATAAAACATGGTAGTTGCAACTTAGTAATATAAATTCAGGAAAATATGTTTAGAATGTCTGAGAGATAAGAAATTTTCCCTTAGAAGAAGAGATACAAACTTACCAATAATAAATTCAATAAAAGGTTTGATGTTTGATCCATTCTGAGTGACAGGGGTCCAGAAAATATACTTTTTACAGTAGAGACTCTCTTTATTTAAAACTTTTGTTCACATATTAAGTTTTGATAAAATATGACCACTACAATTAATTCTTATTATAGTTGCAAATGCAGTGGCAAGATGTATAATGATCTATTAAATATTTTCAGAAACTCAGTAATGAAGTGATACATGAACTAGGTATTATTTACATTGTTAATCTCTCACAGTTCTTCACATTTGAATAACTAAATAATGATACGGTTTGCCATATGTTTCCATTTAATGAAGCCTTGTATTGATACTTAAATGCTTCATTAAGTCTCAAGCTGCCAAAATAAGTAGTTTTTCTCTTGTCATAAATGTGACATGGTTTAACTAAAAAGTCTTGTCATTTTGAAAATTAAGAACACTTTTATTCCACACGTGTATAAGCAACATTACTCTCAATATTTCAGGTTTAGACAAATTATTTTTTTTTTAGGAATCTGACACAGTAGTTTGGGACTTTTTGTGCACAATTTTCTTGTCAGTAGGAGGTTGTATGAGTTGTTATAACTATCATTTCATCATAAACTAAACAAAGTTTATATGTAATTTTCAAAAGCTTCTTGGAGTGACATCTATTTCATTAATAATAATAACAAGCTTAAAAGTCCTAGACTATGCTGTAAACATCAACTAAAAAAACTGTAATTTCAGCAAAATCATATTTTTAAGACATCTAGTTAGCTTAAAAATGACAAGCTCAGAAAATAATCAGTTTAGATTCACTGGAAGAACCCATGTGGTTTGTAACATTGACATCAAAATTTGCTTTTCAGCATTCCCAGTAAAATACCTCAAATTGTCTTCTGGTACAATGTCCTTTTTGTGCATGACATGGACAATGTAGTTGATGCTTATTTTGAATAAAATGGGAGATTAATATCTTATTATTTCCTAGATTACATTTGAGAGAATCAAGTTCAAGAATGAATAAATGAAGAGTTCAAGGTTAATTCATCAAATATATAAAAGTTGACAAAATAGTATATTTTCAAAAACTAGGTTTATAGAAGAAATGGGAAAGTTTATTTTAATATCCAGTCTTTAATACAGGTTTTTGAGCATATACCAAATATGAGTAATTATTATAAATATAGAAGTAGTATTAATAGCCAAGAACCCCAAACATCGATTACTTATTTCTCAAAGGGAATTCATGAAACTTACTTTATTTTAACTTTCCCCAATCTTCTTTCAAAGATATTGAACTACATATTTGATTTTACTTTTACTAAGATTGTATGCTTTTTTTTAAATGTTCATGTATTTATAACCACAAATAGTCTTGTTAGTCCTACTGATATTGCAATAAAAAATTAAATAGCATTGCTATATAACAAATATGCATTTATTTATAACAAAATTTAGGGTAAGACAAATTTTTGGATGAATGGTTTACCTAAACATTTTAAAATTCAAGCATCAGACCAAATGACAAACATTATAAGTATTTGAGCAAATAAAATAAATCTGAATTTGAGCTTTCTTACATCTTTTATTAGCCATTGCCATAAATGTCACCTATAAAAACACTGACAATTAATTTTATAACACAATCTTAAATCCAATATTACTTAAGGTATATTATGATCCAATATGATCTTATAGGTTGTGTTGTTTCTTAAGTTTTACCTCTTTCAATTTCTTCTTGCTGCATATCACCCATTCTTAGGTTGCAGAAATCATAAAGCAATGTTTTGTCTGTTACTTTATTTTCTGTTATGACAAAATGACCTGACCAAAACAACACACGGAAGTGTTTGTTCTTGGCTCCCAGTTCAACAGTACAGTCCATCAGCGAGAGGAACTCAAAGTGGTAGGGCTTGAAACAGCTTGTCACATTCATTGCATCTGAAGCCAGGATAAAGAGAGCAATGTATGCTCGTGCTCAGCTAGATTTTTCTTTTGCAGTTCAGGACCAAAGACCAGAGAATAGTGCTACCTGATTTCAAACTGAGTTTTCTCACTTTAGCCAACTCCAAGATAATTTGTTACATGTATGTCCAGAGACTAAACTCATCTCAGTAATCCCTCACAGGAGTTTTCAGAGGCTGTTCTCCTAGATGATACTAGATCCTGAGAAACTCATAATAATATTATTAAAACAGCACACAATGTTATGTCCCTTCAGGTTTTTTTCTCTTTCTATTCTAAGGGGTTTAACATTAACTTTTAGAAAATCAAAATTCTTTTATATTCTAATCAACATATTTCTCAGTAAGAATCAGTCATGTAAAGATTCCTAAAGTGTTCTATTCCTCAATTATTTAATACTGCATCACAACCAGTCTTGTTGATGTTGTTTCATTTGTAGAAATTTGAAGGCTGGAAAAGACAAACCACTAGATATTAACTTAGAGTTGTCTTTAAAGTTGTCTGAATGCTGTTTTAAAACTATGGCCTCCCTTCCACCTGGTCCTTGCTGCTGGGGCAGACCACTAGTTGGCCTGCTCCCCTGAAGACTCTATATCCAGATACATCCCAGAGGCCTACTGCACTCAGAGCACTTAATGTCAGGCTGCACTCAGAGCAGTTGAGGATCCTCTGAACTCAGTGCAGTTGGTCAACAGCTTGACAGCTCCACTGAAGCCCCAACTGTTTGAAGGCCTCCCAGAAGATCTACTGCAGCCAGGGCAACAGATCAGCAGCTTCTTTGCCCCTGTGAAGAGCCCCCAGTAGGAAGGTCCCACAGGTGTTCTGATACAGCCAGAGCAGCAAGCCTACCAGGAGGCCTGAAGCAACCCAGGAATGAAGGAGGCAGAGTCCATATAGTCACCCAGATAAACAAACACCAAGGATATCCAGATGGCTAAAGGCAAGTGCAAGACCATAAGCAACAGACGCCAAAATATGTGGGCATCATCAGAATCCAGGTCTTCCAGCACAGTAAGCTCTGAATACAACAATACACCTGAAAATCAGGAATCTGTCCAAAAATCCTATCTCGTGAAGATAATAGAGTCCTTTAAGGAGGATATCAATAACTCACTTGAAAGAAATACAGGAAAACACAATCAAACAGGTGAAGGAATTGAATGAAGTGTTACAAGACCTAAAAGTGGAAGTAGAAACAATAAAGAAAACACAAATGCAAAAATATCCTAACTCAAAACATCCAGGAAATACAAAACACAATGAGAAGACTAAACCTAAGGATAATAGGTATAGATAAGAATGAAGATTTTCAACTTAAAGGGGAATTAAATATCTTCAATAAAATTATAGAAGAACTTCCCAAACCTAAACAGGGAGATGCCCATGACAAACAAGATACCTACAGAACTCCAAATAGACTGGACCAAAAAAGAAATTCTTCTCCACATATAATAATCAGAACAACAAATGCACTAAATAAGGATAGAATATTAAAAGCAGTAAGGGAAAAATGTCAACTAACATATAAAGGCAGAATTACACCAGACTTCTCACCAGAGACTATGAAAGGCAGAAGATCTTGGACAGATGTTATACAGACCCTAAGAGAATGTAAATGCCAGCCCAGGTTACTATACCAGCAAAACTCTCAATTACCATAGATGGAGAATTCAAACTATTCCATGAAAAAAAAAAACAAATTCATACAATATATTTCCACAGATCCAGTCCTTCAAAGAATAATAAAGGGAAAACTCCAACACAAGAAGGGAAATGACGTCCTAGAATAAGCAAGAAGGTAATCCTTCAACAAAACTAAAAGAAGATAGCCACAAGAACAGAATCCCAACTATAACAACAAAATTAACAGGAAGTAACAATTACTTTTCCTTAATATCTCTTAACATCAATGAACTCTACTGCCCAATAAAAAGACATAGATTAACAGTCTGGCTACATAAAAAGGACCCGACATATTGCTGCATACAAGAAAGCCACATCAGGGACAAAGACAGACATTACCTCAGACTAAAAGGCTGAAAAACAATTTTTCAAGCAAATGGTCCGAAGAAACAAGCTGGAGTAGCCATTCTAATATTGAATAAAATTGACTTCCAACCCAAAGTTATCAAAATAGACAAGGAGGGGCACTACATACACATCAAAGGTAAAATCTTCCAAGATGAAATCTCAAATCTGAATATCTGTGCTCCAAATACAAGGGCAGCCACATTCATTGAAGAAACTTTAGTAAAGCTCAAAGCACACATTGCACCTCATACAATAATAGTGGGAGACTTCAACACCCCACACTTGTCATTGGACAGATTCTGGAAACAGAAACTAAACAGAGACACATGGACACTAACAGAAGTTATGAAACAAATGTATTTAACAGATATCTACAGAACATTTTATCCCAAAACAAAAGGATATACCTTCTTCTCAGCACCTCATGGTACCTTCTCAAAAGTTGACCATATAATCGGTCACAAAACAGGCCTGAACAGATTGAAATTATCCCATGTATTCTATCAGATCACCACGGACTAAGGCTGATCTTCAATAACAGCATAAATAATACAAAGCCAACATTCAAGTGGAAACTGAACAACACTCTACTCAATGATACCCTGGTCAAGGAAAAAATAAAGAAAGAAAATAAATACGTTTTAGAGTTTAATGAAAATGAAGCCACAGCATAGCCAAATTTATGGGACACAATGAAAGCATTCCTAGAGGAAAACTCATAGCCCTGAGTGCTGCCAAAAAGAAACTAGAGAGAGAATACACTAACAGCTTGACAGCACACCTAAAAGCTCTAGAACAAAAAGAAGCAAATTCACCCTAGAGGAGTAGATGGCAGGAAATAATCAAACTTTGGGCTGCAATCAACCAAGAAGAAAGAAGGAAAACAAACAAACAAAAACTATACAAAAACCAGTAAGAAGGACACATGCTCCACTATGTTCATAGCAGACTTATTTATAATTGCCAGAAGCTGGAAAGAACCCAGATGCCCCTCAACAGAGGAATGGATACAGAAAATGTGGTACATTTACACAATGGAGTACTACTCAGCTATTAAAAAGAATGAATTTATGAAATTCCTAGGCAAATGGATGGACCTGGAGGGCATCATTCTGAGTGAGGAAACCCAATCACAAAAGAACTCACACAATATGTACTCTCTGATAAGTAGATATTACCCCAGAAACTTAGAATACTCAAGATATAAGGTACAATTTGCTAAACACATGAAACTCAAGAAGAACAAAAACCAAAGTATGGACACTTTTCCCCTTCTTAGAATTGGAAATAAAACACCCATGGAAGTAGTTACAGAGACACAGTTTGGAGCTGAGACAAAAGGATGGACCATCTAGAGACTGCCATATCCGCTGATCCATCCCATAATCAGCCCCCAAACGCTGACACCATTGCATACACTAGCAAGATTTTGCTGAAAGGATCCAGATATAGCTGTCTCTTGTGAGACTATGCTGGGGCCTGGCAAACACAGAAGTGGATGCTCACAGTCAGCTATTGGATGGATCACAGGGCCCCCAATGGAGGAGCTAGAGAATGTAACCAAGGAGCTAAAGGGATCTGCAACCCTATAGGTGGAGCAACAATATGAACTACCCAGTACCCCCCCCCAGAGCTCATGTCTCTAGCTGCATATGTAGCAGAAGATGGCCTAGTAGGCCATCAGTGGAAAGAGAGGCCCATTGGTCATGCAAACTTTATCTGCCTCAGTACAGGAGAATGCCAGGCCCAAGAAGTGGGAGTGGGTGGGTGGGGGAGTGGGTGGGGGACTTTTGGGATAGCATTGGAAATGTAAATGAAATAAATACCTAATTTAAAAAATAAATAAATAAAAAAGAAAACAAAAAGAGTTCAAGGGGATAAAAATTTGAAAGGAAGAAGTCAGAATATAACTATTTGCACATGACATGATAGTATACATTCGCAACCCCAAAAACTCTACCAGAGAAATTCTCAGCTCTTAAACAACTTCAGCAAAATGGCTGGATATAAAATTAACTCCAATAAATCACTAGCCTTCCTTTATACAAAGGATAAACAGGCTTAGAAACAAATCAGGGAAAAAAACTCCCTTCACAATAGGGAGTGAACACAAATAATATAAACTATCTTGGCATAACTTTAACCAAACAAGTGAAAGACCTGTATGACAAGAATTTCAAGTCGCTCAAGAAAGAAATTGAGAGGAATCTCAGGAAATGGAGAGATCTCCCGTGCTCATGGATTGGCAAAATTAACATAGTAAAAATGGCCATCCTATCAAAGGGAATGTATATTGTAATAAAATTCTCATCAAGATCCCAAAACAATTCTTCAAAGACATGGAAAGAGCAATTCACAAATTCATCTGGAAAGACAAAACAAAAAACAAAAACAAAAACAAAAACAAACAAACAAAAAAACAGAATAGTAGAAACAATTCTTTGGAATAAAAGAACAGCTGGAATAGGGAAGCAGAAAACCAGCCTGACCAGAGTCACAAGTCCCAGTCTGCACCAGCGTCAGGTCACCTTGGCCACAGAATCTGAGGACATCTCTACAATCTCCAGAGGACTATCCACACCATCTTAGGATCACTAGTGAGTGGAACACAACATCAGTTCCAATCCAATTGTGACGGGCCTATGACAGCAGAAACAAGAACATAAGAGCTCTTCTGGACCAGAGGCTCCTGTTCGTTTTGTTCAGTTCTGGTATACCTTGGTTTCAAACAGATGAGACAGCTCCAAGGTCCTAAAAGGATACAGACAACACTTCTGGGCACTGTAAAACGCCCAGGATCTTAGGACAACAGGATCCCAGGATAACAGGAGCTGGGTCACACAAGTATTTCAGGGTCTCAAAGGAACTTTTCTGCCAAGAACTCTGACAAACCCAGCATCTCAGGTTCACAGGAGCCCACAATCAAAGGATCACAGAAAAAGCTGGACTCTGAGGAGTCCTGAATCAACTAGGATTATATGAAGGACAGGATCCAATCAGATATGTTGAGGGAAGCAAGCACTTGAGATAATCAGATAATAGTAGGCAAGCATAAGAACAGAAGCAACAGAAACCAAGGTTACATGGCATCATCAGAACCAAACTCTCCCACCATAGCAAGTCCTGGATGTACCATCAAACCAGAAAAGCAAGACATGGATCTAAAGTCACTTCTCATGATGATGATGGAGGACTTTAGGAAGGAAATACAGGAAAACACAGGTAAACAGCTAGAAGCCTTTAAAGAGGAAACACAAAAACCCTTAGAGAGTTACAGGAAAACACTACCAAACATGTGATGGAATTGATCAAAACCTTCCAGGATCTGAAAATAGAAGTACAAACAATAAAGAAAACCCAAAGAAAGAAAACTCAGGAGATAAAAACCCTAGGAAAGCCGGGCAGTGGTAGCACACGTCTTTAATCCTAGCACTTGTGAATTTCTGAGTTAGAGGCCAGTCTGGTCTACAAAGTGAGTTCCAGGACAGCCAGGGCTATACAGAGAAATCCTGTCTCGAAAAACAACAACAACAACAAAAAGCAAAACAAAACAAAAAGAAAAACAAAAACAAAAACAGAAACAGAAACCATAGGAAAGTAATCAGGAACCCTAGATGCCAGCATCAGCAACAGAATACAAGAGATTGAAGAGAGAATCTCAGATGCAGAAGATTCCATAGGGAGCATGGACACAACAATCAAAGAAAATGCAAAATGCAAAATGATCCTAACTCAAAACATCCAGGAAATCCAGGACACAATGAGAAGACCAAACCTACAGATAATAGGAGTAGATGAGAATGAAAATTTCCAACTTAAAGGGCCAGCAAATATCTTCAACAAAATTATAGAAGAAAACTTCCCATGCCTAAAGAAAGAGATGCTCATGAACATACAAGAAGACAACAGAACTCCAAATAGACTGGACCAGAAAAGAAATTCTTCCTGACACATAATAATCAGACCAGCAAATGCATTAAATAACAACAGAAAATTAAAAGCAGTAAGGGAAAAAGGTCAAGGAACATATAAAGGCAGACCTATAAGAATTACTCCAGACTTCTCACCAGAGACTATAAAAGCCAAAAGATGTTATATAGACACTAAGAGAACAAAAATGCCAGCCCAGGCTACTATACTTAGCAAACCTCTCAATTACTATAGACGGAGAAACCAAATTATTCCATGACAAAACAAAATTCACACAATATCTTTCCATGAATTCAGTCCTTCAAGGGATAATAAAGGGAAAACACCAACACAAGGATGGAAACTACACCGTAGAAAAAAAGAAAGTAATCCTTCAACAAACCTAAAAGAAGAGGGCCACAAGAACAGAATCCTAACTTTAACAACAAAAATAAAAGGAAGCAACAATTGTTTTTCTTTAATTTCTCTTATCAATAATGTACTCAATTCCCCAATAAAAAGACATAGACTAATAGACTGGCTACACAAACAGGACCCAACATTTTGCTGCTTGCAGGAAACCCATCTCAGGGAAAAAGACAGACACTACCTCAGGCTGGAAAATAATTTTCCAAGCAAATGGTCCAAAGAAACAAGCTGGAGTAGCCATTCTAATATCGAATAAAATTGACTTCCAACCCAAAGTTATCAAAAAAGATGAGGAGGGGCACTTCATACTCATCAAAGGTAAAATCTCCCAAGAGGAACTCTCAATTCTGAATATCAATGCTCCAAATGCAAGGGCAGCCACATTCATTAAAGAAACTTTAGTAAAGATCAAATCACACATTGCACCAAAAACAATAATAGTGGGAGACTTCAAAACCCCACTGTCATCAGTGGACAGATCCAGGAAACAGTAACTAAACAGAGACACAGTGAAACTAACAGAAGTTATGAAACAAAAGGATTTAACATATCTACAGAACATTTTATTCTAAGACAAAAGGATTTACCTTCTTCTCAGGACCTCATGGTACCTTCTCCAAAACTGACCATATAATTGGTCATAAAACAGGCCTCAACAGATACAAAAATATTGAAATTGTCCCATGCATCCTAGCAGATAACTATGGACTAAGGCTGATCTTCAATAACAACATAAATAATACAAAGTCAACATTCACCTGGAAACAACAACACTCTCCTCAATGATATCGTAGTCAAGGAAGAAATAAAGAAAGAAATTAAAGACCTTTTAGAGTTTAAAGAAAATGAAGCCATAACATCCCCAAACTTATGGAACACAATGAAAGCATTCTTAAGAGGAAAACTCAGAGCTCTGAGTGCCTGCAAAAAGAAGCTAGAGAGAGCATACAGTTGACAGCACACCTGAAAGGTCTAGAACAAAAGGAAGCAAATTCACCCAAGAGGAGTAGAGGGCAGGAAATAATCAAACTCAGGGGAGAAATAAACCAAGTGGAAACAAAAAGAACTATTCAAAGAATCAACCAAACCAGGAGTTGGTTCTTTGAGAAAATGAACAACATAGATAAACCCGTAGCCAGACTAACTATAGGGCACAGGGACAGCATCCTAATTAACAAAATCAGAAATGAAAAGGGATGCATAACAACAGATCTTGAGGAAATCCAAAGCACCATCAGATCATTTTACAAAAGGCTACTCAATAAAACTGGAAAACCTGGATGAAATGGATAAATTTCTAGACAGATACCAGGTACCAAAATTAAATCAGGATCAGATTAAGTACCTAAACTGTCCTATATCCCCATAAAGAAATAGCAGTCATTAATAGTCTCCCAACCAAAAAAAAAAAAAAAAAACAGGACTAGATGTGTTCAGTGCAGAATTCCATTCCATCAGACCTGCAAAGAAGACCAAATTGCAGTTCTTCTCAAACTATTCCACAAAAGAGAAACAGAAAGTACTCTACGCAATTCATTCTACAAAGCCACAATCTGATACCGAAACCGAATAAAGACCCAAAAAAGATAGAGAACCTCATAGCAATTTCCTTTATGAATATCAATTCAAAAATACTTAATAGAATTCTTGCTAACCGAATCCAAGAACACAACAAACACAACAAACTCAAAGACAAAAAACACATGATCATCTCATTAGATGCTGAGAAAGCATTTGACAAAATCCAACACCTATTCATGATAAAAATCTTGGAAAGGTCAGGAATTCAAGGCCCATACCTAAACATAATAAAAGCAATGTACAGCAAACCAGTAGCCAACTTCGAAGTAAATGGTGAGAAGCTGGAAGTAATCCCACTAAAATCAGGGAGTAGACAAGGCTGCCCACTTTCTCCCTACATATTCAACATTGTACTTGAAGTCCTAGCCAGAGCAATTCGACAACAAAAGGAGATCAAGGAATACAAATTGGAAAGGAAGAAGTCAAAATATCACTTTTTGAAGATGATATGATAGTATATATAAGTGATCCAAAAACTTTTGTCAGAGAACTCCAAAACCTGATAAACAGCTTCAGTAAAGTAGCTGGATATAAAATTACCTCATACGGGTTGGGGAGGCAGAAAGCCGGCCTGAGTGGGGCCACAGGCCTCTTCCTGTCTGACCAGCACCGGGGTGGCTGGGGCGCCAGGTCTGCTGACACCCGCCAGCGACCCACGACACCCGCCACAGGATCTTGAGACTTCTGATGAGTGGAACACAGCTTCTGCTCCAGTCCAATCGCGCAGGACCTGAGACTGCTTTGGTTGGGGAGGCAGAAAACCGGCCTGAGTTGGGCCACAAGCCTCTTCCGGCCTGACCAGCACAGGGGTAGCTAGGTCGCGGGGTCGGCTGACACCCACCAGCTACCCACGACACCCGCCACAGGATCTTAAGACTTCTGGTGAGTGGAACACAGTGTCTGCTCCAATCTTTAAACAGTGACAAAGATAACAATTAACCCCAGAGATTACCAGATGGCGAAAGGTAAACATAATAATCTTACTAACAGAAACCAAGACCACTCACCATCATCAGAACCCAGGACTCCCACTTCGCCCAGTCCAGGGCACCCCAACACACCAGAGAAGCTAGACCCGGATCTAAAAGCATATCTCATGATGATGGTAGAGGACATCAAGAGGGACTTTAATAACACACTTAAAGAAATACAGGAAAACACTGCTAAACAGGTAGAAGACATTAAAGAGGACGCACAAAAATCCCTTAAAGAATTGCAGGAGAAGACTGCTAAACAGGTAGAAGACATTAAAGAGGAAGCACATAAATCCCTTAAAGAATTGCAGGAAAACCAGATCAAACAGGTGATGGAATTGAATAAAACCACCCAAGACCTAAAAAGGGAAGTAGAGACAACGA
Source organism: Mus caroli (assembly GCF_978045245.1). Classification (NCBI taxonomy): domain Eukaryota; kingdom Metazoa; phylum Chordata; class Mammalia; order Rodentia; family Muridae; genus Mus; species Mus caroli. The sequence goes on from NW_028227269.1 coordinate 48,104,979, forward strand.
AGAAAACCCAAATTGAGGCAACGCTGGAGATAGAAACCCTAGGAAAGAAATCTGGAACCATAGATGCGAGCATCAGCAACAGAATACAAGACATGGAAGAGAGAATCTCAGGTGCAGAAGACTCCATAGAAAACATCTGCACGACAACAAAGAAAATACAAAATCCAAAAAGATCCTAACTCAAAACATCCAGGAAATCCAGGACAAAATGAGAAGACCAAACATATGGATAATAGGAGTAGATGAGAATGAAGATTTTCAACTCAAAGGACCAGCAAATATCTTCAAAAAAATTATAGAAGAAAACTTTCCAAACCTAAAGAAAGAGATGCCCATGAACATACAAGAAGCTTACAGAAATCCAAATAGACTGGACCAGAAAAGAAATTCTTTCCGACACAAAATAATCAGAATAACAAATTCACTAAATAAAGATAGAATACTAAAAGCAGTAAGGGAAAAAGGTCAAGTAACATATAAAGGCAAGCCTATCAGAATTACACCAGATTTTTCACCAGAGACTATGAAAGCCAGAAGGGCCTGGACAGATGTTATACAGAAACTAAGAGAACACAATTTCCAGCCTAGGCTACTATACCCAGCCAAACTCTCAATTACCATAGATGGAGAAACCAAAGTATTCCACGACAAAACCAAATTCACACATTATCTTTCCACGAATCCAGCTCTTCAAAGGATAATAACAGAAAAAAAAACAATACAAGGACGGAAATCACGTCCTAGAAAAAGCAAGAAGGTAATCCCTTAACAAACCTAAAAGAAGACAGCCACAAGAACAGAACACCAACTCTAACAACAGAAATAAAAGGAAGCAACAATTACTTCTCCCTAATATCTCTTAATATCAATGGACTCAACTCCCCAATAAAAAGACATAGACTAACAGACTGGCTACAGAAACAGGACCCAACATTTTGCTGCTTACAGGAAACTCATCTCAGAGAAAAAGATAGACACTACCTCAGAATGAAAGGCTGAAAAACAATTTTCCAAGCAAATGGTAGGAAGAAAAAAGCTGGAGCAGCCATTATAATATCTGATAAGATTGACTTTCAACCCAAAGTCATCAAAAAAGATAAGGAAGGGCACTTCATTCTCATCAAATGTAAAATCCTCCAAGAGGAACTATCAATTCTGAATATCTATGCTCCAAATACAAGGGCAGCCACATTCATTAAAGATACTTTAGTAAAGCTAAAACCACACATTGCACCTCACACAATAATAGTGGGAGATTTCAACACACCACTTTCACCAATGGACAGATCATGGAAGCAGAAACTAAACAGGGACAGAGTGAAACTAACAGAGGTTATGAAACAAATGGATCTGACAGATATCTACAGAACATTCTATCGTAAAACAAAAGGATATAACTTCTTCTCAGCACCTCACGGTACCTTCTCCAAAATTGACCACATAATTGGTCACAAAACAAGCCTCAACATATACAAAAATATTGAAATTGTCCCATGCATCCTATCAGATCACCATGGACAAAGACTTATCTTCAATAACAAAATAAATAATAGAAAGCCAACACACACGTGGAAACTAAACAACACTCTTCTCAATGATACCTTGGTCAAGGAAGGAATAAAGAAAGAAATTAAGGACTTTCTGGAGTTTAATGAGAATGAAGCCACAACATACACAAACTTATGGGACACATTGAAACCATTTCTAAGAGGAAAACTCATAGCTCTGAGTGCCTCCAAAAAGAAACTTGAGAGAGCACACATTAGCAGCTTGACAACACACCTAAAAGTTCTAGAACGAAAGGAAGCAAATTCACCCAAGAGGAGTAGACAGCAAGAAATAATCAAACTCAGGGGTGAAATCAACCAAGTGGAAACAAGAAGAACAATTCAAAGAATCAACCAATCGAGGAGCTGGTTCTTTGAGAAAATCAACAAGATAGATAAACCCTTAGTCTGACTCACTAGAGGGCATAGGGAAAGTACTCTAATTAACAAAATCAGAAATGAAAAGGGAGACATAACAACAGACCCTGAAGAAATCCTAAACACCATCAGATCATTCTACAAAAGGCTATACTCAACAAAACTGGGGATCCTGGATGAAATGGACAAGTTTCTAGACAGATACCAGGTACCAAAGTTAAATCAAGATCAGGTTAATGATCTAAACAGTCCCATATCTGCTAAAGAAATAGAAGCAGTCATTAATAGTCTCCCAACCAAAAAAAAGCACAGGACCAGATGGGTTTAGTGCAGAGTTCTAGCAAACCTTCAAAGAAGATCTAATCCCAGTTCTTCACAAACTATTCCACAAAATAGAAACAGAAGGTACTCTACCCAACTCATTCTATGAAGCCACAATCACTCTGATACCTAAACCACAAAAAGACCCAACAAAGATAGAAAACTTCAGACCAATTTCCCTTATGAATATTGATGCAAAAATCCTCAATAAAGTTCTCGCTAACCGAATTCAAGAACACATCAAAACAATCATTCATCCTGACCAAGTAGGTTTCATCCCAGGGATCCCAGGATGGTTCAATAAACGAAAATCCATCAATGTACTCCATTATATAAACAAACTCAAAGACAAAAACCACATGAACATCTCTTTAGATGCTGAAAAAGCATTTGACAAAATCCAACACCCATTCATGATAAAGGTCTTGGAAAGAACAGGAATTCAAGGCCCATACCTAAACATGATAAAAGCAATCTACAGCAAACCAGTAGCCAACATCAAAGGAAATGGTGAGAAGCTGGAAGAAATCCCACTAAAATCAGGGCCTAGACAAGGCTGTCCACTCTCTCTCTACCTATTCAACATTGTAATTGAAGTCCTAGGCAGAACAATTAGACAACAAAAGGAGATCAAGGGGATTCAAATCGGAAAAGAAGAAGTCAAAATATCGCTTTTTGCAGATGATATGATAGTATACATAAGTGACCTAAAAATTCCACCAGAGAACTCCTAAGACTGATAAATAGCTTTGGTGAAGTAGCTGGATATAAAATTAACTCAAGCAAGTCAATGGCCTTTCTGTACACAAAGGATAAACAGGCAGAGAAGGACATTAGGGAAACAACACCCTTCTCAAGAGTCACAAACAATATAAAATACCTTGGTGTAACTCTAACTAAGGAAGTGAAAGATCTGTATGACAAGAACTTCAAGTCCCTGAAGAAAGAAATTAAAGAAGATCTCAGAAGATGGAAAGACCTCCCATGCTCATGGATTGGCAGGATCAACATTGTAAAAATGGCTATCTTACCAAAAGCAATCTAAGATTCAATGCAATCCCCATCAAAATTCCAACTCAATTCTTCAACGAATTAGAAAGGGCAATCTGAAAATTCATCTGGAACAACAAAAAACCTAGGATAGCAAAAAATTTTCTCAAGGATAAAAGAACCTCTGGTGGAATCACCATGCCTGACCTAAAGCTGTACTACAGATCAATTGTGATAAAAACTGCATGGTACTGGTATAATGACAGACATGTAGACCAATGGAACAGAATTGAAGACCCTGAGATCAACCCACATACCTATGGTCACTTGATCTTGGACAAGGGAGCAAAAACCATCCAGTGGAAAATAGACAGCATTTTCAACAAATGGTGCTGGCACAACTGGTTGTTATCATGTAGAAGAATGTCAATTGATCCATTCCTATCTCCTTGTACTAAGGTCAAATCTAAGTGGATTAAGGAACTCCACATAAAACCAGAGACACTGAAACTTATAGAGGAGAAAGTAGGGAAAAGCCTTGAAGATATGGGTACAGGGAAAAATTCCTGAATAGAACAGCAAAGGCTTGTGCTGTAAGATCGAGAATCGATAAATGGGACCTCATGAAGTTGCAAAGCTTCTGCAAGGCAAAAGACACCGTCAATAAGACAAAAAGACCACCAACAGATTGGGAAAGGATCTTTACCTATCCTAAATCATATAGGGGACTAATATCCAATATATATAAAGAACTCAAGAAGGTGGACTCCAGAAAATCAAATAACCCCGTTAAAAAATGTGGCTCAGAACTAAACAAAGAATTCTCACCTGAGGAATACTGAATGGCAGAGAAGCACCTGAAAAAATGTTCAACATCCTTAATCATCAGGGAAATGCAAATCAAAACAACCCTGAGATTCTACCTCACACCAGTCAGAATGGCTAAGATCAAAAATTCAGGTGACAGCAGATGCTAGTGAGGATGTGGAGAAAGAGGAACACTCCTTCATTGTTGGTGGGATTGCAAGCTGGTACAACCACTCTGGAAATCAGTTTGGTGGTTCCTCAGAAAATTGGGCATAATACTACCAGAGGATCGAGCAATACCTCTCCTGGGCATATATCCAGAAGATGTTCCAAATGGTAAGAAGAACACATGCTCTACTATGTTCATAGTAGCCTTATTTATAATATCCAGAAGCTGGAAAGAACCCAGATGCCCCTCAACAGAGGAATGGATACAGAAAATGTGGTACATTTACACAATGGAGTACTACTCAGCTATTAAAAGGAATGAATTTATGAAATTCCTAGGCAAATGGATGGATCTGGAGGGCATCATCCTGAGTGAGGTAACATATTCACAAAGGAACTCACACAATATATACTCACTGATAAGTGGATATTAGCCCAAAAACTTAGGATACCCAAGATATAAGATACAATTTGTTAAACGCATGAAACTCAAGAAGAACCAAGACCAAAGTGTGGACACTGTGCCCCTTCTTGGAATTGGGAACAAAACACTCATGGAAAGAGTTATAGAGATAAAGTTTGGAGCTGTGAAGAAAGGATGGACCATCTAAAGACTGCCATATCCAGGGATCTATCCCATAATCAGCTTCCAAACGCTGACACCATTGCATACACTAGCAAGATTTTGCTGAAAGGACCCAGATATAGCTGTCTCTTGTGAGACAATGCCGGGGCCTAGCAAACACAGAAGTGGATGCTCACAGTCAGCTATTGGATGCATCACAGGGCCCCCAATGGAGGAGCTAGAGAAAGTACCCAAGGAGCTAAAGGGAACTGCAACCCCATAGGTGGAACTTTGTTATGAAATAACCAGTACCCCAGAACTCTTGACTCTAGCTGCATTTGTATCAAAAGATGGCCTAGTCGGCCATCACTGGAAAGAGAGGCCCATTGGACTTGCCAACTTTATATGCCCCAGTACAGGGGAATGCCAGGGCCAAGGGGTGGGGGTGGGTGGGTGGGGGACTTGGGGGGGGAGTGTATTGGGGACTTTTTGGATAGCATTGGAAATGTAATTGAGGAAAATACCTAATAAAAAAAATTACCTCATACAAATCAAGGGCCTTTCTCTATACAAAGAATAAACAGGCTGAGAAAGAAATTAGGGAATGAACACCCTTCACAATAGTCACATATAATATAAAATACCTTGGTATAACTGTAACTAAGGAAGTGAAAGATCTGTATGATAAAACTTCAAGTTTCTGAAGTAAGAAATCAAAGAAGATCTCAAAATATGGAAAGATCTCCCATGCTCATGGATTGGCAGGATCAATATAGTAAAAATGGCGATCGTGCTGAAAGCAATCTATAGATTCAATGCAATCCCCATCAAAATTCAATGTATTAGAAAGGGCAATTTGCAAATTCATCTGGAATAACTAAAAATTCTAGGATAGCAAAAACTATTCTCAATGATCAAAGAATCTATGGTGGAATCACCATGCCTGACCTCAAGTTGTACTACACCGCAACTGTAATAAAAACTGCATGGTACTGGTATAGTGACAGACATGTAGGTATATCAATGGAATAGAATTGAAGACCCAGAAATGAACCCACACACATATGGTCACTTGATCTTTGACAAGGGAGCTAAAACCATCCAGTGGAAAAAAGACAGCATTTTCAATAAATGGTGCTGGTACAACTGGTGGTTATCATTTAGGAGAATGTGAATTGATCCATTATTATCTTTTTTTTTAATTTTTAATGTTTTTTTATTACGTATTTTCCTCAATTACATTTCCAATGCTATCCCAAAGGTCCCCCATACCCTCCCCCACTTCCCTACCCACCCATTCCCATTCTTTTGGCCCTGGCATTCCCCTGTATTGGGGCATATAAAGTTTGCAAGTCCATTCTTATCTTTTTGTACTAAGGTCAAGACTAAGTGGGTCAAGGAACTCCACATGAAACCAGAGACACTGAAACTTATAGAGGAGAAAGTGGGGGAAAACCTCTAATATATTGGCACAGGGGGAAAATTCCTGAACAGAAAAGCAATGGCTCGTGCTGTAAGAATGAGAATTGACAAATGAGACCTCATAAAATTGCAAAGCTTCGGTAAGGGAAAAGACACTGTCAATAAGACAAAAAGGCCACCAAAAGATTGGGAAAGGATCTTCACCAATTCTAAATCAGATAGGGGACTAATATCCAATATATATATAAAGAGCTCAAGAAGGTAGACTCTAGAAAATCAAATAACCCCATTAAAAACGGGGCACAAAGCTAAACAAAGAATTCTCAACTGAGGAATATAGAATGGCTGAGAAGCACCTGTAAAAAATGTTCAACATCCTTAATCATTAGGGAAATGCAAATCAAAACAACCCTGAGATTCCACATCATGCCAGTCAGAATGGCTAAGATCAAAAATTCCTGTGACAGCAGATGCTAGTGAGGATGTGGAGAAAGAGGAACATTCCTCCATTGTTGGTGGGATTGCAAGCTTGTACAACTACTCTGGAAATCAATCTGTCAGTTCCTCTGAAATTTGGACATAGTACTACTGGAGGATCCAGTAATACATATCCTGGGCATATATCCAGAAGACGTTCCAACTGGTAATAAGAACACATGCTCCACTATGTTCACAGCAGCCATATTTATAATAGCCAGAAGCTTGAAAGAACCCAGATGTCCCTCAACAGAGGAATGAATACAGAAAATGTGGTACATTTACACAATGGAGTACTATTCAGCAATTAAGAACAATGAATTTATGAATTTCCTAGGCAAATAGATGTAGATGAATCTGGACGGTATTATCCTGAGTGAGGTAACCCAATCATAAAAGAACTCACATGATATGCACTCACTGATAAATGGTATTAGCCCAGAAAGTTAGAATATCCAAGATACAATTTGCAAAAACCAAATAAATCAAGAAGAAAGAAGACCAAAGTGTGGATACCTCGCTTCTTCTTAGAATTGGGACCTACCCCCCCCCCCAGAAGGAGTTACAGAGACAAAGTTTGGAGCTGAGATGTATAGATGGACCATCTAGAGACTGCCCCACCTGGGGATCCATCACATAATCAGCCACCAAACACAGACACTATTGCATATGCCAGCAAGATTTTGCTGAAAGGACCCTGATATAGCTGTCTGTTGTGAGGCTATGCCAGTGCCTGGCAAACACAGAAGTGGATACTCACAGTCAGCTATTGGATGAATCACAGGGCCCCCAATGAAGAAGCTAGAGAAAGTACCCAAGGAGCTGAAGGGAACAACAATATGAACTAACCAGTAACTCCAGAGCTTGTTTCTCTAGCTGCATATGTAGCAGAAGATGGCCTAGTCAGCCATCATTGGGAAGAGAGGCCCCTTGGTCTTGCAAACTTTATATGCCCCAGTACAGGGGAACACCAGGGCCAAGAAGTGGTAATGCGTGGGTAGGGGAGTGGGGGAGGTATAGGGGACTTTCTGGAAAGCATTTGAAATATCAATGAAGAAAATACCTGATAAAAAATGAAAAAAATACATGGGGGGGAGGACAGAAGGAAGAATCCCCATCCCTGACCTCAAGCTTCACTACAGAGCAATTGTGATAAAAACTGCATGGTATTGGTACAGAGATAGTCATATTGATCAATGAAATTGAATTTTAGACCCCAAAATAAAACCACACACTTACCCCCACTTGATCTTTGATAAAGACACCCAAAATACACAATGGAAAAAATAAAGCATCTTCAATGAATGGTTCTGTTCTAATTGGCTGTCTGTATGTGGAAGAATGAAAATAGACCCATATATATATCACCTTGTACAAAGCTCAGGTCCAAGTAGATCAATAACCTCAACATAAAACCAGATACACTGAATCTAATAGAAAAGAAAGTGGGAAAGGGTCTTGAACTCATTGGGAAAGGGGGAAATTTCCTAAACAGAACTCCAATGCCTTGTGCTCTGAGCTCAAGAATTGATCTCATAAAACTGAAAAGCTTCGGTAAGGCAAAGGACATAGAAGATAGGACAAATTGGCAACTCACTGATTGTCACTAACCTCACATCCAATGGAGGGCTAATCTCCATGATGTATAGAGAACACAAGAAGTTAATCACCAAAAGACCCAAACAACTCAGTCAAAAAATGAGGTATAGAACTAAACCGAGAATTCACAACTGAGGAATCTTGATTGGCCGAGAAACAACTAAAGAAATGTTCAAAGTCCTTAGTGATCAGAGAAATGCAAAGCAAAACAACACTGAGATTCTTTCTACCTTACACCAGTCAGAATGGCTAAGATCAAAACCTCAGTTGACAACACGTGTTGGAGAGGATGTAGAGAAAGAGGAATACTCCTCCATTGCTGGTGGGATTGCAAACTGGTGCATCCACTCTGGAAATAAGTTGGGAGGTCCCTCAGAAAATTGGACATAGATCTGCCTGAAGACCCAGCTGTACTACTCTTGAGAATATACTCAAAAGATGCTCCACCGTTCCACAGGGGCACATGTACCCCTGTGTCCATAGCCTTATTTGTGATAGCCAGAAGCTGGAAACAATTTAGATGTCCCACAACAGAAGAATGGATGCAGAAAATGTGGTTCATTTACACAATGGTATACTACTCAGCTATTAAGAACAAGGACATCCTGTCTTTTGCAGGCAAATGGTTGGAAATAGAAAATATCATCCTGAGTGAGGTAACTCAGACCCCAAAAGACATGCATGATATGTACTCACTAATAAGTGGATATTAGCCACACAAAAATTGTAAAAGAAAAAAAAAGAAAAGAACAGAAAACCCCATACAGAATACACAAGATACAGTCCACCAAATTCAAAAGGCTCAACAAGCTGAAGTGCCCAAGTAAGGATGCCTCAGTCCCACTTGGGAGGGAGAAAAATGCAACCACAAAAGAGAGGGAGGGAAGGAGGGAGAGAGTGAGTGAGTGAGTGAGTGAGTGAGTGAGTGAGTGAGTGAGTGAGTGGCTTGGGAGGGAATGTGCACAGGATGGGGACAGTGGGGAAGGAGAGGGGAACCTGATCTGATATTAGGTGAGGGAAAAGGACTGAAGCCCTGAGGGCCAGCAGAAAGAATGTAAACAGACAACCTCAGGAAATAGGAGGTTGTGGGGACCTACAGAATGTACCACAAATCTGAGAGGTGAGAGACTCCTAAGACTTATAGGGAGACACCTTTGATGAAATGCCCTACAGTAGGGAGAGGGATCTTATAGAGCCCACCTCCAGCAGGAAGACAGGACATCAAGTGAGGGATGGGGCTGCCATCTCACAGTCACATCTCTGACCTATAATTGTTTCTGTCTGAAACAACTGCAGGGATGGAAATGGAGAGGAGCCTGAGAAGAGGAAGGTCCAGTGACAGGTCCAAAATGGATCCAGCTCAAGGGGAGGTTCCAGGGCCTGATACTATTGCTGAGGCTATGGAGTGATCACAGGGAGGGATCTGCCATGACTACCCTCAGAAAGATCTTGAGAGTAACTGAAAGAGTCAGATGCAGTTATTTGCACCCAACCAATGGACAGACGCAGTTGACCCCTGTTGTTGATTTGGGGAAGGCTGGAAGAAACTGAGGAGCAGGACAAACCTGTAGGAGGACCAGCAGTCTTGGTTGGTCTGGACTCCTGAGATCTTTCAAGCACTGGACCACCAAGCAGGCAACATACACCAGCTGATGTGAGGCCCTCAACACATGTACAGTGGAGGACTGCTGGGTCTGGATTCATTAGAGATGAGCCACCAGGATCTTAGGAGGCTGGAGGCCCCAAGGAGTTTGGAGGTCAGGTGGGCTACGGGGTGGTGGCATCAACGTTGAGATGGGGTAGGATGGAGAGGAGGTATGGTATATGGAGCAGTTGGATGGTGGACAGGGAGGAGCAGGGAGTAGATTGTGGAGTGTAAAAAATGAGTTACAGATGAAATTAAATTAAGAAAAATAAAATAAAATAAAATAAAATAAAGCAAAATCACCCAATTATTAAAAAATCAATTAACCAACCAACCAACAACAACAACAAAACCCCCCAAAAAACTACATTCCCATACTTATTAGTTCAGCATGTAGAGGATATTTTAGGATCATGTTCAGGTTATTTTAAAAAGCACTAGTGTGAAGACTTGGTGACTCAATATATGTCCTGCTTACCAGACCCAAAATTTTCCTTCACCATCAATTTATTAGTAACTTTATAATCTGATCACAGCCCCCTCCTTCCTCTACCAGTCCCACCCTCATATTCTCTCCTCCATTCCCACCTGTACTTCTCTAAGGAAAAGGGTACCCACCCACTCTAGTACATCAGGTCACTTCAGGACTAAGCACATCCTCTACCACTGAGACAAGAAGAGGCAGCCCAGCTATGAGAAAGGGATCCAGAGGCCTATAACAGAGTCAGAGAAAGGTCCCCACTCAAATTACTAAAGGACTTATATGAAGAACAAGCTACACATCTGCTACATATGTTTAAGGGTGCTAGGTCCAGTCCATGCATAATCTTTGGTTAATGGTTCATTCTCTGTGAGCTACATGGTCCCAGGCTAGTTTACTTTGTAGGTCTTCTTATAGTGTCCTTAACCACTTTGGCTGCCTTACTTCCCCTACCCCACACCTACTGATCCCTGCTCCACCATAGGACTCTCCAAATCTGCCTATTGTTTGGCTGTGGAATTCTGCATCTTTTTCCACCATCTGCTGGATGAAGCCTCTAAGAAGACAGTTATACTAGGGTCCTGTCTGCAAACATAACAGAATATCATTAATAGTGCTAGGGATTGGCTTTCTCCCATTGGATGGGGCTCAAATTGGGGCACTCATTGGTTGGCCATTCTCTCAATCTCTGTTCCATCTTTACTTATGCATTTCTTGTAGGTAAATTCTTACCTAGTGTACCACAGATATGAGGAACCTGAGCCCTTGCTCTACTAGCGCCTTGCTTACTGACTTAGACTCCTTGTGATCACAATGTTGCCAGGGATCTGTGTTCACTTGATGTGTTCATTTGATGACTACAAATGGAGATACCTGATGTTAAACCAGTTCTTAAGAGGACTTTGAATAAGACTTGTTCCTGATACAGAAGTGAATAAGGAATAATGTTGACTTCATCTAAATTGACTTTATTCCAGATGTTGGTTTGGCTAAAGAAATGATACAACTAAAAAAGTTATACTATTAAAAATCAATATAATTAACATATTTTCTTCTTTTATCATAAAATATGGAAAATTGAATTGTAAACAGAAGAAGTATAGACCATCCACAAGTGATGGAACATTTCTCATGTGTCAGTAGATGACACATAGTGGGTAACTCTTCTAGTATCACTTTCTCCTGTAGACATTAAAATCATGTGATAACAAAGTTCTTTTTCTGGTCCTTCTTATTGGGTTGTCTTCTCATTGTTTTCACTGAATAATTTAATTTCTTACTTTTCACTTGTTAAATTTTGCAATCTAATGTAAGCTAGAATCTTAATAATCGTGGCTTACCTATTAAACATATTTATCTATGCTTATCCACATGCATAAACACAAGAATCCAAACAAAAAAAAACCTGTTATAAGAAAATACAATTCTAAGCCACAAAAAGAGATCACCTCACACCAAATAGAGTAGCTATTACCACAAAGAACACAAGAGCTTGAAAGGATGTGGGGAAAAGGAATCCTGTCACATTTTTGGTGGGAAATAAGTTAGTCTAGTTATTATGGAAAACAGCATGTAGTTATTAGAAAGAATAAAAACATTTATATGAGACATCAACTGTACTAGTAGACAGATATTCAAAGAACTAAAATCAGAATATCAAGGAAAGGCCTATAAACCTATGCTTATTGGGGCACTGCTCACATAGCCAAGAAATAGAAAGAATTAAGGTATCTGTTGACTGTATACTGGATAAGAAAAGTATCATGTTTGTATACATGCAATGGCCTAGAGTAAATGAAATAAGCCAGGCATAGAGAGACAGATATTTTTTAATCTCAATCACATGTGAAACTTAAAAGTGGTCCACAGACACTGAGGAACACAGACATTAGGAGGGATGGAGATGGTTTGATCAATGAACACATTATATTGAGTTAGAATTTAAGAATACAGATGTGTTCCTATAGAGAATGATGACTATGGAAAATAATAATGAAGAGTTCAAAAGTTATAAGATTTCAGTTTTCCTATAAGGAAATGATAAATGGAAGCAATACGCAGACATGGTCAGCTTAATTTAATCATTAAATGATATATACATATATATTATCACATATAGCATAATATGTGTATTTTATGGTTTATACATAAAAATGAAATGCATATAATTTACAGAATTCCTCTTAATTTCATAATATGGCATCAATTATAGTTTTGAGTTAAGATTTAGAAAACCAGATTATAGAGCTGAAGGGGTCTGCAACCCTATAGGAGAAACAACAATATGAACTAACCAGTACCCCCAGAGCTCATGTCTCTAATTGTATATGTAACAGAGGATGGCCTAGTCGGCCATCAATGGGAGGAGAGGCACTTGGTCTTGTGAAGATTATATGCCCCAGTATAGGGGAATGCCAGGGCCATGAAGCAGGACTGGGTGGGTTTTGGAGCAGGGGAAGGGGAGAGAGTATAGAGAAATTTTGGAGGGGAAACTAGGAAAGGGGATAGCATTTGAGGATTTTTTTTTCCGAGACAGGGTTTCTCTGTAGTCCCTTCTGAATTCACTCTGTAGACCAGGCTGGCCTAGAACTCGAAATCTGCCTGCCTTTGCCTCCCAAGTTCTAGGATTAAAGGCATGCACCACCACTGCCCAGCTGGGTATAGCATTTGAAATGTAAATGAAGAAAATATCTAATAAAAACATATACAAATAATAAAAAGAAAGGTAACTTCATTGTCCATTTTGCCACAGTTAATGAATGAAAGATCTCATCACATTTCAGACTTTGCTGAATTTAAGTCCATTTAGTAGGATGTGGAGCAACCTCTACTACTACAAACTTTAGATGTACCTCGTATGTCCTGATGGAGACAAAGGCATCCTCTGTCATATGTTCTTTTAACCTAGTGCTCTGGGCTTAGTCATATTTCATGTAAGTGTTAGTTTAATAGTTTAAATTATTTCTTCATCATTTTAGCATTTCAGTGAAATTCTCCAATATAATTTTCAAGTACTAACACTTATCTTTTATAATATTCCCAAATATTTATTTAATAATGCTTTAGAATGAAAAAGACATTAAAGGATTCCAGTAATTGGGCAAAAAAAAAGAGTGCAATTAAGAAACTTCAAATTTATTTTTATTAATTTCTCCTTTGTGCTTTGAGTTTAGCAATGATGAATTTTAAAGAAGAGATCAGAAATGGATAATTAACTATTCTCTATTTTCTTGATTCTGTGGTTTAAAAATATGGTCTCAGCAACACAAATATTAATTAGATGCTAATTAATTATTTCACCCATGAAACATTTACAAAACAAATATTCAAATCTTTATAAACCAACTTGCACTCTGATGATGATTAGACTAATATTACATTCAGGAGCAATTCTGATAAATGCATAAGAGTATGACCTAAGCTTACATAGTAAGAACTTAAAACTTTTTATTGTTCTTCTCTACCTGATAATGAGAATAGCTTTGCAAGATTTATATTTAAATTACATTTATGTTTTACCATTTCATTTAGATTTTGAGATTACAGTTTCCAATTTGATCTAGATCAATGGTTCACATTTTTGGTTCACAAATTCCTTAGAGAATATAATAAAAGCTGAAAATCATTCAACAGTAAAGAAAATGTATTATTCATGTAAGGAATGTCTACACAACAGTAATTGCTCAAAAGCATCTTGAAACTCATACTTTGATTGTCTGTGGATAACTGTTATATAAGTGGAAAGCAAGAAATAAGATTTTAGTCCTATATGAATATTAATAAGTATGCAATTATCAACAATTTCTTAGGAAACACTCTAATCATTGATCCAATAAATTTGAGAATTGACTTTTAAGGTACTGACCAACGCTAAGGAAATAGTTATCAAATTTAACTCATAGTTGTGGAAATATGCTAATTACTTATTTTAAAAATATGTGCATCAACTTCAATTCCAAAAAATTACTATAGACAATAGTGTTTATCTTGAGAAACCATGTGACTGATTATTCAGGAGAGAAGACAAGTTCACACAGCAGAGAAAACTTTGTTTAAATGTTTCAGAATTGTTATAGTGGGTTGACCAACACAGAAGCTCTTAGTAATCTGGTATTATGAAGTCACTTTGTAGAAAGGTTCCTGAGCAACTGTTGAGAGACTTTGAATCACAAATGAAAGTGGGTAGCAGTGATTTAGCAATGCTGGGCAATACAGCAATATATTTTCTCAGTTGCAAAAGTTATGTTATACAATATGAACCATGAATTTCAGATCCATGTTAGATAAAATCTGAATTGCATAGAGTTTCCAAACAATTGTATTCTAGGAGTAAAAATAGATATGTCAAGCAAATTTCATTTTCTTTCTCATAAATTTTACTAGGTTAACGAGTGAAATTTGTATTCAGCAGTGTGTTGATTAGTATCTGCTGTTATCATCTTGTTGAGAAGATAAAATGAGTTACTCTATTTATGACCAGAAACAAGTATTTTCTCTAGAATGCTGTGGGCCTCTGTATATGGATCTTCTTTAGCAATGATACAAACTAATGAATTCATAATAAGACAGATAACAAGTAAGCAGAAGAGAACTTCTACAAAACAACAAGACTAGTACCTCTAAACACATTGCTACGTGAGAAATTTGGCTGACTTTAGCAATAAAGTCACTTCGTGCTTAAATTCAGATTGTCAATTTTATTTATAGAACTTTCAAACATCCATCAAATACATAGTGGTCAATAACATGTTCATTGCAGTGCCTCAAGTCGTGTCTGTTTGGTATTCTGTCGGGTACAACACTAGAGATAAATTATATTCACTGCTTCATGTTGAATACTTTAAAATAGCAAAAAGTAAGGAAGTACATAAAAACAAAGGGCTTCGTCAGATAGTTTGCTGAATGGATGTGGTAAGAAAAAGGGTATGTTTAAGAGTTTTGTGTCAATTTGATACAAGCTGAAGTCACCTGAGACAATAGAAGCTCAATAAAACATCCCGCCATAAGATAGGGACTGTAAGCAAATTCATTCTCTCTCTCTCTCTCTCTCTCTCTCTCTCTCTCTCTCTCTCTCTCTCTCTCTCTCTCTCTCTCTCTCTCTCTCTCTCTCCTCTCTCCTCTCTTTCACTGAGATTGTTTTATTGTTTTATTTTTTCATTAAATCATTTATTCACTTTACATCTCAATATCTGCCCCACTCCCCATTTCCTACAAGTCTTCCCTCCTACAGTCCTCACTACCCCTGCCATTCTTCTCTGAGAAGGTGGAAATTAGTGATTGCTGTGGGAAGGTCCAGGCCATTGTAGGTGATGCCATCCCTTGACCGGTGATGCTGGGTTCTATAAGAAAGCAGATTGTTTTGGTGAGAGTCAAGTGTCCTCACTGGTGCCTTCCTTCTTATTTAGCTTCTTTGGATCAGTGAAATGGAGCATGGCTGTCCTCTATTGCCTGGCTAATGTCCACTTATGAGTACATACTATGTATGACCTTTTGGGACTGTTAGATCATTCAGGATGATAATCTCAAGTTCGATCCATTGGCCTGCAAAAGTCATGATTTGTTTATAAAAGTTGAATAGTATTCCAATCTGTAGATGTGCCACATTTTTTTTTATCCATTCTTCAGTTGAGGAACACTTATGTTGTTTCCAGCTTCTGGATATTATGAATAAAGTTGCTATGAACATAGTTGAGCAAGTGTCTTTGTGGAATGGAGCATCTTTTGTATATATGCCCAGGAGTGGTATAGCTGGATCTTGAGGTAGAACTATTCCTAGTTTTCTTAAAAAAACCAAACAAACAAAAAACAAAAAACCTGCCAAATTGATTTCAAGAGTGTTTGTACATGATTGCACTCCCATCAGCAGTGGAGGAGTGTTCCCTTGCTCCACAACCTCATCAGTGTGTGTTATCACTTGAGTTTTTAAATAACATTTGTATTGGAAATTTTATTTATTTCCGTTTCAAATGTTATCCCTTTCCCAGTTCCCCCTCTGCAACCCCACTTTCCATTTCCCCTCCCTCTGCTTCTGTGAAGGTATTCCCCCACCCACTCAGCCACTCCCACATCACTTCCTTAACATTCTCCTACACAGGGGCATCAAGCCTTCACAGGACCAAGGGCTTCCCTTTTCATTGATGCCAGATAAGATTGTAGCCATTCTGACAGGTGTAGAACGGAATTTCAGACTTAATTTGCTTTGCATTTACCTGATGACTAGGCACTTTGAACATTTCTTTAAGTGCTTCTTGGCCATTTGAGATTCCTCTGCTAAGAATTCTCTGTTTAGCTCTGTGCTCCATTTTTAATTGTTAGTAGGGTTGTTGGTATGAGAATAAAATAGTTATAAGATGGCAAATGAAGGGAGGGAATTGGGTCAGAAAGAGGACTGGGAAGGGAATGGGGCAGGCTTATGTTCAGGTGTGGAAAAACACAGGAGATATGAAGAGATAGTCATGAAAATGAATAGAAAACTGCATTTGATGGGAGTGGGCATGGCTATCCTCTGAGTGGCTGCACCTAACAGCTGGCTTAGATGGATACAAATACCCATAGCCAAACAGTGGATGGAGCTTAGGGAGTCTTATGGAAGAATAGGGGGAAGGATTGTGGGCCCCAAAGGACTCCACAAAAGACTAACAGAGTCAACTAACCTGAATCCTTGGGGTTCTCAGAGACTGAACCACAAACCAAAGAACATATATAGGCTAGACCTAGACCTCCCAACCCACATGTATCAGATATGCAGCTTGTTCTTCATGTGGGTCCTTAACAACTGGAACCAGGCTATCTCAAAAGCTGTTGTGTGTCTGTTGGACATGTTCTTCTAGCTGGGCTGCCTTGTCTGGCCTCAGTGTGAAAAGACTTAATGTACTAGAGTGTGTGTGTGGCGGGCAAATACTCAGGAGGCCCCATCATTTCAGAGGAGAAGGGGGGGAGGATAGTGGGAGTGGGTGACTGGGATAGGGGCAGTAAACCTGATATAAAGTAAATAAATGAAAAATAAAATATAAAATAAAACAAAACACATATATAATTAAAAATTAAACAGGTTGAGTAACCCACTAGGGAGAAAGCTAGTAAGAAGCACCCCTCCTTGGCCTCTGCATCCAGTCCTGCTTGAGTTCTTGTCCTGACTTCCTTCAATAATGGACTATGATGTGGAAATGTAAGCCAAATAAATCCTCTTTCCCCAGTTTCCTTGGTCATGGTGTTTCATCACAACAATACCAACCCTGACTAGGACAAGGGGATAGCTACTTGCATAGAGCAGTGGGAGCCTGAGGAAGCATTCTGCATCTATGGAAACTCTAAATAAAGTTAATAGAATAGAGAAATCTAAACTGGGCAAAATGATTGAAGTAACAGAGGTGTTTATACATCCAATTGTAAACCATTGAACCATTCAAGAGAGGATTTACTACAAGGATATTTAAGCTAATTCCTGTTCTGTGACAGGCACTCAAATAGATACCTTTGACTTAAGCTTAATCCACTATTCCAGATTGGTAAAGGAACCAAAATCCTTTCTCCTGGAGCATTGTTACTGTTGTCTTAAAAAGAGACAAACTAAAGCTGACAGAGATTAAGTCACTTGCTAGGGATTTGTTGAAAGCTCATTACAGAGAATGTGGGGAGTAGAGATGCCCATGTGTAAAATTTAGTTTGAAAGTACTGTTAAGATATTCAAATATGTCTAATCACCTACAAGATGTCATATGTGGGCTATATCTTTCCAAACCTCTTTCTCTTTTTCTGCTTAAAAGATCATATTTCTCTTTTTCAGATGAATACATAACAAGTTGAAGTCACCAGAAAGGTACATACTCTACCTCTTCAAATTGGTTCAAAGAGTGGCATTGATTTTAGAAAGCACTTAAAACCTTTGTTCTTCCCTATCAATTTTTCTGCTAGAAACAATTAAGAAATATATTGCCTAACTCCTCTAACACTGAAGCAGTAATAGCAGCAGCAGCATGGCTGTATGAGTATTTCAATGCCTTCAGAAGCAAAAGCGGTGATCATAATCCGAAAGTTCACAGAACACCAAGACAAAGGTCTTGTGCTTTGTTTTATGCTTACTTCCATTTTTCTGTTGTTAGGGAAGCACTCTGCTTCTGACTCCTATCCTAAGTCCCTCTGAAATTTTATTTTAGTTACTGTGTATGTGTGTGTGTGTGCACATGTGAATCTGTGTGGATCTGTGTGTTTGAATATGTGTGTGTGTGTGTGTATGTGAATATGTGTGAAAGTATATGTGTGTGAGTGTCCCTGGAAGTAAGTATGTGTGAATATGTGTATGAATGTATGTGTGTGTATGTGAGCATGTGTGAGAGTGTATATGTGTGTGAGTGTGTATGTGTGTATGTGAGTGTGTGTGTATGTGTATGAATGTGTATATGAGTGAATGTGTGTGTGAATGTATGAGTGTAGGTGAGTGTGAGAATGTATGTTTAAGTGAGTGCATGCGAGTGTATGTGTGAGCTGTTCATGAATGTGTATGTGAGTGTATATGTGTGTGTGAGTGTGAGTGTGAGCAATAATTCATGAATCAGTTTCAATCTACTTCTGTTTTCTAGACAATTTGATTAAAGGGTCTTAACTGACCACACTCTTAAAGTCTTCTATTTTCAAACTAAGGCTTATTATTATTCCAAACTAAGTCAGATTCCATGGACACTTCCACAATAGGCTTTAAAAGGTGGACTTCTGAGTGAGTTAGTTACTTTCAGATCTAGACTGAATCACAATGGAAATAACATGACACTAGCCAGTCATCCCAAGAAAGCATATATCTTTGTTTAAAATCCAAAAAAAATACCGACAACATAGCTGAAATTATTGTAAGTGCAGAGATCATTTTATATTCTAGCAGACTGGTAATCTTGTTAGCTTACATTCTATTTAAAAATTTAAATACACAAATAATATATCACACAAGTTTAGTTTTGTATTTTGTTCTCTTTCTCTCTGTGTATATGTATTTATGTGTGCACATTTGTTTATAAATATTTAAACTTTAGCCAATTTTCTAAAAATATCTTCTCTAAAATTGTCTGTCCCTACTTGAAACCAATTATGCCTAAATTGAAGTGACTTTTATAATTTCTTTAGTGACTGGAAAGTTTTAATTCTGTTATGTGCATTAAGCTTCAGAGCAGCATATATCGTAATTACAATTGAATTCTGTCAGCTTTGTCACTCATATTTTGATTTAAAAGCACTCTTTTAGCTTTCTCACTTCCAAAATTTACCTCAATATGTTTTAGCTTCATTATAAAACTCTTCTGCCATCACACATGACCACTCTGTTCAGGCTTTAGCTGTGTTCAACTCGATTTAACTCTCCTTGATAACACTTCCTTGCCTTGGAAAGTTGCTTCCACAATGTGGATGGATGCATTGTGCTTGCATATAGAAGGCCAATCTCCAATATATGTTATATATGTTCCATCCATTTTGACTTATCTCTTCTTTATTTGTTGTGTATGCATTCATTTGAAAAAATTCAGACTTTAAAAAATAGCCATTTTCTATGCCAGTGCCTAGCAAATACAGAAGTGTATGCTCCTTGTCATCTATTGGATGGAACACAGGGCCCACAATGGAGGAGCTAGAGAAAGTACCCAAGGAGCTGCAAGGGGTCTGCAACCCTATAGATGGAACAACAATATGAGCTAACCAGTACCCCCAGAGCTCGTATCTCTAGCTGCATATGTAGCAGAAGATGGCCTAGTCAGCCATCATTGGGAAGAAAGGCCCCTTGGTCTTGCAAACTTTATATGCCCAAGAAGTAATAGTGGGTTGGAAAAGGAGCAGGGTGAGGGGAGGGTATATGGAAATTTCCAGATAGCATTTGAGATGTAAATGAAGAAAATATCTGATAAAAAATTGGAAAAAAAATTTAAAATAGCCATTTCTTCCTTCCCTGTGAGTATTAAAATGTTTCAGTAACACAAACAGAAAAATTAGCTAATAAAATTCAATTAAAGGTGATTAAAGATGAGAATCTGCAAATTCACAAGGTGCCTTGAACACAGTAACTAAAAAGCAAGCAAAGGTGATAACACAGTCTTAAACAAATTATATAATTTGGAACTCTGCTAGACTCTTGACAACGTGTCCAGTGAAGACTTCTCTTTTGAGCAAGGCAATCAAAAACAGACATGCACTTTTATTTCAGTTGATAAGATCTACTAAATAAAATTCAGGTCAAATTTGAAAGGACAATCTTGCCCCTTTATTTTTATTAGTGCTGTTTCATTTCCTAGTTAAAAACTCATTCGGTAATGGTGTTTTACCTCAAAAAAATGCCTATAAATTGTCATGTGTTACAAAATGTCATGTGTTACTACATATAACAATACTTATCTATGTTTTCTTCATGGTGTTTTTATTTTTTGAAGAATTTCCTACAACTTGTTTTGATCATATTCACCCCATTAAGTCTCATAAAATGAAACAAACCCATATGGCAAGATCAGTGGCCCATGACAAAAGAAAAAATGCAGGCATTTGAACAATTTGTACAAGAGCAACTGGAGGCTCAACTGATAGAAGAGTTTACCATACCATAGAATTCCCCTCCCCTGTGTGTCTTGTCAAAAAGAAACAAGAAGTTTCCACATCAAAATGGCGCCATCTACAACTTAGGTCATTCTCTCAGTTTTAGTAAAAGGCAATTATTAAGAGTACATCATCAATTTTCCTTTTAACAGATATCAAATTTCTTAGAAAGAGAAAGTAATATGGTAACATACGGAGAAAGAATTATGGAATGTGGTGAACATAATTATTTGACCAAGATTATTTTTGTCTCTTCTTAAATGTTCTTATGGAATAAGTCATAGATGACACCTATGTTCCCATTGTAGCTGTGTGAATCTTCCAGGAAACAAAGAGAAAGACTAACTCAAATGACTAGTCTCTGTTTCACTGTGGAAAATAGAGAAAGATGTGTAAATGTACAATATGAAGTAGAAGGAGATAATATTATGTGGGTACGTTTTTGCTTGTTTGTTTGTTGGTTGATGACATTTTCCCACATCTACAAATCATTTTCTTGAAGGGGAAAATAAAACAACCAGAAATAGTCATATGCAAAATCATTTAGAAACCTTGCATTGGAAAGAAAGTCTAAATGAAATATGGACCGAAGTGTACATGTGTAGTATTTAGATTATTATAACCAAGAAGATGAAATAGCAAAGATACAACTAACAGCACTACTGAGCATGTTCCCTGTAGAAGAATTTTAACTCAGCAACATGGCTGCTCTGGTAAGTGATTACATCCAAAAATATGATCCAATAGGAATACAGACATTCCCTGGATTACAGTATGATGTCTCTAGAGATGCCAGTAATACAAAAGGTTAATTCCAAACATGTAGGTAAAGATAGTTTGTAGAAGGAAGCAGTCATGTTTGAATGTGATTTCTAATTAGGGGGCAGACAAAATGATGATTCAGAGCAAGATTTGAAAGAGTGAATCAGAGAATCTAACTCTCATGAGAACAGACAGAAAAGACAGAGTAGTAGAGAGGGTGGGGAAAACAGGGTGAGGAGAAGTAGGAGATAAAAAAGAAAGGAGGGCAGTTCAGTGAGTACAGTTTAGTGGAGTTCAGTTCAGTTGAATGCAGTTGAGTTCTGTTGAATTCATGCAGTTCATTCAATTCCATTTGGTTGATGATGTCAGTGCAGTTAGTGCAGTTCATTCCAGGGAATTCAGCGGCAATTATCCCCCACACCCCTCTCCCCAAAACAGTACAATTCAGTGAGAAGCCAAGAGAAGCCAATTTCAATCAATCAGCTGGGAGAGGAGTTTTTAGCTAGAACAGTTGAGTTGAACTAGCCAGCCAGAGTTCAGAAAGAACTGAAAAAGGGCAAACATATTCATCCGCAATCCTCTGAGATGATAATACATCTATCTGATATAAAAAAAAGTTACATTTAGTAGTTGGTCTATCTCTGAAACAGACAACAGAGTGCTCTCCCTGTCATCCCAAGGAGAACTTTAGGGCCCTAGGAACATGCAGCTTAGATCCTTCCCCAGCCAATCCCTTATAGGTCAGGTCCACCTGACCTTGAACACATCCAGCAGAGGCAAGGAGAATCCTATTTGCTGAGGTCCATTGTTAGGTCCTTCTGAAATCAGGAACATTAGGGATAACCAGAAAGCTAAAGGACAGCATGAGAACAAAATTATCAAGAGCCTGGGTAATATGACATTACTAGAGCCCATCTATCCTGCTACAGCAAGCCCTGGATATCTTAACACAGCCTAAGCACAAGAAGTTGACCCTAAATCCAATATTATAAATACATTAGAGGCCTTTAAAGAGGAAATAAATATATCCCTTAAAGAAATAGAGGGAAATACAATTAAACCAGTGTAAGAAATGAATAAAACTAAGATAGCTGAAAATGGAAATAGAAGCAATAAAGAAAATACAAAATGAAGAAATCCTAGAAAAGGAAAACCTGGAGAAAAGAATGGGGATTACAGATGCAAGCAATACCCTCAGAATACAGTGAATAGAAGAGAAAATCTCAGGCCTAGAAATTAAAAAAGAAATCAATGGGTAAAAATAATGCTAAATCAAATCATCCAAGAAATCTGGTACACCATGAAAACAATAAGCCTAGAAATAATACGAATAGAAGAAGGAGAAGTTTCCCAGATCCAATTCCCCAAAAATAGTTTTAATAAAATCATAGAAGAAAAATATTTC
This sequence comes from Mus caroli, assembly GCF_978045245.1. NCBI lineage: Eukaryota > Metazoa > Chordata > Mammalia > Rodentia > Muridae > Mus > Mus caroli. The sequence continues at coordinate 48,128,112 of NW_028227269.1, forward strand.
AACCTAAAGAAAGATATGTTTATATACATACAAGAAGATTGCAGAATTCCAAATAGATTGGACCAGAAAATAAAGTCCTCCCACCACATGCTAATTAAAACAATAAATGTACAGAGAAAGAATATTAAAAACTGCAAGGGAAAAAGGACACGTAACATATAAAGGCAAAACTACCAGAATTATACCTGCCTTCTCAACAGAAACTCAAAAGTCATAAGGGCCTGGGCAGACTGTGTTGCAGACTAGGAGACCACAGATGTCATCTTAGACTGCTATACCGAGCAAAACTTTTAGTCACCATAGATGGAGAAAACAAAATATTCCATGACAAACCAAGTTAAAAGAATATTTATCCACAAATACAGCACTACATTAAATACTAGGAGAAAAACTCCAACCCAGGGAGGTTAACTACACACAGGACAATACAGGGAATAAATTACCCCACACCAGCAAACCAAAGTAAGGGAAACACACACACAAGCTACCACCACAAACGTCAAACTAACAAGTTCTGCATATTAATATCTCTTAACATCAATGAACTCAATTCTTTAACAAAAAGACAGACTAACAGAATGTGTGTAAAAACAGGATTCTTCATTCTGATACATACTAAAAACTTAACTCAGTAACAGAGAGAGACATCACCTCAGAGGAAAGTTTAGAAAAGTTTTTCCCAAGCAAAGGGACTTAAGAGACAAGCTGGATTAGCCATTCTACATCTAATAAATAGACTTCCAACCAAATGTAATCAAAAGAGATGTAGAAGGGCACTGCATACTCATCAAAAGAGAAAAAAATACACGAAGATGAATTTCTATTCTGAATATCCATGGGTGTGGCGGTGCACACCTTTAATCCCAGCACTTGGGAGGTAGAGGCAAGCAGATTTCTGAGTTTGAGGCCAGCCTGGTCTACAAAGTGAGTTCCAAGACAACCAGGACTACACAGGGAAACCCTGTCTCGAAAAACCAAAAAACCAACCAAACAAACAAAAACAACAACAAAAAAACAATATTAAAGCTTAAATTACACATCAAACACTGCATATTAATAATGGGAGACTTCAACATCCCACACTCACCCATGGACAGGTCATTGAAAAAGAAACTAAACTGAAAAATAATGAAACTAGCTAAGGTTATGAATTAAGTACTCAATCTGTAGAGCTTTTTAAAAACTTTTTCCAATTTTATTAGGTATTTTCTTCATTTACATTTCAAATCCTATCCTGAAAGTACCCTATACCCTCCCCCCATCCTGCTCCCCTACCCACCCACTCCCACTTCTTGGTCCTGGTATTTTACCCAAGCACAAAATAGTATACCTTCTTCTCAGCACCTCATGGATCCTTCTCCAAAATTGACCATATAGTCAGTCACAAAGCAAGCCTCAACAATTACAAAAAAAAAAAATATTGAGTGAAATAACTCTTTGTATTTTATCCAACCAACATGGATTAAAGCCGGAAATTAACAACAGAAACAACAGAAAGCCTACAAAGTCATGAAAAATGAATAGTTCTCTACTGAGTGGAAACTGGGTCAAGGACACAATAATGAAAGAAATTAAAGGGTTTCTAGAATTCAATGAAAATGAGGGCATGACACACCCAAACTTATGGGACACAATGACACAATGTTAAGAGGGAAAGTTGATAGCATTAAGTGCCTTCATAAAGAAATTGGCAAGATCCCATATTAACAACTTAAAAGCATACCTGAAATATCTTAAAGAAGAAGTAAGCACACCTATGAGATGTAGGTGGCAGAAAATAATCAAACTCATGTCTTAAATTAATAAATTAGAAACAAATAGAACAATTCAAAAATCAACAAAACCAAGAGCTAGTTCTTTTGGGAAATTAATAAGCTAGACAAACCCTTAGCCAAAATAACTAAATATGGAGATATAGTATCCAAATCAACAAAATCAGAAATGAAAATGGAGACAGAACAAAAGACACTGAGGATTTCTAAAGAATCATTAGGTCTTACTTCAAGTCTGTACTCCACAAGACTGGAAAATCTAAATGAAATCAATGATTTTCTTGAGAGATATCACTTGCCAACATCAAGATCAGGTGAAAAAATAAAAAGACTAGGGAGACAAAGACTTCTCCAAAACTTTCAAAGAAGATTTAATACCAATCTTCCTTATACTTCTTGAAATATTCCACAAAAAGAAACAGAAGGGACATTGTCAAACTCATCCCATGAAGCCAGACTCACCCTGATACCCAAACTATACAAAAACTCAAAAAAAGAGAAAAAAATTCAGATAGATTTCCTTTATGAACATAGATGCAAAAATACTCAGTAAAATACTAGCAAACCAAAACAAAGAACAAATCAGGAACATCATCTGCCATGAAGAAGTAGCTTCATCCCAGGGATGCATGGATGTTTCAATATAAGGAAACCCAACAAAGTAGTCGAATCTATAAACAAATTTAATATAAAAAAACCCATATGATCATCTCTCATTAGATGCTTAAAAAGCCTTTGAAAATTCCAATACCACTTCACGTTGAAAATCTTGGAGAGATCAGGGACATAAGGCCCATCCCTAAACATAATAAAGACAAAATACAGCAAGCCAATAGACAACGTCAAAATAAATAGAGAGAAATTTAAAGCAATTCAACTAAAGTCAGGGACAAGATAATGCTCCCCATTCTCTCCATTTCTATTAAACATAGTACATGAAGTTCTAGCTACAGCAATAAAATAAGGAAAGGAAATCAAGGGGATACAAATTGGAAAGAAGAAGTTGAAAGTATCACTATTTGTAGATGATATGATAGTATGCATAAGTGGCTCCAAGATTTCCGGCAAGAATTCCTACACTAATAAACATCTTCTGCGAAGAACCCCTACATTGAAAAACACCTTCAGCTATACAAAATTAACTTTAAAAATCAGTAGCTCTCATTTATGCAGTTGATAAATAGACTGATAAATAAATTGGGGAAAATACACTTTATAATAGCCACAAATAATATAAAATATCTTTATGTAACTCTAAACAAGCAAGTGAAAGATCTGTATGACAAGAACTTCAAGTCTCTGAAGAAAGAAACTGAGGAAGATATCGGAAGATGGAAAGAATTCTCATGCTCTTGGATTGGTAGAATTAACATAGTAAAAATGGTTATCTTACCAAAAGCCATCTACAAATTCAATGCAATTTCCATCAAAATTCCAACATGGTTCTCTACAGACCTTGAAAGAGCAATTCTCAACTTCATATGGAAAAAACAAAAATCCCAGGATAGCTAAAGCAATCCTGGGCAATAAATGAACTTCTGGAGGAATCACCATCAATGATTTCAAGCAGAACAAAAGATCAATAGAAATAAACATCACATGGCAATGAAATCTAATAGAAGACCTGCAATAAACCCACAGATATATGGATACTTGATTTTTGACAAACAAACTATACAATGAAAAAAATAACCAACAACAAAGATCTTCAACAAATGGTGCTTGTCCAATTGAGTATCTGCAGGTAGAAGAATGGAGATAGACCCATATTTATCACCCAACATAGAACTCATGTCCAAGTGGATTAAGACCTAAAACTGGACACACTCAATCTAATGAAGAGAAAATGGAAAACTGCCTTGAACACTTTGGCACAGGATACAACTTCCTTAATAGAACAGCAATAACAGAGGAACTAAGGTCAACCATTAATAAATGGGACCTCGTGAAACTGTGTTATCCACCCATTCACATTCTAGACAAAAGAATAAAAGAGAAGGAAAGAACTGCAAACCCATGCTTTTGCTTCCTTACAGTCTATTCTTGAATATCACAGGGATATTGTAGTTAGTGAACTGCACTTGAAGACAAACAACAAATGATATTGAAATGATATTATGTAAATTCTTTTTGAAATAGTAAGAATGTAATACAAATTCAAGTTCTGATGTCAAACTATAACTCTAGTGGTGTTTTAGAGAGTCTCCTATCACAAATATTGGTTTAAAACTCTTTCCTCTTTGCATAAATCACAAGCAATAGCCGCTCTCTTATTTCTCTCTTTTCTTTCCTTTTCTTTTTATTAATACTTAGGGAACAAAGTACTAGTCAGCAATAATTTCAACACTTAAGGAGATCTGTCCCTCAAAATACTAAAGGGAGGAAATACAGAGACAAAGTGAGGAGCAGAGACAGAAGGAAAGACTATCCAGAGACTGCCCCACCTGGAGATCCATCCCATATACAGTCACCAAACCCAGACACTGTTGTGGAAGCCAAGAAGTGCTTGCTGGCAGGAGCTTGATATAACTGTCTCCTGAGAGGCCCTGCCAGTGCCTGACAAATACAAAGGTGGATGCTTGCAGATAACCATTGGACTGAGCATGGGGTCTCCAATGGAGGAGTTAGAGAAAGAACTGAAGGAGCTGAAGGGGTTTGCAATCCCATAGGAAGAACAATATCAACTAACCAGACACCCAGAGCTCCCAGGGACTAAACCACCAACCAAAGTGTACACATGGAGGAAGCCATAGCTCCAGCCATGTATGTAGCAGAGGATGGCCTTGTTGGACATCAATGGGAGAAGAAGTCCTTGGTCCTGTGAAGGCTCAATGGCCCAGTGTAGGGTAATTACAGGGCGGAGAGACAGGATTGAGTGGGTGGGTGGGTGGGTAGGTAGGGGAGCATCCTCATAGAAGCAGTGGAAGAGAGGATGGAATGGGGGGGGTTCCAGAGGGAAAACCAGGAAAGGGAATAACATTTGAAATGTAGATAAATAAAACATCAACTAAAAAAAAAAAAAAAACAAGAAAGAAAAGGAGACCCGTTCCTGCGTATTTTTTTTTATTAATTTCTTCATCCCTTTTATACTTTAGTAAAACACATTTATGGTCCATTTTTTGACTTTTGAAAACAATATTTGATATCCTCTCATGCTTAGATGGCTCAGTTATTGTTCAACTAGTTATTTGACTACAGCATCAAATTTTGAAAGTGATTCTAATTTGAGAGTATGATATATTCTCCCATCCATGCTGTGATAGACAGATAAGGGATCGTTTTCATTCTAGGAATCTTAAATTTTCTTAAATATGTAAATATATAAATATTTTATATATTTATATAATATTTATTTTATTATATATTATATAATAATTATACAAGATTTATTATATTGTATTATATATTATATTTATTATATTACATATTGTGTAATAATTATATAATATTTATTTATAAATACATATTTAAATATATAAATGTTTAAATATATAAATATATAAATATTTCATTCTTTTTCATTCTATGTAGATAATTTAAGAAAATTTAAGAAATCTTAAATTTTCTTAAATATATAAATATTCTGGTTATATTTGGCATTAATATACAAATTTAGAGCTAGGGCAATGGAAATACTAGAAAAACAGAGTGCATACTTTTCACTACAAGAAGGCAAAAATACAATGATCCTTTACAGAAAAAAATCTTTAAACCTCAAGGACCCATTATAGGCAAAAGCATGAGATGTGATGACTGTAATCCAATGTATCAACTATAATAATTATTCTATACTTTCCTGTCAGGCAAGAATTTAAATCTAACTCTGGGCTTTCAGTGTTTCAAAGTCTATTGTTTGGTAAAGGAGAAAAAACATTCAGAATATGTGCTTCATCAATAAGGGAATGAGGACTACCACAGCATCATGCTATATATACTGAAGTGTGAAGCACTTAAAAGTATATCTTATATTGCATATCAATTACGTTCATATACAAAATGATCTTCCAAACAAATATTGTTAACATTTAAAATTATAATGTAATGCAGAGCCACACATATATCAAACAAACTTTGTATCACACCTGTCCAACCTGTACCAATGCATAACATATGAGCAGTGTCCTGAGCCAATAAGCTCCATGCAGTAGAAATGACCATTTCTGCTGAAGAGATGGTTAAAATTATGTGAATTCAAGAGACTTTCATTATTTTTACCTTTACACTAAGAACATATTCTATTTAATAGATTTTTAAATTTTAAAATTGGAACAATATGTCAATTATTGCTTAAATTAGAAGATGGTTGGTTATTTCTCTTTTGAATTAATATGTGATTTAATATAATTCCAAAATAAAGCAGTAAAATGTTTTCTTGTTTTATATTTGGGTTGTTTTTTTGCTTGAAAGTTAAAGATATCTTGGGCTGGCACTTGCTGCCAAGCCTGAAAAACCTGATTTTTCCACATGGTAGGAGGAGAGCGCAGACTTCCACAAGTTGTTCTTTGGCTCCACACATGTGCTATGGCATGGATAAGGCCTTCTTCCTGGATGCACAAAATAAATAAAATTTTGTTTTCAAAAGATGATTATAAATTCTTTACACTAGCTCTTGACTCTTGCATTCGTTTTTGTTGTTGTTGTTGTTGTTGTTGTTGTTGTTGTTTTTGTTGTTTTGTTTTTTGTTTTTTGTTTTTTAACTGCAGACTCTCTAGTTGCATTGTCCAGTTAGGGGCCATCATTTGTTGCTTTTTTTATTCCCTAGGTCGCTTCTGACACTCAATGCAATTTCTCAACTGTAACCCTGTAAAAATTCAAAAAGCAAATTATATACTTTCAATATATATTGGGACCTAATATGCATTACTATTCCAAATTCTAGGAAAGGGAGCACAGTGTGTAAATACTAGACCCAATCTAGACCGAAAACAAGCAGGGCAATCACTATATTCTCTAATTCTACCTCAAACTTCAAAGGTTTTAGCCAGCTCTGAACTTCCAGCATAGCTAACTGAAATGCTGTCTCCACACACTATGGATCTGGTATCTCTAACACAAGCCAGACTCCATCTGCACAGCTTCATTCAATGGCCTTTTCAGATGGACAGGCGGGCACTCTTCTGCCATACTCCTGCCCTTAGTAGCCTGTCTTAACCATAGAGGAAGACTCTACCACCACTTTTCACCACCTCCTAAAGCTAGGTTCACATGAAGGCTGTTACCAAATTCTAATGTCTGACCTTATGGAACCTGGCCCCTCTTCTATTTACATTTCCATAAGCTTTGTGATATTTTTCTTTGTTAATGTTTTCCATTGTTGAATAAGCTTTTCTTTGCTTTAAGAGAAGATTGCTTGTTACAAGTTGGAATCTTTACTGGGTGGAGGCTTGTCCTGTAGGGAACCATTCCCTGTATTTTATTGCTTTCTTTAAATAAAAAAAGAAGATTTTTATTTATTTATTATATGTAAGTACACTGTCCCTGTTTTCAGACACAGCAGAAGGGGGCATCAGATATCATGACAGCCGGTGGTGAGCCTCCATGTGGTTGCTGGGATTTGAACTCAGGACCTCCGGAAGAGCAGTCAGTGCTCTTAACCGCTGAGTTATTTTATTGCTTTTTAAAGCCTTTCCTTAAACTTCTTGTCTCTTTGTGCCCAAGACTTGTCTCCATCATTATACTCCTTGGTCTTTCACTTTTCACACCATGTATTTTGTAAAATTTTTTTAAACTCTGCTTGCACTTTTTCATTGTCAATCTGTGAAACAGTAGTAACAAACAACCACACAGCATAGTTATTATTAAGCTTTCTTGAAATATCTGCTAATGAAATTACTCCCAAATATTCCAAGTTAGCCCCAGGCAGATGTGTAAGAAAAGATCATAAAATGACCATAGACTTTGCCAGAATGATGTATTTGAACATAGGAGTAATGTTAGTAAGAAAGAATCATGGAGATCTGTAGGCTCTACCAAGTCACACTGTAGGTCTGACAGCACATCAGAAATGAGAAAGAGCTGTAACGCTTTGAGCTGATGAGAAAGGGGGAAATGGTACAAGACCAGCTCCTGAGGAAAAGCAGCCTACATTACAACATTTGAGATTCTGTGGGGCCTTGAATATCCCTTGGGATTAAAATGGGTTAGTATCCAGACAATCCATCACCCAAGAGAAGAATGTGGTCTCAAAAACTTGATTAAAAAAAAAGTATTCCTCATTTTACCAAAAAAATCACTAAAAGGTTGCTGCTTTGGTTATGAATTACAGAAGTGTGAAATCAGATTGTTGAACACAGGTGATGATTATTAATGGCCTTTGTCTTCATCCACTTAGAAATTGGCTTATCTCTCTCATGATGAGTGAAGAAATATGTGTGGTAGAAAGCAAACATGAATAGCTAGAGGAATGAATTGATTGTTTTCCAAATAAATGTTACAGATATAAAACTGAATATGATGTGAGCATGCTCATACCACAAATATTGAAGTTCTATTTTTTTTTCAGGTAGTCCTTTATTTAAACTGCACTGAGAAAGCTGGAGTGGATTCCAAGGATTTTTCCTGGGCCCTAGGCCATGGGCCCTGGGTCCCTTTGCAGTTTTTGGCTCTGAGTTATACTTCAATGAGCTTCAAAGGTCACTGTCTCCATGATATCTGATGTCACAGAATCAATGATTGAAGTTCTATTTTTAAATTTAGCAATGTATAACTTTTTGCTGTCTCTAGTGGTTTATTAAAGTAAATGGCAACCTCTAATTTGTGGCTGAGAAGGCAAGGCAACCCCTTTCCAAGAGGGATGTTCACTTTGAGAATTGGAGGATTAGGAGGCAGATCTGTTGTGAGACATGAGTGTAAAGATGGATGACAGAAAGAAATAGCTTCAGGAATTCCTTGAACATATGGACTCACGATATTAGAATGAAGATTACAGGACCATGGTTTTCTGTTGCTCCCCTAGACATTCCCACCTCTGCAATACCTTCATTTCAGAAATATACCAGTATATTCAGTGAAATATTAAGGCCAGATATTATAATTAGTTTCATATCTATATCTATATTTATACCTATAACTATATATCTGTTTTCTCTTTCATCACCTTTTAGCTACAAGTATCAACTAAAGAGAGCTTCTTTGCAAGCTACTGGCCATTGTTTCTAAAAAAACAGAATTCTTTACCTTTCCATAGGATGTAGACATTTAGTCACATCATCTTTTAAGATTGGAGTGGAACTGTCATTTAATGTGAATTCAAAAGTTTCTCTCTATGTAATACTTTAATTAACATGTAATTTCCTTCCCCCTGAAAATTTTTAGTTCATTGGATATAAGAGTTGAAATAAAAGGAGTTAAAATGCAGGTTGTAGGGTGCAGAGAGATCTGACCTCAGAACAATCTTTCCTCTCTTAACTGTCCTCCTCCATTCCCTAATTCCCTCAAGGTGACATCTAATCCACTGATGTAAAAATGGGATGCTTTGACCATGCTTACCTGGGTCACAGTTTTCCAAGTTCACCCATGGGTAAATATTCTCCTGACTCTAGAGCTTTCATCTATATGAATAAGCAAGCTCCTTTCAGAATACTGTAAAACTATTTAAAATTTTGTGTATGCCTTGTGGTATTTCTGGTTTCCTTTCACACTTCAAACCGAGAATAAAACAGCTTTTCTGTATTAAGCCGTAGCATGATTTGGCATTTATATGCAGTAGGAGACTGTAGAACACTACCTGCTTCAAGCTGGGATTCCTAGGAGGTTTTCTGGATTCAACAAAGCTCAGCCCGGGAAAGTAGATAACAATTTTAAGAATTGTTCTACGAAGGCTAAGTTTTATTTGTCAGCTTTTACTCCCCACCCAAGGATGGTAACCATTCTCAGATCATTATTGTCTCCATCTCCAGAATACACTCTATAAGCATTTCTTACATTGCCTAAAAAATTTATCATCACTTCCTTAGCATGATGAAGCATTGCTTTGCTAAATATTTACTGATAAAGAAATTTATTTTGAGCTTGACTATCCTATTACTGCCAAAGGAGCTCTGTTTTGAACACTGCTGTACTTATTGGCTTTGATTAGGAAAATGAAGAAAGAAAATGTTAACAAATACAGTTTGGAAAACATGTCCTTTGTTGTAGACTCTGTTCACTATTAAATATGGATTGGATGCAGTGCAGGAGATTTTATTTTTATTATTATCCTACACATTTGATTGGATAAGTAGAATTTGGACAAAAGGTAAAAATTTCCCTAAGCTGTAAATGCAAGAGGATAGAATGACTTCTCTAAATGTTAAATTTATTTAATTATCTTGTAGACAGTTATACATGCTCATTCAACAACAAATTAAAGTAATTCATCCAATTGTGTAGTCAACCACGGGAGGTCAAATTATATCTTTCATAATTAGTTTGTATTCATAGGTTATTGCTTGCAAAGATCATTTATTTGGTTTCAAAACATAAAACACCAGTACAGGTACATGATTACTGAGAAAACACAGCATTCAATTATTTAGTTTCACAAGTTCATGAGAAGGCAAATGGATTTCTTTTTAGTTTATTTTTGTTTTGCTGTTTTAAAAAATATTTTCTCAAATTAAGCTAAAATATTTTATGATTCTTTGGTGAGTGTAGTTTCTAATATGTAAGACATTTCATTAGTGTCTGTGATCCACCTGTCTTTGCTTTACCCAATTGTTGTTACACAAGATGTAACAAAGAAATTCTTATTTGTGTGTAATATGTATTAAACTCCCTTTGAAAACCTAGTTTATTAATGTTGCCAAAGCTGGCAGCTTTGAAATCTTAGAAGAAAATGATTAGAAACTGATATTTTAAAAAACTAGCTAGACTGGCTAATAAATTAGGATAAAATAACTAGATGTGTCCAAGCATAACCAAAAGAACTCAGTCTCCTAACATTTGAGAAAAACCTGAGCTCATTTATTGGACTAAATGACATGTCTGCAGTTTACCATTTGTTTCAAATATCTATAGGTTGTATCACTTTTCCCTGTGAGGTTACATAATGATTTTAGAAACACTGCTCTGATAATCTCCAACTATTTCTATATCATATCATATAATCTTAAAAGGAAAAATAGAGGTAAAGTCTACAGAAGTGTTTTTGCTACCACACTATGAAATCTGTCCCACTTGCTTGTGAAAAGGCTCCTGTAGAACCCTCTCTTGCCATCAAGAATCCAAATTAGCAACAGCTTGCAATGATAATCAGTTCATTTCAGTGTACTCAAAATGGGCTCATTATTATTAATTTTTGCCAACTCCCAAGCAATTCATGAACCATTTTTAGATTTTCAAAAAGCAGTTCATGAATCAGACAAAAAAATTTAAAAGGAATCCATCCCACAATGAGATGATGACTCAGAGCCCTTCGCTGTAGCTATGTCAACTGCCGAGCATCTGAAATCTGATGAGGATGGGGCTGATGGAGAAAAGGCCATGATGAGCAGGAAACAATGTGTTGAATTTACATGTTAAAACTTCTTGTTGGCTTTGGCAATTTTGCTGAGGATTATTGAGAAATATATAACATCTGGATGTGGGGGAGAGGATCCACAAAAATGAAGACATTTATATTGGTCTACAAGACTAAAAATGGAAAAGAAAGTAGTTTTTTAACACAGCTGTTTCCAATTTTGTTAACATTTTAGGCCAAATTCATTTGGGGGAAAAAGAGAAATAAGATCAAACCCTTATGTTTGAGATCTACTCTACAAGTCTGACTTAACTTACATTTCTAAAGATGTGCTTGGCTCAAGCTAACATGGCTAGAGACTTGACAAGAAAAGTTCTTTCTAATCTGGTTGAAATGCACATCAGTGCTGGCCACTTAGCTAATACACGTACGGGAAATAAAACTACTACATTCTAGGCACTATCTTAAGTTGCAGTGTTGATTATATCTTTCATGTCTTAGAAGTTCTAGCAGGTTTTCAATAGACTAGATTTTTTTCTTCACTGAATGATGTAAACTTCACTAATTCTTCTATACACTATTTTTTATTTCTATAAAACAGTGACTTCTCATGAAGACCAAGAAAATGTAAATAATTATATTTTTCTATATTTCTTCCAACAAACACTAAGTAATATGAAATAAATGTTTGTATACATATACACAAAAACATTCATATGTAGAGACAGACATTTAAATTGGTGTCCCTTTGGGTTAACATTTACAATTTTGCTTTTCCTAGTTTTGTCAAGTCTCTCTTCTGCTCTCTCATTGCTTCCTCTGTTACCTTTCATTCCCTTTGAATTTTTCAGACAAAAGCTCTCAATCACATTTTTTGTCTTATACACCGAATAAAATGAAATAAAAGCCTCAAAATCAAGATGACACCACTATTGTTTTCTTCTGCAGAATCTTCAAGTTATTATGGATCTGTGTAAAATCAGAACAGCATCGCCGTGAAATGTTCTGTTGGCTTGTTGATGCTTTTTGGCTAGAGATGACTCTTAAATATTGATGACAATTACAATTTGCTTCCTATGCTTTATTTTCAGAACTCAAGATTTGGTAAAGGTTTGAACATACCAGTATCAGAGAGATTTGCTAATTCTCCCTGACATAAGTGAAGTCTGGGACAGCAAGATGCTTTAAAGATCATCAGCAATATGATCAATACAGAATGCCAAAATCAATTCTGGAGTCTGATTCTGCCTACTGTGAGCAGTTGTCACAAAGTTCTCTGAGAAAACTGGCAAACTATGAGAAGGATTCTGTGAACAGACATGTATCACTAGAAAATATTCCCCCTTTAGACTTAGCAACCTCCTTTGCCTTTTGAACAGCAAATAGACAATCAGTAAAGGAATGCTGATTGAACTTTGTGGCTAATGGAGCAGAGGAAGTTCTGTTAGATCATACATTGGTTTATATATCTTAAGATATTAAGTTGTATTGTGCATCTGCCAGTGAATAACTCACATCCTAACTCAGAAGCAGCATTGTCACTGGGTGTTCCAATGGGCTTCCACCGGTATATATCCTTGGCAGTCTGTTGACTTGTCTAAGGACTGTGATGAGGATAGATTTCTTTTTACAGTTTTACCAGTTTAAGGAGCTGCGTAAATATCTGACTTTATAAGTTTCCTGGGCCCCCCTCCCTCTCTGGACAAGGATTCTGGGATACATTGCTCCTACAAATGCTCTTTGGTTTATCTATGAAATTCTTATACATCTAATAAAATATTTTCATGTATGTTTATATTGTTGAAGGGACTAAGGATTTCAACAATTATCTGATTCACTATTGAGTCTATGAAAATGCTTTTAGAAGGAAGGAAAAAGGGCAGAGGGTAGGAGGGGGGAAAGGAGAGAAGGAGGAAGGCAGGAAGAAAGAATCAGAGAAGGAAGGAAGGTTAAAATGAGGGGAGAGAGGAAGAGAACCAGTCACCCAGAAACTAATTAATTTTACTTAAAAGTCTATTTTTTTAAAGTTAAATTACAAGTGGTTGATTGTGTGTGTGTGTTTGTGTGTGTGTGTGTGTGTGCATGTGTGTTTGTGTTTGGAAGGAAACACATGTGACTTGTAATCAGTTATCTCTTTCCACTGTATAGGTCTGGGAATCAAGCTCAGGTCATTAGGCTTTGGGAAAAGCACATTTACTATGTATTTCATCTCACCAGCCCGGAATTCATTTAGTTAAAAATGACTGTCTTTAAGAACCTACCAAAGGACATTTATAACCTATAAAACAGTACTCCACACTTATGACCTTGTATTAAAAGGAGAGGAGAAAGAAAATAAAACATATCAAAGTATAAGGAGGCACAAAAATTAATCCAAAAATATCCAACAACTTAATATTACAATAGTAGGAAGCAGTAAAATATTATCATGCTCAGAGAAGAGTGATTATCTTCCAATATAGTCTAACTTTTCTGCAACAATTTGATCAATATCTCACTATAAAGTACTATCACAACCCTAGGCAAATTACAGTAGGATACCTCTATAATAGGGTGTGTCCTTCTGTGGATTTGCTTAGCTGCACCTTTGTATTACTCCTATGAGCTGAGAGTAGTACACACCTCCTATCACCTCAAGTAATGCCAGCCAAAAATGACTTCTGTAACTTTTCTGTTACTGTGATAAAATACCATGGAACTTATGCAACTCATAGAAAAGAGTTTATTTGAGTTTACAATACCAGAGAGTTAGAGTCCATGACAACAGGGGAAGCATGCCAGTGATTGGCAGGCATAGCAGCTCAAATAGCAAGTTTCATATTTACATTTTGACCTACAATTGTGAAGCAGAGACAAATAGGACAAGACTTTGAGCTTTCAAAGCTTATCACTAGTGGAATACTTCTTATAGCAAGGATATACCTTCAAAACCTCCCTAAACTGGACCATCAACAGGAGACCAAGTACTCAAATGTTCAAGATGAATTATACTTCTTATTCAGCGACCACAACTCAAGAAATTGCCAAATGTTCTCTAGGAGGTTAAAACACTCCCTAGGAAGTATTACTCTGAAGTCCAGTTCTATCGATAATTCAAGTCAATGGTTTGATGTGTGATAGAGCAATTCATGCTTTCATCAACATGGAAAGAACATCACAGTACATAGGAGAAAACTGTCTTTATAAAATGACTCTTGGAATTCATCAGTCTACATAATGGGTACTAAAACCCTGTACTCCATTCTCAAAGAAGTGTCTTTTCCCCAGCCCTCTATGCTTCTTAACTTCCTGTTTGCTCATTTAATATCCCTTTCAGCTCCCTGCTGCCTTTATTCCTGCAAGCAGATATAACCATGTCCATTACATGAAAAAAATATGATAAAAGCAAAATGGTCAAAAGAAAATGAAGAAAGGCCAGTGAATCACACAACACATAAATAGGACAGTGCAAGGCAGATAAGACAAAGGATGAAGAAACGAAGACATCAAATGGAAACTCAGGAGCACTTCTGGAATATGGAGCCTATATCAATATTGGTGACTTTTATCCTAGGTTTGAATTCTGCATTGCCCCAGTTCTTTCTGATACTCTTTCCTCTCCTTCAGTTTTGATAGCACCTGACCTTAGAAGGCACAGTAGAGTTCTCATGTTGTTTTCATATTTTATAGCATTTATGATCACAGCAATTTTATACTCAAATAGCCTTTCCAATCTGCAGTTGAATATGAAGAGCAGTAGATCGGCCAGATAAACAAGCTCTGTCCACGATTTTCTGATGTTGCCCCTGTTTATGCACATCTCAGAGTCGGGAGCTGGAAATTGTACTCCAGTACCTTTGCTCTCAATTTTGGTTAATTCTCTGAAGATTAGATTCTAACAGGAACTCAAAGACATCTCTACTTGGATTCAGAATAACTTTAGCCTTCATTTCTATTCATAGGACTCTATACCAATTACAATGGAATGGCAAGCAATACTGCAAGAGATATTCCATGCAGCCATTATAAACAGATGTGTCAAAGCAGCAAAAAGTAATAAAATACTAACTGGATATAATAAAATAAAAATACAATATAGTAAAAAAGTCTATGTGAAACAAATTATTTACATAGTAAATTCAAGTTATAACCATCTTTTTTTCTTAGATTATAAGAAGACTGACATGTAGAATTTCTCAGTTCTCAATTTTTATTTTTTACAATTAAAGAATTTTAGTAGGACAAAATTAAATTAATTCAATAAAAAAGTGATGAAAAATAATCCTGAGTTTATGATGAAGCTTTTACAAAATGCATCTATAAGCTTTTAACTATGAGCACAGTCATAGGAAAACCTATTTTGGGTCACACTCTTGAAGAAAGCAGAAGCTCTTTTTACCTGAAGCCATTAACTCTCAACAGCTCCTCAGATAAGAGGACAGCATCTTGAGACTTTTCCTCTTCCATTATGAAATGCTGAGTGCTTGAGTTTATCTAGATCTTGCATAGGCAATCATAGCTGCTATGAGATTGTAAGTGCAGAGGTCTGGTCAAGTCTAGACAAGACTGTTTCACTTATAGTTCTCTGTGACATGTGGCTCTTATCATCTTTTTGCTCCAATCCTCACAATGGTCTCTCAGCAAGGGAAAAGGGGTATGATTTTTTTTATTTATTAAATATTTTAAAACAATTTCATATCTGTATATTATGTGATCATTTTACTCCAACTCCCTAGCTCCTCTTATTCCTCCACCATCTCTTGTATTTCTTCCCCTATCCCTTCTTATCCCCTCCCACTACATTTTTTCTTTTGATAGGTCTATTCTTAGCCATCAGAGAGAAGAAAAGTAAACTTATCTTGAAATTACACTCAGAATAGCTATTACCAAACAAGACAAAACAAAACAAAAGCAAAACTCAAATGACAACAGATTCTGATAAATAAGGTTAGAGAGAGAATAAAAGGACACTTATTCTTGTCTGGTTAGAGTACAGATTTGTGTAGTCACAATGAAATCAGTGTGGATTTCATTCAAAAATGTAGAAGTGGAGCTACTCCCTGAGTTATCTCTAATACGTTTGGGCACACACCCCAAAAGGCTCCATCCGCAGAGTCTCTCACTCTCCCACATGCTTTGAGCACTATTTATAATACCACAGACACAGAAACAATCTGAACGACCTTCAACTCCTGAGTGAATAATGAAAATTTGATTCTTATATATGATGGAATTTTCTTCAGCCATAAAATTAAATTATTAATTTTAAAGATAGAAGAACAATAGAGACTAGAAAAATTACACTTCATGAAATAATCTTAAAGAGACAAATGGCACATATTCTCGCTCATATGCAGGTCCTCGCCTGGAGTCTTTAGTTTTCTGTGATTAACTTGATGGACCTGTGGAATCCAGAAATGCTGCCATTTGCTGTAAACCAATTTAAGAAGAAGTTTGAAAAATAGCTAGAAGGGATTTATCCTGTAAGACTGAGTGATGTTAATATGAGAAGCCATTGTTTACAAAAGAATAAAACTACAAACAAACAAAAAGCAAACTTCCCTTGTCAGCTATAGAATACCTCCCTATGAATTGTTGCCTGGAGAGACTGACTATTGTTAATCATCTTGGCTGCCCACCAGAAGTATGGGACAAGTTCCTATTGTTGAAATTACAGCTTGGTTTAACAATCTATAGAAAGCAAGGTGGAATTTACGTGGAAGCTCCTTTTAATCTATCTAGCTTTCATACTCATGACAGGTGATGCACAGCCTTCTGGCAGAGGTTAGGAATCAATAGTCATACAACTATGAACAATAGTTGCCATCCACTTGGAGAGATGTATCCACTATAGTGCAATTGTTGCATTTAAAAGAGAACACATAGATACTGAGAAGGATAATGGGTCAGTAGAGAAGAGGGAAAATGGCATATGTGCTTCACTTAAAAAATAATTATTTTATTTCAATATGCTTCTGTGTTATACCAAATATACTAACAGACAGTAGATACTCAGTTTTTAGGCAAGCAGAGAAGATAATGTAAATGTCCTTCAACTCATGAGTGGACAATAAAAATTTGGTTCTTATACACAATAGAACTTCCTTCAGCTATAAAAATCAAACTATGAATTCTAAAGGCAAAAGAACATGACTTAAAGATTACACTTTAGTGAAGTGAGGGGACTTTGAAGTGTCTATATATGTCTCTCTTTCAGTGTACCTGCTACAGTTACACTTGCTTTTGGAGAGAATCATATTCCAGTAAAGATGTTAAGATTTCTTGAGTGAAAATTATATCTATGATATCCTTTGAAAATAGTATGGAATAGAACAGTCACTTATAACTATACTTGGTTATAAGAAATATTTTGATTTGGGATAATATGATATTGTTTACAAAAGATTTTTAAGAATAAATTTATTAATCCCCAGGTACCATAAAATATCTTGTAAACATTGTACTTTCTTTTGCTTTAGAAAAAACACAAAATTTTCATGAAGGGACAAAGGAATGACATTTAAATTTGTTACATGTTGGCTAAAGTAATAAAGCTAGGTGTATTCTTATTTGAACTTTAAAAACTAAACAAAGACTCTGTCTTTAATTTTATTGTAAACAACACATTTAATAATTCCAAAGGGTGTTTATTGCTATTTATTCTTATGTTCGGAAAAAAAAAGTTGTCATGGAAACTACCAAATCCTATAGTGTGGGAGCCACTTCAGTGATCACATTTTAAATAAAGAAAGGAGTAAAATATTATTGTTTGGGTTTTTGCATCAAATGTTTTGAAATTTCTTCAAACTAACACTGATGATATATGTATTGAATATTTTTGACTCCTTTTGTTTTTTGACATTAACAATACCTTTAACTTTTGCATTTCAGATACATTTCAAGCTTAATCATTTGAGTTAAATCTGAGACTTGTAAAATTAGAATCAACATCTGAGCTTTCTGAATGATTTATACTTGAAGCATATTTTCTTCAGAAATACATAATTTGACATGAACTCCTATTTAAAAAACAAAAATTATAGGAAAATATTCTTTGTAATTTTCTTTTAGGAGAAATAAACATTTTAAAGTATTTTACAGGGGAAATAGACAAAGATTTTGCTTAAAGTCTCTTGAGACTAGTGACACATTCAGGGAAAAGTCCTTTTAAGAGACAGCCTAATTGGAATATGAAAATGGAACATAAAACCTCAGCTCTACTTCCACCAAATAGCATAAACTTTTATTTTGGAAAATCTTAGGACCAGGAATCAGTGTCCCTGGTAGCCAGTATAGCTAGGGGTAAAGGGAAGCGAAAAAGAAGCCTGTCTTTTCTTGCCTACTTTACATCTTCAAGAAAGAAAGTAAGAAGAGACAATTTTGTTAGACATTCTTCAGAGATAAATAAATGAAAAGTATCCTGCAGGTACTGAGAAGGTCCTTTCATTTAAAAGTAACATAACTGAGATAACATTATTATGCCCTGTTTAGTTGGTATCCTTGGGAGGCCCACTCTTTTCTGAAAAGGAGGTGGGGGTTATCTGAGAGGAGTAGAAGGGAGAGGAAACTGTGCTCAAGATGTAATGTACAAGAGAAGAATAAAAAACAAAGACAAACAAACAAAAAACCCTCAACACAGCACCACCTGCCAAAGTGAAAACAGAGAACTAATACGTCAAAGTCCATACTTAAGAGAAAGTGTCTAATTGTATATCCTTGCTCTTTGTCTTCAGTAGAACAGTTCTTGCTAACTGAACTATGTCAACCTAGAACATGGTTTTGTCAACCGAGACCAGTTGTTGAATTGGACCATTAGCAATACATCCTCTAAGTAGGCACCATACTGGTGACAAATTGAAATATGGAATGATGCAGGCCGAATAGGATAAGCAATCTAAGTGAGGAAAGGGAAGATCTAGATCTCTGTTGCCAATAAAGGAGCCAACAAATAGGACGGTTCTGCAGTCCTATTCCCATAGTCTGAAATGACATTTGCTGTGAGTATAAAGCACACATATATTTAAGACTTAGAAGGAAAATGCAACTTATTCTAACAATGATTTTAAATATTTAATTAAATGTTAAAATTGGTGTATATTGTGTTATACAAAATATATTCTTTTAACATGTTTTTTCTATTTTCCAGTGGTTATTAAGAGTGTAAAATTACCACCACACCTCACAGTGATGGCAATCACTCTCTTTCTATTGAAAAAATAGCTTAGACAAAAAAGGAGACAGGCTTTTTCATCACAGAGTGAATCCAGTCTACCACGTGTCTGTGCTGATAGTATCACATCACATGAAACTCGAGAAGGAAGACCAAAGTGTGGATACTTCGAACCTTCTTAGAAAGGGGAACAAAATACCCATGGAAGAAGTTACAGAGACAAAGTTCAGAGCAGAGACTAAAGGAATGACAATCCAGAAACTGCCCCACTTGGGTATCCATCCCATAAACAACCACCAAACTCAGAAACTATTGAAGATGCCATCAAGAGCCTGCTGACAGGAACCTGATATAGCTGTCTCCTGAGAGGCTCTGCCAAGTGCCTGACAAATACAGAAGTGGATGCTCACAGCCATCCATTAGACGGAGCACAGGGTTCCCAGCTGGAGGGATTTCAGACCCCTTAGGAAGAACAACAACATGAATTAACCAGTAATCCCAGAGCTCCCTGGGACTAAACCACCAATCTAAGAAAACAGATGGAGGGACTAGGCTCTAGCTACATATGTAGCAGAGGATGGCCTAGTAGGTCATCAATGGGAAGAAAGGCTCTTTGGTCCTGTGAAGGTTCTATGCCCCAGAATAGGGTATTGCCAGGGCCAGGAAGCAGGAGTAGGTGGGTTGGGGAGAGGATAGGGGATTTTCTGAGGGAAAACTAGGAAAGGGGATAATGTTTGAAATGTAAATAAATAATATATCTAATAAAAAAAGAAACATGACATTTTAAGTGCCCGATTACCTATGACTTCACTTGAGAATAGTATTATGTCCTAACAACATAGAAAGCAGCTTCAAAAAAATATACTAATTCTTATTTGTTCAATACCTACACTCTATCTGTTCTTATGGTCACACGGTAAGTGTAAGCATCACTTTTTGCCAAGAAAAATCTTGTTCCAACAGATCAAAACAATTACAAAAACTTCACCCAATCAAAATGCAAAGATAAGAATCCAGTTCAAACATCTACAACAAAACTGCTGTACCTGAGGCTCAAGTATCATTATGGAGAGATTGTAAGAGGTATGGAAGGTTGTAAGACCCAGAGAGATTGGGAGTTTGCTGTGAAATTATCTTCCAGGACCTTTGGAAGTTACACTCATAGTCTCACCAACTCAAATGTAGCAGAGGATAGCCTTGTTGAGTATCAATGGGAGGAGAGACCCTTGGTCCTGTGAAGGCTCAATGCCCCAGTGTAGGGGAATGCCAGGACAGGCAAGTGGGAGTGGGTGGTTTGGTGAGAAGGGGGAGGGAGGATGGGATAGAGGGTTTTCAGAGGGGAAACCAGAAAAGGGGATAACATTTAAAATGTAAATAAAGAAAATATCTAATAAAAAGAAAAATAAAAAACTGAAAACACTTAATTTAATAATTTAATGTTTAGTGCCAGAAGAAGAGCATAAACCAGGCATAGCAAGAACCAGAAAGGAGAGCCAGAATAGTGGCTTAAAGAACCTAACTGAGTGTAACAGGCTCAGTACAGTATGAGGAGGAGAGAGAAGGAAAAGGAGCAATGAAGAGTATAGAGGCATAGACATGGATAAAATATGTGCGGGTTCCAGGACCAGCTGTCCAAGTTTTCCTGAGTGAGCATTTGTGAGAAGTTGGATAATTCCATGGACCTTCATAACTCCATGGAATCTGTGACTTAATCTTTGGATCAATATCTGATATATAGGAATTTATGGAAAAGTTTAACTCCATGCATATCAGTCAGTGATGTGCGAATATGTTGATTTTATAATAGATAGTAAAAAAGATCTGAAAAAATTCCCAATACTAATTTTTAATGCTTATTAATATTGTATCTTATAATAAAATTGCAATACATTTTCAGGATGAGATGAAATATTCTGTCTTCTTTGAAATATATGGCTATGTAACTAAGTTATGCCCCGTAAGATTTAAGCAAAGAGACATGCTTTTAAAAGAGGATTCTTATGCCCTCCTTTTCCTTTCAGGCTTGGTGCTGATTTGAACATGGGGTTGGTAGGATGTGGAAGACTGACAGTGATGTAAAACATATAGAATGCCATGTTATTTTGCTAAGTCATCAACCAGGTCAAAATTTTCAATGACAAAGACATGATAGCTCTTACTATCATAGACACTACTATTATTATATCTATTGAAACTGATCAAAGAATATCCATGCTAAAACACTCCTGTATTATGGAATTAAGTTTTAGCACATGGACTGCAACAGATTATGAATCGGTGGCAGATGCACTTGAGTCAAATTACACAGAAGCACTCTACCAATGACTTCTCACCATGGCGGCCAAACATAAAGCCAATTACTGAGACAGAATGAAATTAGAGGCAGCACTGGTAATGAGCACACTGGAAATGAGCTCATGGAAAAACATAACAGAGGAAGCTGTGATCTTAGAGGCATTTGAATTTGCTTAGCATATTTAGTATACAAAAAGATTACTTAATTGGAAAGTAGGTGGCATGCTAAATGAAGATTAGGTCAACATTAAGAGTATTTTTTTATATCTCATAATTAAAAAGCAATCTAGATGCCTTGGTCCAATAACATTTCAGACAGGATGAGACCATATGTCCTTAAGAGAGAAAAAAATTGTGATATGAGATTTTGAATCCTTCATTAGAGCAATCCTTCATGAGATATGGGTGGGGTAATTTGTGCTAGTTTTATGACCATCGAGTGGTAGGGCTTCAGATGCTCCCATTGTCTTTGCCATTATAGGTCGTTATGAACCAGCATCATATCTTTCTGAGAGGACAGCAAAGAGTGTAGTGAGTATGGCAGATTCGTTTATCCATCACGATTTGTACCTCCTTTCTTTTTCTGGAGCCTCATAATAACATTTTGAAAAACATATATTGAAATATATTTTTAACTGGGGAAGAGCTATTCTGAAATGATGCAATCTTACATTATTTGACTGGAATAAGATCAAATTAAAGCAATGAAATGTCTAATTTCCAAATATTAAAAATTGGTGCATTATTAACAGAAAGACCATGAAATTCTTTGTTTAACTTCTTTAGTTACTTTCAAGAAGTGACAAATAATAGAAAATATTGACTGCCAATGGAGCTAAGGTCCGAAGTCCTAAAATCAGAAGTCATACATCAAGTTCTGGGAGAATGGAAGTTTCAAAGATAAAGACCTTGGAAAAAGAAAATGTGAGTCAGAAGCACATGGAAAAGTGAGACAGAATAGACAGAGAGGGAGACTGTGGCAGGCTTTAAATTTATTCATTAAAAATGTTATATATGTATATATTCCATAAAGATGTTCTCATTATGACATATACTTACATACATGCAATGTACAAAGGTTATCATTACTCATGAGTCTTCTTATGGAGTCTTGCAATGTCCAGGGAGACTTTGAACTTGTAATCCTCTTTCCTTAGCCACCAGTTGGGAATTGTAGATACACACTCAAAAGAATACAATTATATATTTTAACAAAATCATTTTTGTTCTCAGTGATTCTTAAAAATGTTCTGTTCAAAGTTGAAAATAAATCCTGAGATGGCTCTAAAATAAACAGAATATGCTCTAGTATTAAATGTGATGTAGTCATTATACTTTACTAAAATGTTAGAATTTCTACCCCAGAAAATACTATATATATATATATATATATATATATATATATATATATATATATATATAATGATAATTTCTAGTAATGTCCCTTTTCAAACTCACATACAGAGGCAGAGTCAAGCAATCCTGGCAAAAGTGTAATTCTAGAGACAGGGTGAAGTTTCAAGTCCATAAACACAAAACATCCCCATAAAGTAGGGCTACCACCCACCATATGAATTTCTTCCAAACTGAAAGATTCACACTGAGTCCATGTTTAAGCATGATCTCAAATTTTGTTTGTTAAAATTGTACCACCCATTTACTAAATAATTATTATGATCCATTCATTTTTAAGTACATATGATTCTATCAAGTACAAATATGCTTGCTTGCTTTCCATAGTTTTACACTATAAAGTAAAACTTGATGCAGATATTTTTTATTTATACTGAGTCATCTATAGTCTATAACATTGTCCTTGGTACTACTAGGATTTCTCTGAAAACAAAGAGATTTTGTTGCTATTTGGGACTTTAGAAAAAAATAGCTCCAGACTTAGGTTTTTGTTTGTTTGTTGTTTTGTTTTATTTGCTTGTTTGTTTTTAATTTTCACACAATTGATCACCCTTTGATCTGCTTTTTCATCTGTGGACTTAACAACCTAGCATGAAAAATAATTTGGAAAAGGTTGTCCATACTGAACATGTGCATTCTCTTGTATCCTAACACCATTCTTCAAACAACACAGTGTAGTGGTATTTTGACTAGCACTTGAATTGACTTGGATATTATCAATAATCTTGGAGTAATGTGCAGCATATGGGAAGACTTGTAAAGATTAGATAAAACACTGCATCATTTTATATAAAAGATTCAAAAACAAACAAAAAAAAACAACAACAACAACAAAAAAAAAAACCTTGCCTTTCAAAGGGACAAAATGGTGATACTGGAACCAATCTCTTGACAAGAAGAGAGAGGGTTGAATCAAAGTTCAGATACAGTTCAAAGAAGTAGAAACTTGTATTTTAACATTCTGTTACACTCACTATATAATTAATATCAAGTATGTCTTATAAATCAACAACTAATTTCTTTCAAACTAGTAAAATATATAGTTTGTAAAATAAGAGGATTGTTGAAATTTACTAATATCAGTATTAAAATGCCATAGAAAAATAACAACAAAGCTAGTTATTTTTCTGGATTTAGTTAGAATGAGGAAAAACCTCAAAATCTTCATCCGTTTTGACACTTTTAAACTTTCTTATCTTTTAGTGGATGAGAATTAACATTTTCTAACAGGTGGTATTAAAATAGAATAATACATATAATGTAGACTTACATTTAGCTCTAGGCTAGTTTTATATAGAAAAAACCTTTGGCATTATTAAAGTATTCTTACTTGGTACATACTTGATATTCTATTATATATCAGAAAGTGAAATCAACAAAGGTTTTCTCTTTATATATCAAGGGCAAATGAGAATTATTTGCTCTAACATCTCCAGTTTTTATGCTATGTTTTCAAGAAGAATACTTGTGGAATAAAGTTAAAACCACATAGACACCTTTCTCTTTCTTTTATGTAAACTCAAGATATTTATCAGTGAATAAATATGTGAATCTCTAAAATTGAAGGCTATGGATATTTAACTCACTTTCTATGATTGTTTTCCAAATAAATCAGAGTGCAAAGCCACGAGAAAGGTGTAAACTCCCATGAGGGTTTTTTATAAATCCCCTGAAAGAAGCCCTGTATTCCAAAGAATACCTATTAACACAACATTCCAAAACAGCATTCTTCTAAAACTGTTCTGATTTTCCTTACTTACTGCCCAAACTTGTAAATTTGTCCATATTATCTATTTCTCAGATATTATTCTTCAAGTATCTTGAGATGATTGTCATGGCAAACTGAAGGTGTTAGAAGGTACCTTAATGATAACTTGCTTTGCCGCATCACTGATAGAGATGCTAAAGACATGTATGACTCAGATATTTACAACACAGGGTTACTTCTTCTCCATTACTACACTTTTCTGTATTATAACTGTTCATCCTAGGAAACACATCATCTGTTATCTTTATCTTTATGTGCTATATGCTAGCCCTTATGCTTTTTCATACATACATTTTCTTAGCCACAACGCAGTGCCTCTTGGATTCCCACCCAGTACTAACTAAGGTTCTTTAATTTTGGTTGTACCAAGAGCCACAAAGGAGTCACCATGTTGACAATCTCCATTCATGGTGCAGTTGCTATTTCTTCCAACTTAGGTGTTCACAATTACCACTTCAATTTTAAATGCAAATTTTAATATATCAATGTTTCTATTTTTCTCATTCTTGTTTTCTCATATTTGCTTTAATACCATAAGATACTGAATTATATTGATTTTCAACACAAAATAATAGTAACAGTTATTGTTTAAAAATTCTAATTTTCACAATTAAAATTTAAGACACTAGGGGAAACTTTGGTTTTTCTTCTTCACTAATCTGTCTTTAATTATACTTATTTTAAAATTCTGGTACAGAATGTGAAATGAACAATTGATTTGGTGAGAGAAAATTTTACAATCTTTTCAGATTGTCAACTATAATAATTTGAATTAAATTGTATTTTATCTAATGGTGGTGTTTTGTTTTTATGTTTTGGCAAGTATATTTGTTCACCATTATGGAGTACCCAGGATGGCCAGAGAGATTGTAGGAAACCCTGTAATTGGAGTTTCAGAAGCCTGTGCACTATCACATATGTGTGCTGGGACTTGGATGCCAGTGCTGTAGAAGAGTATCCTGTACTCTGTTGATACATCTCTCTAGTCCCAGAAAATATAACTTTTAAATCATTTCTTTTTCATTATTTTATTTTAAAGATCACTTAAACATTTAATATATGGTGGTTTGTTATGCATTTACCATTGTAGAAATGTTCATTAAGATCCCAAGGAACCTCAAACACCAGCCTCAGTTCTTTCACTGACTGCATATTAAGAAAATGACATCGTGTTTTTATTTCTAAATTGATATAATTATGTGTTGTACTGATGTTGACACTATTTGGTTACAGCTAGAACAAAATACTGTATATCCCCAACTTCCACTGTTTCTTTCTCCAGTAAAAGGCTTACAAAAGATGTACTCCCATTGCTTGTCAGCTTGTTCATTCTTTTAAAACCATATCTACACATACATACTTAGGAGCATCCTATATTTCTCTTCCCCTCCCCTAGATATATAATTAGGAAAAATATCTTTTCCATTTCTTTACAGTCTTTTTGCCAGTTTTTTTTCTCTTCCCCACTTCCAAACAAATCTAGTCAGATTGTGTGTTTCAAGAATCAAAGAAATAGACCCTTGACATTTTTTTCCATGACAAATGTGACAAAAACTGGAGCAATGATTTTTTTGCCACCTTGGCTGTGCTTAGAAGTCTCTGCATTCTGGGATATCCTCCTTGTCCTGTTTACAGCTGTTTATGGTTCTGTCAGAAGTATCTCTGGGTAGATACTTCAGTAGCAAGCCCTCACTTTGAGTTCTTCAGTGGAAATGGCATGATGATTGAGTCTTCCAAATGATAAAAAGGTAATTAGTAAGAAGGTATTTCAGTCTGATTGATTTAATACTATTTACTGTAGCAGTCCTTTTTTTTTTCCATAGTAAATAAAATTAACTTAGTTTATGTTCAGGGTTAAATAAGTTGTGCCATAGCTGGCAACTCTCATGTGAAAAAACTGATATTCTTATAAAAATATTATTATTATTTTCATTCATTGCTTCATAACGTGCTGTTTTGCATATACTCTGCCAATAATACGATCTTGAACTTTAAAATGCATCTTTCCTGAGAAATACTCAAAACATCTCCGTATGTAATATCATCAGGTCTTGTTTGTTTATATTCACCTTCTTTCTCAGATCATTTTAAACTGTTTACACATACAGTAAAATAACAGCTCAATATAAGCACTGTATAGAGGAACAAGTAATAAAATACGTAAAAGAAAGTAGCCCTGGGCTGGATTGAGGGATGAGTAGGTAAACATAACTAGGTCTAGGAAAGCTGAGGAAGCTTGGGAGTCCTGTAGGAGGGACTATATCCATTACCTGAAAGATTTATTATTATTATTATTAATTATCTTGAGCCTCTCTTGCTTTGGTATTTGGAACTGAATCTTTATTTTTAACAACTATGAGAAAGTCAAAAGATTGACATCATTTTGAACAGACTTACAAGTCTTTGAAAATGAACCAGTAAACAGACAAAACTCTGGTGAACCGGGAATTTGATTTCAGAGTAATCTACAGAAAAATTTAAATGTTTCCTAAAGGTTTCATCTGGATTGCTCTGATATAATGTAATGATTTCCTTAATCTTCCAAATTTGCCACACAAAGCTGATGATTTAGGTTGAGCGACTTTTGTGGTGATTTTTTTCCCAGTATTTAACACAGTCAATAAATAATATAAACTATGAAGATGTTATGAATTATTGAATTTAGTGTAATATATGTCCTACACAACATTATAGAAAGACTATATAAATTGATACTGAGTAACTCAATCTGTAAACATGTGTCAGAGTATTGGAAATAGAACAACCAACTTTAAAAGTAATTTGCAATATGGTCAATAGTTTTAAGGAGGTACTATATGATAAGGAGAGACACTGTGACAGAATATTGAAATTGATTTCTTCCATTTTCAAAGATGTTCTTAACAGCTGTCAATCTAAAGGCCAGAATGAGTATTAGCATCAATGCCATCAGGTTTGTAAGACCAATCACATATGTATATTCCTTTTTCTGTTCCTTTGTTGAAATGCATTACATCCAAATTGGTCATTCACATATAAAAAGGACTGATTGGTTAGTATCCATCATATTTTTTAACTTTGAAAGTATAGAGGTATTCATATAATCAGTTTAATAGAAATATGACAACACTCCTCTGAAGACTTTTTTAAAATAAATATTTATATATTTTACTTTAATCAAAATATGGCAGGGTTCATCATGAAAATAGATATTCATATAAATAGAAGATCCTAAATATATTTTAAAATATCTAAGACTTAGTTCTTTCATTTTTTTCCATCCTCCCCCTTAAATGTATCAGTAAAGTCGATTACATGAAAAAATGAACGGCATGTATTGAAATCACAAACCTTCATATAAACAACAAACCCTTACCAATAGAATTAGAATATATATTAGTTTCAGTTTTCGAAATTTATCGAAGCTAGTTCTTCTTAAGATGCATTTTTGATTGATCAGTAAAATGTTTTTGAAAAAAAATGAATCATTTGATGTTGATAAAAAACATTAAAGATCACTCTTTTTTAACCTAAGCATCTTGTTTCTTTTAAAAAATGTATTAAAAAATAGTGCACATGCAAATGTTTCTGCTGGAAATGAAGTGTGGAATATTGACAAACCCTCCAATGCAGCAGGTTATTTGTGTTAATGTAATTAAGAGATCTAGAGCTTAATTGGGGGAAAACTCACTGAGAATGAAATCAGTCAATAAATATTTATTGACCATCTGTTCCATATTACCTATACAGAGCTAGAGGCTTTAGGTTTAGGGATAAAGAGATTCATTTTTAGTTATTTTTCCTGGGATCGGCTTTTAAACCTACTTTGCTCATTGGTGTCCTAAGTAAAGGCTACACTTGTTCCCAAGTGAAAATAATACCTTGGCAAGTAAAAGAAAAATCAAGATGACTTAGAATTCCAGATGCTTTGGAGGTTCGCTAATGAGTTAATAAATAATGTCATGTGTCTGAGATGGGTGAGGATCCATTGTAGAAAGTGTCTACAATAACCTAGCATGGCCACTGTCGTTGTTTTATCCTTGCTAACCAGCCATCCATTGGTAAAGCTATAGATAGGCTAGTAGAGTATGGCTACGCAGCTCCTCAATTCTGAACACACAGCCAGTCTTCCTCTTTTTCTTTTCCTTGAAAGGAGGTGAAAATATGACAGCTCAACATGAAGAAAAAAAATTCAAGATAAAACAGACACCATTTTGTGCCCACTCAGTCATCTTTCCAGGGTCATACATGTGTAAGTAGCTGTTTGTTTATAGTCAAGACCTTCTGTGGGTAAATCTGGCAGATATCAAAGACATTTAGCATAGATATTTCATTTTCAATGCATGTGTCTATTTTTTCCCCTGTTGATGAACCAAATATAACACATGCCGATGATTTTTAGGAATTTATTTTAAATCCTAAGTGTTTTTCCTTCTTTTCTTTTTCTGAATGTTCACAGTAACTGGGAGACAAGTGTTTACTTACCACTTCCCTCCCAACATAGCGTTGAGCGGCTGGGTGAACAAAACACAAGACTGTGTATTATTTTCTTTCTTCAGTGTCTCCATGACTGCACCCATCTAGTTATTAATCATAGAAATAGTGTGATTAAATTTACCAATTTTTCATCATTTAGGTATCAATATTCTTTGTGCATACAGTGTCAGAAGATGGGCTTTGGAATCCATGAGACATGTTTTGGGTCAATATCTGTCTCTGCCATTGAAATGACCCTTGATAAACTATTCAATAATTCAAAGTCTCATTGGATTGTACATTAAAACCAAGTAACAAACAAGTTCATTTTATTTGAGATGTCTTGCAGATCAAATGAGATAACCCATGCTAAGGGTTTAGCATACTATTTAGCATACATAAATGTTGGATACATGTCAAAAAATGTCTTTTTTAATATCAACAACCAGTTTGAACAATAGATCTGGAATTTGACCAAGAATTTTAGATTACTAGATTTACCAGTACTGCATCCATGAAAAAACTTATAATTTTGATTAATCAGGCTAAACTAAAATGTAGTAATTTTCTCTTCTTTCTTTAATCTTCCCGTTTCTGTTATTTCCTAATCAGAATAATATTTTCAGCATTCTTTCCTTTCCATTGCACAAATATTGGTGCTTATAGTTGAGATTTTATGTCAAAGTGGCCTCCCTGTAACAATGTTTGACTCTGTTTGTTTTGAAATGGCTTGACCCAGTTTGAGTCCTGGCTAGTGGCTGGTCTGCCCTCCCTTCTGAGTACTTGATTAGCTCAACACTTCAGCCACACACCATGGCACTGTGCACCTGCCACAAGTGCCACGGGAACAAATAGCAGCTAATAGGGTGAGATCATATACCCTAGATCCCTGGAAATAACCCAAATTAGTCAATCCACGGGGAACCCAAGGTGCCTGAATAGCTCCAGTCACCTGCAACAGCAGTGGTAAGCTGTCTACTAGAGGTCCACTTCTCTTGTCCCAAATGCTACTTAATTTCTGGTCTGTACCACCTTTTCTCTTGGGAAGGTGTAAATAGAAGAAGAGCTTGGCCTCTTCTCTCTTTAGGTATCATTTGTTATTTTTTCCCCTTCCAACACCAAAAGTCTTTTACTTTTGTATAAGAACCAATTCTTTATTTTCCCTTTATGCAGAGTTTGGGATCAAATCAGGGCCTCACACATGCTAAGCAAGTTCTCTACCAACTAGGCTGCATTTCAGTCCTCTTCAAATATGTTCTATTTAAAATGTTTATTCTCTGATATCAAATGGAAATATTTTGTTGTACATTAATGACGTTTTGTTTTAAATATTTATTTTAACCATTTTCAAGAACAATGCATAGTAGATCTAAGAATTAGTGGAATATATGTATATATATATATATATATATATATATATATATATATATATATACAGGCATGAGTGTGTATAATATTAATAATTTAGAAAGATCACGAATTTTGGTAGTAGGGACACAGAAGGTCTAGGAGTGGGAGGGAAATGTCGGGGAAATGTAGATGCAATGTTCAAGTGTAAAGTTCTCAAAAGTTAAATTAATAAACAAAAATATTAGTAATTCCTTGCTTTAGAGTATAAGAAATTATTTTAAAACATTATATAGTGTATCTCATGAAAACATATATGATAGGAAAGTTCAGAGAGCAGAGAAGACACTCAGGCATGAAAACAAGAGAGATGTCCGTCATAACTTCCGGAAGTAAGGATGCAAAAGAATCTGATGTGGTCAGTATGGTTTGAGTTGAAACAAGGAGATGTAGTTTTTTAAAAGTAGATTAAATTAGTGGAGTTTTATAATGATAGATTGGGCTTGGAGATTGCATAAGGAATTGGTTAAGTCCACCTCTGGAGTTTCTGGGTGAGATGGGCTCCTTGCCCTTCCTGACTAAATAGTTCTAAATGAGGCTGTAGTGTCTGTAAGACACTGGCAGAGGGTGTGGTCAGGCAAGAAATTGTAGTGACTCTGATGGATGGCTTGCAATTGGTGAGGATATGACCAGAGAAAAGAATAGGGGAGGAAATGAAACAGACCCTTTTCACTTGACAAGAGTTTAATATTTACAGTCTGGTCATTTCCACTTAGTCCATCTCAGAAATTAGGTAAATGGATTCCTTAACACTTTTAATTTATCTGCTTACATAGATCTGTAAAAATAGCTTCAAGGACATGAATAACAGATGAATCCATAATGTCAGTAACATTATGCTTGAGTGCTTTGTTATGCCTTCCTGAAGTAAGTTTCTTAGATTCACATTGAGCAACCAAAGAAAGAAGACCTATTTGAACTAGTGAAAGATGGGGACTGAACATACCAAGCTTAGAAGTTAAGAAATACTCAAGGAAATGATTTTTTAAAAATAATTTTTACCCACGCATTAAAGATACATGATAGCATCCACTTATCAGTGAGTATATACCATGTGTGTCCTTAGGGTCTGGGTTACCTCACTCAAAATTATATTTTCTAGTACTATCCATTTGCCTGCAAAATTCATGTTGTGGTTGTTTTTAATATAGCTGAATAGTATTCCATTGTAAAAATGAACCACATTTTTGTATTCATTCTTCGGTTGAAGGACATCTCAGCTTGTTTTCAGCTTCTGGTTTCTATGAATAAGGCTGCTATGAACATAGTGGGGCATGTGTCCTTGTTATATAGTGGAGCATCTTTTGGGTATATGCCTAGGAGTGGTATGGCTGGGTTTTCAGGTAGAACTATTTCCAAGTTTATTAGGAAGCATCAGGTTGATGTGAAAGTCAGTGTGCAAATTTGCAGTCCCACCAAGAATGGAAGAGTGTTCCTTGTTCTCCACCTCCTTGCCAGCATGTGCTGTCACTGATAAGTGTATATTAGCCATAAAGTACAGAATACCCATGGTACATTCCACAGACCCAAAGAAGTTAAACAAGAAGGATGGCCCAAGTGAGCATGCTTGAATCTCACTTAGAAGGGGGAACAAAATAGTCATGAGAGGCAGAGGGAGGGAGAGAAATGGGTGAGAGAGGGGAAGGGCAGGGGAATTGAGGGCAGGATCAGATGTGGGAAGAAACAGGAGGGAGTATCAGAGGGACAGGAGACTGAATAGAAATAAGCAGTTGCCAGGGTGGGGGGATGAGGAAATCTCTAAGAAGTCCCAGAGACCTAGGATGGAGGAGGCTCCCAGGAGTCAATGAGGGTGACCTTAGCAGAGATGCCTAATAGTAGTGACTTGGAACCTGGAGAAGCCACCTCCTGTAGCCAGGCAGAACACCCCCACCCAGGTGGAGAGATAAGGCTACAAACCCAGCCACAAAACTTTTGACCCAAAATCTGTCCTGTCTGTAAGCAATGCAGGGACAAAGATGGAGCAGAGACTGAAGGAATGGACTTCCAATAACCCGTCCAATTTGAAACCCATCTCGTGGGCAAGCACCAATCCCTGACACTATCAATGATACTCTGTTATGATTACAGACAGAAACCTAACACAACTGACCTCTGAGAGGTTCTTCTCAGCAGCTGACTGAAACAAATGCAGATACCCACAGCCAAACCTTGGATAAGAACTGGGCCTTTATGGAAGAGTTGAGGGAAGGGTTTTTGGTTTTTTTTCCGCTCGGTGTTTGCACACAAGTTATTATTTTCTAAGACTGCGTAGAACATTAAAATCAATGTTAATATACACAAAAGGATACACACAAAAGAAATGCATAGAGCTGTTCTGAATATGTATGATAAAGTGTAGAAAAGCAGAAGAAGGAATTTAATCTTTGGTTTTAATATGCCAGTTTCTACTGATTTCTTCCCCCTTCCTACACAGTTAAGCAGAAATGAGCATGTTTCTTCTGGCCTTCCATCTAAGTGCACCACCCCCTAGAACCTCTCAGTTGAGACTGTATTTTCTCAAATAGAGGTGGGATAAATGAGAGGGGTAAAGGAAGAAAGTCATCATAGATACATTTGCTGAGAAGTCTGGCAGATGAACAAAGCCGGATTTCTTGATAGGCTCTATAATGGATAGTTCTTTTTCTCACTTACGCACTTATGTGCAAGTACGAAGGAGAGTAAAGTGAAGGAAAAAAAGAACCCTCTAACTTAAAAAACTATGAAATCTTAGCAGCTTTGACTGTGGCAACTTATATTTGAGTTATCCAAATACTCTTAAAGCTGCCCTTTTATTTCTTTCCATTCTGACACAATAATACATTGTTTCATTTCTCAAAAATCAGAATATGAATGAGATATACATAGTAACAATGAAAAAATTCTACTTTAGTATTTTTTTCCTTGCAGCTGTAAAATGATGACACCTTTTAGGGTCAGGTTTTATTAATCATAAATCATCAAAATTATCAAGTTTTAAGTATTTTTCCTATTTTCTAAAGAAAAGAGCCAAGAAGCATATTTGAGATTTTCACATTTCATCCACACATTAGCTGAACTATATCGTTTTTTTTTAATTTTTAAGGCTTCATTAAACAAATATGCCAATGCTAGAGAAATTTTTTACAAACTATTCAATTCAGTTTAGATTAACAACAAGTTCAATCAACAATAAAATATGTTCCTAAAAGTTATTATGCTATTTACTTCATGATTATTTTTTGCATATTTTGTATATTTCTGTCACACTATTTTTGGAGAGAGAAATATAATACAAGTTGTTTTTCAAGATAATAAATAGCCAAAAAAAATCCCTTTGTTATATCCAAGATGCCATGTGGATGATGATACTTTTGTCGAAGTTCTGAGCTCTGATTTATATTATTGATAAAGACAGATCATTCTGATGTTCATTCTGGGTTGTACTGCACAGTGCTCCACTAAAATTAAGTTCCTCTGAGATGGGTTCAGTTGGGCTTATGAAATTCCTTGGGTTTGTTATTTCTCTTAATGTTATGAAACAATTGTTGTTGAGATTAAGATGTTAAAAGTCTTGTTGGCATAGAGCTTTCCTATCTGTGTCTTTTTTTGTTCTTGTTGTTTGTTTGTTTTTTGGTTTTTGTTTTGTTTTTTCGAGACAGGGTTTCTCTGTGTAGCCCTGGCTCTCCTGGAACTCACTTTGTAGACCAGGCTGGCCTCGAACTCAGAAGTCCACCTGCCTCTGCCTCCCAAGTGCTAGGATTGAAGGCGTGCACCACCACTGCCTGCAACCCTATCTGTGTCTCTTAGCAATGAACACAATACAGAATAAAAACTAGGGGCCTGGAATGAAGGAAGGTTCTCTCTCTGCTTTCCTGTGGGACAGGGCTCACCTAAGCCTTAGTCAAATTTATATCACTAGTCTTTCATTTCAAACTTTTATAATATTAACTCTTCCTTTTGTTTATCTGTCTATATCTGTATCGACATACTCAATAAAGTGTTTGTGTATACGTGTGTGTACATGTGTATGTTCATAGGGAGAGTGCACATAGACATTGGTGTGCTCACATGCATGTGTAGTGGAAACCAGAAGCCCCATTTCAGTGCCATTACTCAAGAGCAATGCATGTCGTTGTTAGACACAGGGCCCTCACTGACATAGGCGAGTCATAAGCTAGGCTTGGCTGGATGATTATCAAACCTCATTTTCTCCAAGTCCCAAGAGGACAAGGGCCAGCAAGCTTGTTGTTTTATGTGGGTTCTGGGGATCAAAACAAACTACACACTTTCACAGAAAACATTTCTGAATTTGAGCTATCTCATCATCCCCATTCATCTTATTTTTCAAACCCAAGTAAAAACCAATAAGTATAGCCTATATATAGCTAATCCTAGACTAATTGAATTCTGAAATTAAAGCCAGAAGGACAAAGAAGATAACTCTTTTTAACAGCTTAGAAATGTGGACATGCATTTTCTAGATTGGAGAAGTTGTAGAAAATATAAGATAATTTACATCTTTGTTAAAGGAAAGGTATGAAAATATTTGAGTTTTTTGACGTAAAACATACAGTCTAGTTTAGTCATAAAATAAGGAAGTAGGCAAAAGCAAGCATGCAAAAGTCAATCTGAAATGCTGTCATTCCTTTTCCTGTGTGTGTGTGTGTGTGTGTGTGTGTGTGTGTGGTATGTATGTATGTATGTATGTATGTATGTATGTATGTAGTATGTATGTATGGTGCAGATACATGTGTCCATGCATGGATATATGGAGTCCTGATATCAATATTCACTGTCTTCTTCTTGCTTTGTATACTTCATTTTTTAAAAAGACAGGGTCTCTCAGATGTTTCAACTGCTTTGGCTGGTCAGTAAGTGCTGCAGCTCTTTCTGTCTCCAGCACTCTAGTATAGTGGTCACAGAATCATACTATCATTTCTGGCTTTTATTTATATCCTGAGGATCCCAGTTTAGGTCTTTATATATAGAGAGGAACATTTTCCTCACTGAGCCATGGTTAGTGTTTTAACTTTATTTTTTTTTTCATTCAAGGAATGCATCTAATATCAATCTGTAGATGGAGCAAACAGGAGAACTCTGTGGAAACTGTCCAAGAATTACAAGCCATTCAAGTGCCAAATACCAACAAGGTAGTGTTCATGTCATGTGAAACTTTTTTGTTTGTTAGTTTAATACAAAGATTGAGATATCTCAAACATCTGTGAATCAAAGGGCTTTGCTAATAACCATGAACCATAGCCTGGTCCTTGGAAGACACATCTTAATTTCCAGATTGGTACTATACAAATATCTGAAACTGTTGTCTATTGACATCTGTAAGTAGATAAACAACCTTTGGAAAATAACAATTTTCTGTTTCAATCCACTAATAGTAAAAATAATAATTTGATATTTAAAATATCAATATGTGGTAGTGTGTACCTATAATCCCAACACTTGGGAAGTAAGGACAGAGGCTCTTATGTGGGAAGCTACCGTGAACTACATAAATGCTATCATAAGACCAAAACAGAAAAATATTTAAAATATTGAATACTATTCACAAAAGATTGTATACACATTCACAACCATTTTCTTTCCTTTCAGAGGATTTTCTTTCATTTATGGAGTAGAAACTTATACATGTGTGCCCTTTACTTTTGGACTCACTTGAGATGCTGCAAGGCAGTCCATTACTGTTTCTCAATGGTGAGAGAGACTGTTCCATATTACTCGATGTCTGGAGATGCAGAGGATACTTTCTATCTTCTTAGACATAAAGACCCATAGTATGATCAGTGGAAAAGGCAGATAAATATCATCTAAGAATTGTTTGGATTTGTTTTGGAAGAATCCAAATTTCAATCCTTTGGAAGAATCTTGGTAGCATCAAAAAGAAAAGAAAAGGGATATCAAAGATATTTTAGATGAGATAGATCAAAGTTTAAAAAGTGAAACTCTAGGATAAATTCTGTGACTTTAAATTCTGGTGTAGTTCTTTTTTAATTGTTTTCATGATTATAGTCATTGTCTTCTTGTATTACAGTTTATCCTTCATCTTTCAATTTTACCTCCTCCTCCTCCTCTCCTCCTCTTCCTCCTCCTCCTCCTACCCCTTATTCTTATTCTTATTCTTATTCTTATTCTTATTCTTATTCTTATTCTTATTCTTATTCTTATTCTTATTCTTATTCTTATTCTTATTCTTATTCTTATTCTTCTCCTCTCTGTCTCTCTTTCTTCTCCCTTCCTTCCTTCTTTCCTTCTTTACTTGCTTCATTCCATTCTTCCTCTTTTTACATCTTTTCACTTGCTTTGGTGACAATTTAATAGCAATATATTTATAAAGGTTTAAGCATGGCAGGTGAGGAAGAAATACCCAAGAGATCCAACCAGAATGTCTCAAAACCAGTACTAACAACACATGCTTTCTGTAAGTCAGTATGTGTAAAACTTGTCACAGTAGCTACACACATACACACTAACTTAAATTCTCTAATGATAAACTCTGAATAAAACTTCTATGGGTTTAATACATAATAGAAGCTTACATTTAATTAAGAGAATTATAAAATATTTCTCTCTGTTTAGGATTTCCTTAAAAATAAATGATGCTTCAGTCCTTCTTAGAAGGGGGAATGAAATACTCAAGGGAGTAAATACAGAGACAAAGTGTGGAGCAGAGACTGAAGGAAAGGCCATCCAGAGACTGCCCCACCTGGGGATCCGTCCCATATACAGTCACCAAACCTAGACACTATTGTGGATGCCAAGAAGTGTTTGCTGACAGGAGTCTGATATAGCTGTCTCCTGAGAGGCTCTGGCAGAGCCTGATAAATACAGATGCAGATGCTTGCAGCCAACCATTGGACTGAGTGTGGAGTCCCC
Organism: Mus caroli; assembly: GCF_978045245.1. Taxonomy (NCBI): domain Eukaryota; kingdom Metazoa; phylum Chordata; class Mammalia; order Rodentia; family Muridae; genus Mus; species Mus caroli. The sequence goes on from NW_028227269.1 coordinate 48,165,677, forward strand.
ATTGGAGGAGTTAGAGAAAGAACTGAAGGAGCTGAATGGGTTTGGAACCCCATAGGAAGTACAATATCAAACAAACAACCAGACGCCCAGAGCTCCCAGGGACTAAACCACCAACCAAAGAGTACAGGTGGAGGGACCTATGGTTCCAACTGCATATGTAGCAGAAGATGACAATATAGGACATCAATGGGAGGAGAGACCCTTGGTCTTTTGAAGGCTTGATGCCCCAGTGTAGGGGAATGCCAGGGTGTGGAGGTAGGAGTGTGTGGGTGGTGGGGGAGCAACCTCATAAAATCAGGCAGAGGGAGGCTGGGATAAGGAGTTTCTGGAGGAGAAACTGGAAAACGGGTTAACATTTGAAATGTAAATAAATGAAATAACCAATAAAAAGTCAAAATAAGTAATTATTTTTCAAAATGCTCTTTTGTTACTGTTAAATGCAATATTTGACCAAAGTACATCTCATTGGATATCAGGGAAGAAAGCAACTGGGAACTTGTCTCTTGTCCAAATCTATCAAAAAATACACGGATATTAGTGCTTGCTAATATTTTCCAATAATTTGCAGAGTTTTGTTCTCCTTTTGTTATGTTTGGAAAAAATATGAGCATTAGATACCATGACAGTGTGTTCAGGCTGCCAAATGCCAACAGGAGCAGACTGCACAGCAAGAGCAGTGCATTTGTTTGACAATGTGTTATACACTATTGATAATGATTTTGAAATTGAAATCAGTATTCTTGCCTTTTGCTCAGTGATATGAAGCTTTAGAAATCATAAGGTAATTGCACTTGTTTAATAGTTGCTGTTTATTTCCTTGATTATATAATATTTGCTCATAGTTCCCATATTATTTGTTCCTAATTCCTAAGCCAGGACCACTCATCATATTATCTGTCACTGTGTTCAGCATGAACTCATAGGACTTTGGATTTTCCTGGTAGCATCTCACAATTTCTACTTTTTAAGTCACTAATATTGGTGCGTGCATTAGAGAAAATGTAGAAAGAAAAAAAGTTGAGATTTTTTAGAATTCTGCCTACATTTGCATTGCAGAGCAGGTGACAATGGAGACTGAAGATGATTATAGCACTCTCTAGTTAATAAGACAGTTATGTTTGATTCATACTTAATGTCAATATCAATGTTTATGAAACAGGTCCTGAAGAAGTAGGTAATGAAGTCATGATAAAAATGATCGTTGATAAAATAAACATTTTCTCTAATGGAACAAACATTGGGCATGCAGCCTTCATTCATTCATCCAAGGACACTGCCAGAGTTCAATGAATTCAGATGAAATGATGAAAGTGGAAAGTTTCCATGTTAGAAGATTTTTCATAAATTGCTCTGAGAAATATTCTGGGGTGCTGCAAATAATTCTGGATTTCAGGAACTGAAAATGTCCAGGTACTTTTTTGGCAAAGTTTCATAGATCTCTTAGCCACTCATTAGAATCCCTTCATAGGCCAGAAAACAGAGTCCTTTAGGCATTAACAGGGTCTAACACACAAGGATTACTATTAGAGGTCAGAGAAGAAGGAAGCTTCATTGTTCGAATTTTGCTCTCTTCTTACACACAAAATGTGTGTACTTCATATACTCAGCCAATGAAAATTAATGAGAGCTTTTGTAGGCAAGCTACATTTTTCATTTTTCATTTATTTTCATTAGTCATTTTTCATTTATCAATCCTTAAACTTTGGGGCTAGAGTAGTGCTTGAATTGATTCTCATCTGTAAGTTAAAGAATGAAGTACCTTAAACTGTCATATAAAATAACAAAACAGTCACCCCATAGACCATTAGCCTGTGGTAACGGCTGGGTGCCAATTGAAGAAAAATACATAAAAAACATTTAAAAATTCAATAATCTCATTTCAAGATCTTGATATGCAAATCAAACACCTTGGGATAACATTTCCACCCATTTCTTCAACATTTTCTCTCATGTCACATCTCTGTGTACTCTAGGCTCTGGGCACACTCACCATGTGCAGGTCCGCAGCAATTCCCTGTTCTGTGTAGCCTTGTTCTGACTCACTTCCCTTTAACTCCAAATATGCCTCTCTGTTATTTTTCCTGATGCACCCTCCCCTTGAAGCATACCTTCTCCAAGCTTCTCAGACCTCAGTATTCTACAGTATGACAGAATTATTAATTTTTGGGTTTGGTTAATGTAACTGTTACGACATTCAGACAGTCACCTCTCTATCTCATTCACCTTGCATAGGAGCCAAAATATTAAAAAATTTACTACCATGAGCTTCAGAGAAAAAGACTATGAATACAAATGATGTGCCATGTTTCAGATATTGACGTTTTATAACCTGGGCTGAAATAGTGCCTCCATCTTCTGTACAGGCCTGTTGTTTATTGTCTGTGAATACATATGTGGATAGTTTGTCATAATCATTTCCAATATAATTTATGAATAATTTTTGGTACGTTTTGAATATCAACCCTTGAAAAACTAAATGAAAAAGGTCCTTGTTTTATCTCATGCTTGGGAAAAAAATTGAAGCTGAAATCAGAAACTCTCACAGAACAGATGCCCTTGCAACTGAGAAGCACTCACTCTAATAATGCCTGGCATAATTTTTGTTGCATTTGTATCTCTGCTGTAATTACACGATTATTTTAGTGGGAATTAAAGGACTATAAAGGAACAGAATATTTTATGTGCAGTTATATGTAAATTTACTCTTATAAATATGTAAGCTCTCTTTTTCACTTGAGTATTTGCTTAGGGTTCACTCTGATAAATGCAAACAAGGCTCATATTGTTTATTAGAAGATTGCTGAGATATATAACAGTAATTGTCACGGCACTCAGTAGAATGAACTTCCAGAATCAGCTGTTGTTCCTATTGACTGATAATATTCAGAAAAATTGCCACATTTAGGAATTCCATTGAGATATTGAAATATCTAAGATTTTTATCTCCTTCAGATGCATAAACCATGTCTCATGTGCATCTTGTCATTTTACTGAGCCAATCTGGCTTTCAAATAAGGCCAAAAGTATAGTTTAGACTTCAAACTTTCTAAAGATATTATTCATGTCAATGTTAATCTAATAACAAATAAGAAAAAGTTCCACTTGCCACCACCAGAACCTTATATAATATGACACCAAATACCAGAAGAATGAGGACAGGTGGATAATTGTGCTTTTTGAAAATTAAATTTGAATATAAATGCCACCAATATATAATCTATGACTTGATGTCACTCTTTTGTCTCATATGTACTATTCAATAACAATCTTTTCAAGATAAAGAATTATTTTAATTATTTTTCACAAAAACAAGCAACCACTTGCATCTACTAATTCATAAACACTCTGTGAACTTTATGGGAAATATAGTCTCCTGGTTTCTGATTTGTCAACTTGATACTAGTTACACTTGTTTGGACAGAGGAAAATCAATTAAGGAAATGCCTCTATCATAATACAGGTAGGAAAAACTGGGCCATTCTCTTGATGAATGATTGGTATGGAGGGCATCAGTGCACTGAAGGCAGTGTTGTGTGCCTCCCTTGGGAAGGTGGCCCAGGTTGTATTTACAAGCAACTGAGCAATCTAAAAAGCAAGGCAGTAAGCAGTTCTTCCAGGACCTCTGCTTTGGTTCTTCTCTCCAGGTTTCTAACTCGAGTTCCTCTCCTGACCTCACTCTGTGACTGTGGAGCCTGTACTATGAAGTAAACCTTTTCTTCCCAATTTGCCTTTGGTCATGGCCTTTATTGCAGTGTTCAACCCATCTCATAATATGTAGTCATATTATGTTGAATTCTCCAGGTTAGACACTATTTTGTGTTTAATGGCATGAAAAATTAGCAGCACAGTAACAGTTGAGAAAAAGTTCTTCAACATGCTATAGTCATGGTTCATGTCTTATTTCCATGATCTAACTTATGATTTTCATTATTTGTATTTGTTCTTTGACAATTTCATACATTTATGTAATTACTTTCAGTACTCTTATTCTCACCCTCTTTTATCTCTCTTCCGCATCTATCAATCCATCCTTCTTCCTCCCTACATGCTCTTTTTCTATGTTCATTTAATTTTCCAACTCACTGAATTAAACAGAGTTATCTGTATGACCATGAATTTGGAATTATCCAGTGAAGCCTAGTAGTGTCACCAGTGGGTCTACAACTGAAAACAATGACTCTTCTTCAATATCCATCAGTAGCAACTAGTTCAGGATGCTGGTGTGGGACCCCATTTCGTCCTTCCCAATCCATGGCTGCTAACATTCCTAGTCTTGTACAGGCTCAGTGCAGTCCAGCAGTTGCTATAAGTTCATGATTGCAATGAACATATCATGCACAGAATATTCTATTTCAAATTATTTCACCCTATCTCCTGGCCGTTGCATTATTCCTGCTGCATCTTCTGCATTGTTCCTCAAGCCTGAGAGAGAGTGGAGTAAATGTCCTACTTGGAGATGTGCATTCACCCATCTTTTATCCTCAGCATATTGAACAGCTATAGTCCCTGTATTCACCACAGAGTTTCTTTTGAGAAGCTCCCTGATAAAGAATGACAGTCACGTTTGTCTTAGTGACTAAACATAAATGTTTAGAAGACAGTTTCATACTGCATATATTTAGCTAAATAATAACAGGAAGATTTCCCCTTCTTATGACTTTTACCCAGCAATGGGTATTTGACTGGATTTACACTTTCAAAAATAGATTCCTTCCTGAGGTATTGCCCTCAAATATAATCCAACCAAATACAATTGGTTGCTCCTATAACAGTCATTTTTCACTGTTATAGCAAAGGAGTATATCTTGCCTTGTGCGTTAATATTAGAGTTGGTAGTGTTCACCGTTGAGTAACTTCTAATGTTTTTCCTCCTTTAGCAATCACCACAGTAACTTCTAGGATTATAATGCTATCAGTAAGGATTTTTACATCCTACCTGGGGAAAATGAAGCCCCAGTTCTTGACTGCACACCCATGTGCAATAGCTTTTCAACAAAGTATTTCAGAAAGTAAAAGAATCAGAAGAATAGGAAAAGGAAACACACATCTTAAAAACAAAATCTCAGTTAAAAAAAACCTCTTAGTTATTTTTAATTTAAATGTTTATATGTGTTAAAATTACTGTAAAGTACCCCCCCTGCAATTTTTAGTTTATACTTTGAGGACAAAAATCTACAGCAAAGATTCATGTCCCATGCTCTTCCACTCTCAAAGTTCTAAAATAAAAACAAAACAAGGAATAGAGCTGAAGTGCCCTTCCAAGACATCACTGTTAGTCTCATTCTCCATTTGCACCCAAATGAAGCTGAAAGGAGATTAAGCTCATTATAACTAAATATGGCTAGAGAACACATAGGAAAGTAAAAACAAGATTTATAGTGCTCAATAAGTGCTCCAAAGCTAGAGTAATCAGCTCTAATTACTGAAAGCTTCACATTTGCAAAGATTTTTAGTGAATGTGAAATTTTCATATCTTATATCCATTGCTACAATTCATGTTTAACAATAATTTTAGATGAAAATAAAGCTGCTTTTAGATGCTTTGTAATTGATAGAAATACTAAAACACTCTCCTTAAAGTAAAGATATATATATATCACTCGCACATTATGTGTGTGTGTCTGTTTGTCTGTGTGTCTGTCTGTGTGCCTGTGTGTATACATATCTTTTTAAATGTCTTAGTTAATTTTAAATGTTGATGTGTGTTAAAATTACTGTAAAGTATCCCCCCAAATTTTTATTTTACCCTTTGAGGACAAAATCTTCAGCTGAGATTCATGCCCCATACCCTTTCATTCTCAAAGCTCTAAAATAAAAACAAAACAAGGAAGAGAAATTGGAGTGCACCACTAAGATACACACACACACACACACACACACACACACGCTCTGAATTCCTGTAGATGACTTGCTGAGCACTATGATGTTCTCATGTACATGTGACTTTCACTTAATAATTAAGTGACAACTTCCCAAAAACTCATACTTAAGAAAAACCTTAAATGTAAAAGAATGTGACAATTCCTTGCCACAGCATGTAACAACACAGATGCTTAGGAAAGCACAGTCACAGACCTGTGACTATTTAGTTGCTTGCTAACTCTTTGTATTTAAGAAAGAGATATGTGGTCAAAGTATTCAAATGATGTTCTTCCAGAATGTGGATATTTTGGTTGTTTCACCCAGTACTGATCTGCTATACATCTAGCTATAATTAAAATTGCATTTCTGAAAATTTTTGAAATCATTTTTGATCATCTGGATGAGACCAATCTAATTGTTTGACCCTTTAAAGGCTAGGAAATAGCCGGGCGTGGTGGTGCACGCCTTTAATCCCAGCACTCGGGAGGCAGAGGCAGGCGGATTTCTGAGTTCGAGGCCAGCCTGGTCTACAAAGTGAGTTCCAGGACAGCCAGGGCTACACAGAGAAACCCTGTCTCGAAAAACAAACAAACAAACAAACAAACAAACAAACAAAAAAAACAAAAAAAAAAAAAAATAAAGGCTAGGAAATGTCTTCTACAAGAAGATGATCAATATGCCCAGGGGAAAAGGGTGTGTGTTCAGTAAACAAGCATGAGCTCAGTTTGAAGAGCATGAAGTGATTCACATGTTCTATCGTTGAGAGGTGGGGGAGAAGTGATATTGCAAGAGCCATATACTTGGCCTCAACAAACTGCAAATAACTCTCAGCAGACGGCCACTAAGGAAATGATATTTGAATGAAGTTGGAGCTGATTCTTATGTGCTTCCTGATAACAGTCCAACTGGCCAAGATCTTATTTTTATCTGTGAGACCAGGAGCAGAGAAAAGAGCTTAGTCATCTGACAATTGACTTTGCAACCATAACCAGATGCTGTGTTAAGCCTCTATATTGTAGTCATATGTTACAGCACAAGTCTTGGAAAGTACAACAGATGTAGCTGTGGAAATTGAAGCTTAAACATAGTGTTTCTCATCTGGGTGTGATGCAATGCCTACCTATAAAGAACATTGACAATGAATCCAGATACTTTATTACAACTTAGAATAGAGTATTTGCCACATACCTAGAAGATATGTTTTTAAAATGTTACTAAAATCTAAATCCTAACACCCCACAAATACAACAAGCTCTCATGTTTAAAAATCAATTGTGTTAGGGTTGAGAACACTGGAAGTAAACACTGGCTAAATCATAAATACCTTAGTAATGTTTATCCAGAGGAATTCACATGCTACTTTCAAGGTTATGGGCACATAGTTTAGCATTCTTTTCTTTTTCAAGCTGATTGAGGAATTTTCCTTTGTTTAAAAAAGAAACTGTGGTACAGAGACAGACAGGTTGATCAATGAAATAGAAGACCCAAAATAAAACCACACACTTATGGACACTTGATCTTTGAGAAAAAAGCCAAAATGAAATATACAATATATAATGAAACAAAGAAAGCATCTTCAATAAATGCAGCTAGTCTGACAGTCAGTATGTAGAAAAATGAAAATAGACTCACATTTTTCATCTTGCACAAAGCTCAAGTCCAAGTGGATCAAGGACCTTAACATAAAACCAGATACACTGAATCTAATAGAAGAGAAAGTAGGAAATAGCCTCAAACTCATTGGCATGGGGGAAATTTCCTAAACAGAATTCCAATGGCTTATGCTCTAAGATCAAGAATCGATAAATGGCACCTCATGAAACTGAAAAGCTTCTGTTGGGCAAAGGTCATAGTTGATAGAATAAATCGGGAACCTATAAATTAGGAAAAAAATCTTCACTAACCCCATATCCAATAGAGGGCTAATATCCAAAATATATAAAGAACTCAAGAAGCTAACCTCCAAAAAAACCAAACAACCCAATCAAAAAATGGGGTATAGAACTAAACCGAGAATTCACAACAGAGGGATTTCAAATGGCTGAGAAGCACTAAAGAAATGTTCAAAGTCCTCAGTGATCAGAGAAATGCTAATCAAAACCACCCTGAGAGTCTACCTTACACCAATCAGAATGGCTAAGTCCAAAACCTCAGGTGACAGCACATGTTGGCAAGGATATGGAGAAAGAGGAACACTCTTCCATTTCTGGTGGGATTGCAAACTGGTACCACCACTCTGGAAATCAATATGTTGGTTCTTCAGAAAATTGGAAATAGTTCTACCTGATATCCCAGTTATACCACTCTTGGCCATATACCCAAAAGATATCTCACCATACCACAAGGATACATTCTCCACCTTATTACAAATAAACAGCCTTATTACAAATAAGGCTGGAAACAGCCTTGCTGTTCCTCACCTGAAGAATGGATACAGAAAATGCAGTTCATTTATACCACAGAATACTATTCAGTTATTAAGAATGAGGGCATTATGAGTTTTTCAGACAAATGGATAGAACTAGAAAATATCATTCTGAGTGAGGTAACTCAGACTCAAAATGACGTGTATTGTACTCACTAATAAGTGGATATTAGTCAAATACTACCAGTATTTTTCCCATCTGAATAAAACTACAGGGACCAAAAATATGGAGTAGAGACTAAGGGAAAGGAGGGCCAGTGACTAGCCCAAATTGGGATCAATCTCAAGGAGAGGTTCCAAGGCCTGACACTATTACTGATGGTGCTTATAGACAAGAGCCCACCAATTCTGTCCTCCAAGAGCTGCAACAAGCAGCTGACTGAGAATCATGAAGACATTTATACCCAACCAATGGACACAAGCCAGGGATTCCTGTGGTTGATTTCAGGGAAGGCTGGAAGAAGCTGAGGCAGAGGGCTGCCCCTTAGGAGACAAGCAGTCTCAACTAACCTGAACACCAGAGATCTCTGTTATTGAGCCACCAACCAGGCAGCATACACTAGCTGATCCAAGGCCCTGACACACATACAGCAGAGGATTGCCTGGTCTGGCCTCAGGGAGAGAAGATGCACCTAACCCTTGAGAGACTTGAGGCTCCAAAGAGTGGGAAGATCTGGAGGGTTGTGGGGCAGTTGGGGCGTGAGGGGAGACATCTTTTTGGAGACAGGGGAGAGGAGGAATTGAATGAGGAACTGTGAGGAATTTGTTGGACCAGGTTGGGGCTATTTACTGGACTGTAATTTAAAAGAAAAAGAATCACACTTAGGCAAGAGATAATCATTAGAAGTAGTTTTGTTATTTAATGAACAGCTAATAAAAATATCTATTAAATCTAATCACATCAAACATCTTTGTTCCTGGTATAACATAAATATTATCTATGATAGTGCTTACTTAAAAAAAATAATTGCCAAAAGATGACTTACAATGATGAATCATTCTTAAAATTGGAAGCTTAAGGATATATTTTTTAAAAAAATCATATTAACAAAATACCAGAAGGAAGCATTCATCCAATTAATTTCCTGTGCCATTGTAAGTATGTGTCATTATGTTACTGATTTTTCTATATACAGCCATTCCTCTAGATGCTTATGTGATTGTACAAGGCCTCTGAATATGTACATCCTTAAGCATCTTTGTTTTTTCTAATTTCTTATTTAGTAATCTGAAACTTGGCTTCTTTGCTAAACCCCAGAACTTTCTTGCTTCTATCCATGACTTCTAAAAACAGGAAAATATCTGAATGTCTTCTTACCTTATTAGTCAAAAATTCACACACTGCTTTGGAAGCTTCCTATCGAAACATTTAAGCAATGATAATTAAAAAGTGCATAGTAGTAAATTTCATCCTCATATATTCAGTGTATGTCTGACCTAACCTGCCATAATTGTTTTTGTCTTCTTTAAAATAATGCCTAGTGTGGACTTGCCCTTGTTGCTTATCAGGTTTCCTCACGGTGAAGTATTACCTTTCTCAATTAATGATATCATATGGGTATGTGGGTCTTTGTGTTGTTTATGCTAAAGCTAAATGAGTATTTTACCTAGTTTTAACTTACACAAATGACAGAGTATTTTTTAAAAGAATTTATTTTTCCTTTCTAGTCATGCACGACTGTGTTTGTGCATGTGGGAGTGGAGGTGCTGGAGGAACCTAGAAGAAGGCATGGGAACTTCTCAAGCTCTAAGAGGGCAGTTGTGAGCTTCCCAACCAGGCTGCTAGGAACCAAGCTTGGGTCCTCTATAAGATCACGTATGACCCTTAATGGCTGGACTAAGTCTGCAGCTTCTTCTATGTCCTTCCTCCCTTTTCATTTATTATATATTTATTTACATCAGTATAGAACATACATTAAAAATATTTTTATACTTAGTATTATTATAAAATATTACCTAATTCATTTTGATACCCACTTTGCCCCAGTTACAATGTGTGGCTGCCTTTTCAGTTGGTTTCATTTGCTTTTCACACATATGACAGTCACTGAATTTCTTTTTTTTTTTAACTGTTTCAATGCTTTTTAATAGTGAATATACCAATCTTGAAGTTTCACTTGAATATTTATTTAGTTACAATAGCATAATTATTTATTATTAATTTAATTTTTAAAATAAATTAAAATTTAAATTACCAATTTAATTTTTATTATATCTTCAATTCCTACACCAAGACACTGAATATTACAGTTTTTTTTTAATATTTTTTATTACATATTTTCCTCAATTACATTTCCAATGCTATCCCAAAAGTCCCCCATAGCGCCCCCCACTTCCCTACCCACCCATTCCCATTCTTTTGGCCCTGGCATTCCCCTATATTGGGGCATATAAAGTTTGCAAGTCCAATGGGCCTCTCTTTCCAGTGATGGCCGAATAGGCCATCTTTCGATATATATGCAGCTAGAGACAAGAGCTCCGGGGTACTGGTTAGTTCATAATGTTGTTCCAACTATAGGGTTGCAGATCCCTTTAGCTCCTTGGGTACTTTCTCTAGCTTCTCGATTGGGAGCCCTGTGATACATCCAATAGCTGACTGTGAGCATCCACTCCTGTGTTTGCTAGGCCCCTGCATAGTCTCACAAGAGACAGCTATCTTTGGGTCCTTTCAGCAAAATCTTGCTAGTGTATGCAATGGTGTCCGCGTTTAGAAGCTGATTATGGGATGGATCCCTGGATATGGCAGTCTCTAGATGGTCCATCCTTTCATCACAGCTCCAAGCTTTGTCTCTGTAACTCCTTCCATGGGTGTTTTGTTCCCAATTCTAAGAAGGGGCACAGTGTCCACATTTTGGTCTTCATTCTTCTTAAGTTTCATGCGTTTAGCAAATTGTATCTTATATCTTGGATATCCTAAGTTTTGGGCTAATATCCACTTATCAGTGAATACATATTGTGTGAGTTCCTTTGTGATTGTGTTACCTCACTCAAGATGATGCCCTCCAGGTCCATCCATTTGGCTATGAATTTCATAAATTCATTCTTTTTAATAGCTGAGTAGTACTCCATTGTGTAGATGTACCATAATTTCTGTATCCATTCCTCTGTTGAGGGACATCTGGGTTCTTTCTAGCTTCTGGCTATTATAAATAGGGCTGCTATGAACATAGTGGAGCATGTGTCCTTCTTACCGGTTGGGACATCTTCTGGATATATGCCCAGGAGAGGTATTGCTGGATCCTCCGGTAGTACTATGTCCAATTTTCTGAGGAACCGCCAGACTGATTTCCAGAGTGGTTGTACAAGCTTGCAATTCCACCAACAATGGAGGAGTGTTCCTCTTTCTCCACATCCTCGCCAGCATCTGCTGTCACCTGAATTTTTGATCTTAGCCATTCTGACTGGTGTGAGGTGGAATCTCAGGGTTGTTTTGATTTGCATTTCCCTGATGATTAAGGATGTTGAACATTTTTTCAGGTGCTTCTCTGCCATTTGGTATTCTTCAGGTGAGAATTCTTTGTTCAGTTCTGAGCCCCATTTTTTAATGGGGTTATTTGACTTTCTGGAGTCCACCTTCTTGAGTTCCTTATATATATTGGATATTAGTCCCCTATCTGATTTAGGATAGGTAAAGATCCTTTCCCAATCTGTTGGTGTTTTTTTTGTCTTATTGATGGTGTCTTTAGCCTTGCAGAAGCTTTGTAGTTTCATGAGGTCCCACTTGTCAATTCTTGATCTTACAGCGCAAGCCATTACTGTTCTATTCAGGAATTTTTCCCCTGTGCCCATATCTTCAAGGCTTTTCCCCACTTTCTCCTCTATAAGTTTCAGTGTCTCTGGTTTTATGTGAAGTTCCTTGATCCACTTAGACTTGACCTTAGTACAAGGAGATAGGAATGGATCGATTCGCATTCTTCTACATGAAAACAACCAGTTGTGCCAGCACCATTTGTTGAAAATGCTGTCTTTCTTCCACTGGATGGTTTTAGCTCCCTTGTCGAAGATCAAGTGACCGTAGGTGTGGGGGTTCATATCTGGGTCTTCAATTCTATTCCATTGGTCTATTTGTCTGTCACTATACCAGTACCATGCCGTTTTTATCACAATTGCTCTGTAGTAAAGCTTTAGGTCCGGCATGGTGATTCCACCAGAGGTTCTTTTATCCTTGAGAAGAGTTTTTGCTATCCTAGGTTTTTTGTTATTCCAGATGAATTTGCAGATTGCACTTTCTAATTCGTTGAAGAATTGAGTTGGAATTTTGATGGGGATTGCATTGAATCTGTAGATTGCTTTTGGCAAGATAGCCATTTTTACAATTCTTAAGCATATCATTACTTTCAAACCCTCATGAAGTTTAAGGCTCATTGTGTATATTTCTTCTCACAGATCTACAATTAGTTATTTCTTTGAAGAAATAATCAAAATCTATTGTCCTATGTCATATGGATAGCATGTGCCTTTGACACTCCTTTTTTCAGTAATAGATGAAATTTAGATAGATATTTATATAGAGATGAATATGTATACAAGCCTAACTATAAATTAATATTATCCGCACATATCCTTCTCTTAGTGTTTATGTAAATTTTTCTATGTGTAAATATATTCATGCTAATCCAAACCTAAATTCAACTCTGACCTATCATAACATGCCCATTTTAAACTTGTCATCCTATGTCATAATTTCCCATTTTAACGGTAAGGAACCAGGCTCCCTTTTAACTATGCACTGACTCATAGATTACCTCTGATAGATGGACACAAAATTTTATTTATAATTTCCACATTGTTGACTTAACCAACTTTATGAGTCTATAAAGGAAATTATCTGCACTGAACATGTACTTCCTGATTTAATGTCATTGGCCCTAGTCACTATAGTATAACTCTTTACACAGCCTTTATCACTTCTACAGAATTGTGTCAGCAATCTATAGATGTCTCCTACAACATCCATTATTTAAAAATTATGAATCGTTTTAGATAAAAGATTTCGCCATTAATATGGATTTTGAATTTGATGACATCTCATGGATACTGAGGGAAAAATACATGTCATTTTAGATTTGTTGTTTGTACCTTCATGGAAAATAATGTTATCTTTTAAGATTCAGTGCATAATTACAAATACTTTGGTGTTAATGCAACATATTCTACTAATGGTCCAAGTTACTTGGATTAGAATCTTTTTACTCTCATATTTAATTGAAGTTGTGTTTTAATTTCATAATACTCATTATTGATTGTATTTTACCTTCTATCTTGACCTCCGTTAGTTTTCTTTTTCATTTTATCATTATTTTTAAATTCATGGATGTGTGAGAGAGAGGATGATTGTGTAGACGTGGTTGCAGGTACTTGAAGAAACTGAAAGAGAATGGTGGAGACCCTGGAACTAGAGTTACAGGTAGTTGTGAGCCACCCTACATGCCTGCTGAGAACCCAATTCTGTCATCTGGAACAATAGTAAGCACACTTGATGGTTGAACAATCTCTCTGGCCCCAAGGTTTTTTGTTTTAATTTACAAAAATTAAGCTTCCTTGTACTGTAAAATTCTATACATTTTGACAAATACATCGTATTAGATAAATATAATAAAATTATAAGGAATAATTCTAGTTTCTTAAAATCCAATCCCCCTTTTCTTTAACTTATTGATGTCTTTCATTTTCATTTTCATGGTAGGTGTGGAATTTTTTTAACCATGTCTGTATTATGCTTTTTACAGAAGGCTACGTGTGTGTGTGTGTGTGTGTGTGTGTGTGTGTGTGTGTATTCATGAGAGACAGACATACAGACAGAGACACAGAGAGAGAGAGACTTTTTCTTTTATAATAATCTACTATAATTTGGCCTTTGTACACAGCCAAAGTTATATATTTTTGTGTGTCTGTGTGAAAAGTGTAGGTCAACATAAGGCTTTATTTTTGTTGTTGTTGCTGTTGTTCTTTTTTAATTTATAGAGACTTATTTTTCCAAAAAGTTATGTAGTAATTTTTTTCTTTTATCCACTGAACTGTTGAGTTTTTAACAATGACCAAGTGACTGTATTTGTGAAAGTCTATTTTAGGAGACTTTGTTTAGTAACATTGATTCTTGTAACTGTTTTGTTCTCTAGTACCAAACTGCCTTGGTTTTTGTAGCTTTTTGGTCAATCTTTAATTAAGTGACATGCCTCTTCTAGCTTTTTCTTCATAATTCTGTTGTTTATTCTATGGCCTCTGCTCTCCTTACAGACTGTAGAGTTATTTCTTTCAGTTCTATAAGATAGCTTGCTGAGGTTGCACTAGAGACTCAAGTTTGGAAAATGTACATATTAACAATAATATCTCTTCCATCTGTGAACCTATTACCCCCATCTCTCCACTTCCATACTTTGTCACTCTAATATTTTATAATATTTTAAAATGTTTACAATCTTGTCTCCATATGTGATTTTAGCAGATTATCTGACTATGTCTTTCTTGATACACTGAATATGATACACAAATAATACATATTCTCCTGATGATTTGTGACTTCACATATCCTGCATTTTTAATTAAAAGGAAAAGACATGTTTGTTTACATGTGTCCTTACATTTCTGGAGGCTATGCACAATCCCTTGCTCCCTTCCTTCCTGAATATGCTGCTTGTCTACTCAAAGCAAGCAAGCAAATCACCCTCTCAACCACTGCCTCCATATAATAGATTTGTTATAAATCAGAAGAGTAAGCTACATGGCTCAGCATTTCCAAGTAGACTGTATGTGTTTGACCAATAAGTTCAGCTGTGTTTTGAGCCTGAGAAATCATTGATAGCATTGGTCACCCTGGCTCCTAAGCTCACCAGATACAGAAGACATTTAGGCAGTTCCATTATGAATGCATGGCCTCAGACAAGTCATCCAACAAAAGTCAATGTATACTGAAAGAAGTTGGTCTTCCTATGGAGTTGCAATATCAACCAACCAGACCCCAGGGACTAAACCAACTAAAGAGTACACATGGGGGGGATCCATGGCTCCAGCTGCAGTGTAGCAGAGAATAGCCTTATCTGACATCAATAGGAGTGGAGGCCCTTGGTCCTGTGAAGGTTCCATGCCCCAGTGTAGGGGAATGCCAGGGCAGTGAAGTGAGAGTGGGTGGGTGGGAGAGCAACCTCATAGAGGCAGGGAGAGGGGGTACAGGAATAGAGGATTTGTTGAGGGGAAAGGGGATAACATTTGAAATGTAAATAAATAAAATACTCAATAAAAAAGTTGGAGAGGAAGCTGATCTTGAAAAACATGAGATGTTTAGTACAAACTATTCTCACAGGTTGAATACACTTCTAAGACAGCCTAACTTTGTGGTTCAGAAATGGCCACTGGCTTAGTTTTTTTTTTCCTGTTGCTGGGAAAAATACCCTGAAAACACAATTTAAAAAATTGAGGATTTATTAGAGCTCAGAATTTAAGGTACTGTCCATTATAGTAAGGGAGTAAAGAAAACAGGTGCTTGAAGTAACTGGTCACATCACATCAAGGATTAGAAAGAGAAAGGGATACCTGCTGCTGCTTGTCTCTTTTCCTCACATACAGTCTAGGATCACCACCAGGAATTGGTACCCCAAATAGAGGTGGGACTTCCCACCTAATTTGAATGACATAATCACACAGAGGCCAGGTATTTCCTAGGAGGTTCTTTCAAAGTCACAACCAACCAGCACAAGTTCAGGCACAGGCTAGGTGCTTCTTCTCCTACGACAGTTTTACCTGATCCACTAAGAAGTTTCAGATTGGTATGGTATTTCTATACTTAGATGGCTTTGTGCATCCTTTCTCATTTGAGAAGGCAGTAGAGAATATATGCCCTGTTCCTGGCAGCCTTCATTCTCTTAAATTGACTATGTGATGTTTAGCACTGAGTGCTACTTCGAAATTTCATGCAGCAAAAGAACTTGTGGTTAAGTTGTTATATTCTTTTCCCACTGAGATGCAGTCTGAATGGAAAATGAAGACAGATTATGTATTATCAAAAGAATATAAAGTAGAACATATAGTGCAGTGTTATTGATAAATGTTGAAAAACAGTTCTCTGCACTACAGACAGGCTAGTTGTAGATAACCAAGGATTGATTACACGTGCTAAAATAAGCTATAGCTTCATAGTCCCAGTCAAGAGCCCAGATACTAAATTAGTCTGTAGTATAATGAGAGGACTATTTTAACACAGCAAGAACATTCTATTACAAAGCAAATCAAAAATTGAAACTAACTTATTACACAGGGCAAAGGAAAAATGCAAAAATAAAATGAAAACGAATAGAAAAGTATAAAATTTCATACCTTGTGCATAATAATAATCATTATTACATTAGATTCAATTCAAAACTCAGAAACATTTCTTTTTTCTTGTCTGATTTCAACTCCATAAAGCTTCATTCAATATCCTGCAATAAATAATGACCAGTAGGAACTTCACTAAAGACCTGTGCTGGCTTTTGGACTATGATGTAATGAAGTTTTTCTTTCTTTAATTTTTATGTAAAATTTTCTTTGTGATTTTTATTTAAAATATTTTGGAATTTAAAAAAGTTCTATCTTAGGGCACACTCATGTTTATTAATTTTTTTCCTGCAAGAACAGAACTGCTGTCATTCATCCTTTGGCTTATAATTATTACATCTTGAGTTTTTCTTATAAAAAGGTAATTTGGGGGATGAATATTATGAACCTCATGCAAATTATTTTTAAACATAGCTTATTGTCACCATGATGAGCATCAAGCTTATACACAAATATTTATGACGCTATGCTGAGTATACAAGGAAGCAGCTTGTATTTGGAAAAATAATCCATTCTGGTAAGTTACACCAGAATTTATTAGAGGAGATATTTGAACTGATTTGGATATATAGATATTGAGAATGGAAATATCAAGGACTGCAGATACGTTTCATGAAGAACAATACTTGCTGTACAAGCATGAGGAGCTGAGTTCATGCAAGCACCCGTGAAACAAGATGGAAATAGTCGTCAAGATGCCTGAAACTCCAGCAGGAGGGTCATGGAGCATTGCTTTGTGCCAGCCTAGCTGAAGAAATGTGAGTTGGATTCAAAAGAAGACCCTGCCCCAAGGATAAAAGGTGGTAGAGAAGTTCACCTGGAGACTTGCTCTGGTTTCATATGTGCATATACAGTCATGCACACTCAGATATACACTTGTACACACACACAGACACACACACATACACACAGTAACACACACATCAAAAAGGAAAGAAGAGAAAAATATTTTTTTTTTACTATTTATTCTTATGCTTCTCCTTTTCCTATTTGCAACCCCCGCAGGTCAAAGCATAAGCATAAAACTAAATATGAGAATTTATCAAAAATTCACGAAAGCTATTTGATTCTAAGCATATGATCATTTAATGATTAAAGAAGTAAATATTCAATTAGGGTAAAAGTTAGCAGGCAAATCTCTGAAAAAAAAAAAAAAGTAAAAGAAACAGATGCAAATTTCAACCATCATCTGTTCATTTACTTATGTCTTCCTCAATGAGTTCCAGAAGCCATTTTGAAGATGTTGCTCCTAACTGGTAACTGGACTTTGAACAGGAGCAGATCCCATATTTGTCTAGAGGATAATGAATCTACTTAGTAAAAGTTAATTCAAAAAAAATGTATCCATTGTAGAAAGATATTCAATATATACTGACAACTGTGTTAGCATTTTAAAACATGTTTGGAAACAAACTATTAGATTTTTCTCACTATATATCTACCAGTGATTTCTCTTGTGGTTAAGTATCTCATGTTTGAAGCTTATCCGGAGTAAACTCAGAGCTGATGTGGAAATTGCAGTGCTGCTGTGATTGTTGATATCCCATTTATAACTGTCACCAGAGGAAGTTTGAAGAGATTGCTATAATTTTCTCAAGTTGGCAATGTAATTTTTAAATTGTATTTTATTAAATACAACAAGATAATATATAATAAATTACATTCCTTATTTACATGTTAATAATATACATTTTAACACGTTACTGACTACATCTAATATTGTGAAACCAAATTTTCTGATTTTTATCTTCATTAAACTTCAAAACGTACACGTTGAATTAATATCCGCCTTGGGTATTTTGGGTTTTTTGTTTTGTTTTGTTTTGTTTTACAATAACAAGTAAGGTTCATAACACACCAATTCTATTCTTTTTTTAATATTTTTTATTACGTATTTTCCTCATACATTTCCAATGATATTGCAAAAGTCCCCCATGCCCTCCCCTTAGTACACAAGTAAATTAAGTAGCAATTTTTGAAGCTAGGATAAAATACCTTGTTATAATGTTAATTAAACTATTTAATAAATATTTTGCACAAAAGTAATTTGATAATTTGTTGCAAAACCAAATAAAAGTCCTTAACAACTTCAAATAATCCAGATAATCTCCTTATGGTATTGTGTTAAATATGCACAAAGCAATATAAACATTGTCCAAATACATGATGAAATTAAATACCTCCTAAAACAATGGTAATTTATTAGTCAAAAACTCGTGAAAATGTAGTTAACTATTCTAAACAAAATTTTACACTTACCCTTTTCATATAGACAATTGGATAGAAGCTACAGTCAAATAGTGTTGTTTTCACATATTACCAGACTATCTTTATTTTCCTTACACAAAAAAAGCTGACCGCAACAGACTCTTCATTTGCTGCCTCTAATTTTAGTAAATGGGAATCTTCACCTAATTACATGCTCCCTGGTAATACCCATTTAGCTACAACTTAGATTTTATCCGGGGGGAAAAATAAACAAAAACAATTTAACCAGGGGTAAGATAATGTCCAGTGGTTCAACATATCCTAGTGAAGAGGTCAAAAGTTGATTGTGCAATCCTCCAGTATATACAAATAAAGTGATCTCGGTCTTCTATCAAGAGATTTGAAGGCCTAGACATCTAGATAAGATAGTGCGATGGTTCACTGCTAGCTCTGATCTTCAATAGCTTGACGTGAGTAATAACTCAATCGGAATCAGAGGAGAATATTTTTTAGTTGTTGATAAAAAGTGAACTTAACTGGAAAGATAACTCTCTCTGGAAATTCCAAGGGGACAAGTTTCACTTCCAAAACTATTATACTAGATATTAGTAAAAGACGCCCCTCTATGAATAATTTCATTTCAAACTTTGCAATGGATATTTAGAACTAATGTTGCTGCATTTTTTTTACTCTAAAATTTAGTCTAGACAAAATAAACAAGAAAACAAACAAATCTTTTCTTCATCCATGTGACTTTAGATTGAAAGGAAAAAGAATGATGGGAAGTCTAAATACGCTTGAGAAAGTTATTTCCAAAATACAAGGAGCCTATCCAAGAGCTATCCTGAGCTCCTCATTAGAAACCAGGTATGTTCATTGGTCTACCGCAGGCAGTTTGAAACAAACGTAATTCTTGGAGATTTTAGGAAGTCTGGATATATATAATACCTAACAGTCTGGCTAGGCAGCCACATTTACACAGTGGAGAACTGACAGACAAAGAAAGTTCAAGGGCAGAGCTCTGATACCAACAAGACTCAAAATCAGCAACTGCCAGTCCCCACCTAATTGGTTCTCCATTGAAAGTGGCCCTGTCTTTAACCACACAAGAGACAGATCAACTGTATTAGAATTACTGGATTACAACACAGTCATCAGTACAGACACAGATATATTTTAGCTGACATATTTTAGGAAGTCCACACAGAATGCACATTTCAGCATCACTATGTTCATTAGCCATAATAAAGGAACATAGAATTGATGGCATCACTGGGGAGCCAATATTGAGTTGAACTTGATAAGGCTTCTGGAAATGATCAGGCTTTCTTTGTTTTTTAGTAAAATTGATTAGTACATAGTTAAGGGTTGATTGATGAGTTAAATATATATACTATGTTTCTTCTTAATGAGCATGTTAGAGATAAAATATAGAGAATGTATTTACTTTATATACTTAATAATTTAGTTAGTCAAATATCTGTATTTAGCAAGGCTCTATGCACAATATAAAAGTATTAGGACTGCAATCCAGTATCAGAAAGTCTAAGGTCTATTTGTGAAACAGGTAAATAAATAAATATAAAGCCATAGAAAATGCTACTTCAGATTACTTAAAACTGTAGGAATATAGAATTTCTACTAACTAATTCAGAAGAATTGATAAAAAAAATTTTCCAGAGCAGGAAAAGACAAGATATCCAAGGAGTCCCCATGATAATCAGTACTGATAATGTAGCTAAAGCCAGAGGTGTTGAAACAGGCCAATGACTCATTGGAATGAATGCTTGCAAGTAAAGATGTGTGGACAGAAGGGTATACTGATACTGTGAGACACACTGTGAGAGACTACAGCTTCCACAACTAGATTATTTTTCTTTGCAGGGAGTGGGGGAAGGTTGCAAGGACGGAGGGCAGTAGG
The DNA here is from genome assembly GCF_978045245.1 of Mus caroli. Taxonomy (NCBI): domain Eukaryota; kingdom Metazoa; phylum Chordata; class Mammalia; order Rodentia; family Muridae; genus Mus; species Mus caroli. The sequence continues at coordinate 48,186,403 of NW_028227269.1, forward strand.
AAGTGACAGGGAGATGAGTAAGATTGGGATGCATGATGGGAAACGCAGAAATAATTAAGTAAAGGTTAAATTAAAAATAAAAAAGCAGGCTAAGCAAGTCACGAGGAGCAAGCCAGCAAGCAGGACTCCTTTATGGGGTCTGCGTCATCCTCTGCCTTCAGGTTTCAGCCCTGCTTGAGTTCCTATCCTTTCTTCAGTGATGAAATATACTGTGAAATGTGGAAGTACAATACAAGTCAATACTTTCCTCTAAAAAAAAGTTCCTGAGGTGACTTTTGAAAAGAATCTAAACCAATTTCTCCTTCTGACTATAGAAACTGGAGGAAATAAAGCTAATATAGTGTAATTAATAGCAGTATATATTAATATACATATTACTAGCAGTACATATTTATATTAATAGCAGAATATACATAAATAAACATATATATGTTGCTATTAATTGCTCTATATTAGCTTTAGTTCCTCCAGTTTCTACAACCATATATATGTTTATGTATATATATTTTCTTCAGTTTCTACAGCCATATATATGTATATATTTACATATATATGTATATTATATAGCTAATAGCAGTATATGTGTATATAAGTATATGCATATATGTATATACAAACATATATACTGCTATTAATACTTTCTATTATAAATTATACATTTATATCATATATACATATATACTTCCTTATACATATAAGGAATAATATATATTTATTTCTTGAGTACCCATGGCTTTGAAATGTTTTAAAGCTTGGTTTTCATATTTCTTTTCTGAGGATTGGAGAAATCAGCTCAAATGCTACAAAGGAAATGGTAGGATTTTTATTGGATTTATTTTTTCAGAGCACAGTTGTTCCTTTCAGATATGATGATTCCTCTGACTGTCCCCAAAAGGGTGAGAAATGAGGCTGGTCAGTTACTGAGATCAGATGTGGGGTATTTTCTTGGGAATGGTGATAATATAGAGGGGGTGCAACCAAGGAAACGCCTATCTCAGTAGGAAACAGGAAACCATATCCTTAAAGTATAAGGAGATGGTAAATTATTCATTGTTAACACAAGATGACAAGTCAGGCTAAGAGTTGTAGCTTTTATTATTATTTTGGCTGCAGGAATTTAAAGAATTGTATTTATCATTCATTTCTTTAGATTTATAACTAATGAGATAAATTACCATCTCTAGTACATAATTCAGTCTGAAATCCTATATCTGGTTGCATATAGGAACCCAGATGTGGTCATGTGCCTTGTGAGGGGAGAACTTACAGGATAGAGGAAAGACAGATCTGGAGCCAGCTCTGGCCCAGGAACAGGAGCTGTAGAGATTAGTTAGCCACATGTTCATTGTTTCATTCCCCTGATGGTTTATACCTGCTCAGTCCAGGGAGTAGCACTATTAGAAGGTGTGGCCCTGTTGGAATAGGTGTGACCTTGTTGGAATAGGTATGACCTTGTTGGAATAGGTGTGTCACTGTGACTGTGGGCTTTAAGACCCACTCCTAGATGCATGGAAGGGAGTCTTCCACTAGTAGCCTTGAGATGAGATGTACAACTTTCAGCTCTGCCTGTACCATGTCTGCCTAGATGCTGCCATACTCCCACCTTGACGATAATGGACTGAACTTCTGAATCTGTAAGATAGTCCTAATTAAATGTTGTAAGATCTTCCCTGGTCATGATGCCTGCTCACAGTAGTAAAACCCTTTAAGACCATCCCAATCAAATTATGTTTCTGGTTTATGTTGACTGAAATGGCAAAAAAAATATTTGTGGCTTAGAGAGAATAAAGGATTTTTCCAATCACTACAATAACAATTTTTATTTTAATTGATTTGTAAATGATTGATAAGATATCATCCAGAAGTACATTGCTTATGTAGGCTCCTAAAATTATGGACTTTAATTATAGGATGACTTTGACAACTATTATTAAGCTCAAATTAGTTTCTTTACCTAATAACCAATGGCTTTGTCTTAAAGTGAGACTGAGCTGATTTCAAGTTGCTAATAACTAAACTTATAGAAGAATGAATAAAAGAAAGAGTAAAAAGAAAAGATAAAGGGAAGGAGGAAGGGGGAAAGACAGAAGGAGGTTGGGAGAGAGAGAGCGCGCGCGGGAGAGAGAAAGTAATAGACAGTCTTAGTTCCCTTTCAGTTGCTGGCATAACATAGAATAAATACCATGGTCAAAAACAACTTGGGGGAGAAAAGGGTTAATTTGGTTTAAGTTTCTGTCAAGGATCATTGAAGAAGTCAGAAAGTGAAGCAGACACCATGCGATAATGCTGTTTACTCACTTGCTTACCACGATGATTCAGCCTGCCCAGGGGTAACATTACCCAGAATAGGTTGGGTTCCTTCATCTCAATCATTAGACAAGAAAATGACTCACAGACTTGCCTACAGACCAATTTACTGGAGGCATTATCTCAATTGAGGTACCCTCTTCCCAAATGAACCTGGCTTATGTCAAGTTGAAGAAAAACTAATTAGCACAGAAGGGGAGAGAGAGGGAAAGAGAGAAAGGGAGAGAGGGGGAGGGGAGGGGAGGGGAGGGAGGGAGGGAGGAAGGAAGGAAGGAAGGAAGGAAGGAAGGAAGGAAGGAAGGAAGGAAGGAAGGAAGGAAGGAAGGAAGGAAGGAAGGAAGGCAGGCAAAGCAAGCCAGACTCAGTTGTTCTAACTGAACCTTTTTCATTACTATTGACTATGAAGATGAGTAACAAGGAACACAGTGGAGTTTAACCCTTAAATTGCGATCAACGTTAGAAAAAATCCTTTAGACTTGTAAACAAAACCGTATCTCTCTCTCTCTCTCTCTCTCTCTCTCTCTCTCTCTCTCTCTCTCTCTCACTATCTCTCTCTATATATATCTCTATCTCTCTCTATATATATCTCTATCTATATCTCTATCTATGTATCTATGTATCTATGTATCTATGTATCTATCTATCTATGTATCTATCTATCTATCTATCTATCTATCTATGTATCTATGTATCTATCTATCTATGTATCTATCTATCTATCTATCTATCTATCTATCTATCTATCTATCTATCTATCTACACACACACACACACACACACATATACATACACATACCATTGCCATTTTGGCAAAACTGTTCTCATTATACCTATTTAAAAAAATCTAAGGTTAGAATATTTACCGCTCTTCTTGCCATCTTAACCACATTCACAATTATTTAAAATGAAACAAATGTCTACTTAGAAGTAAGAAAGACATATTACTAATTGTTCATAGGCAGTCAATTGCCAGTTAGAGTAGCCACTGGCATAAACTGTGCTAAACATGCTGACCCAAACATGTCTCCAGCAATTTTCAACATCTGGCTTAAAAGCATCCCCGTAATTATTTTCATTTTGCATAAGCAAAGCTCGCTAAACCACACATCTGTGGTGATGATATACAGAGCAGATACATTTGGAGGGATTCATTAGATAATGCTAAAGAAAGTGTGCCACGGGCTTAGTGTCATTTAACTTCTGCTCTTTTGTGAATTAAGTAGCAGTGAAGGCCTGTTTTCCTAAGAGACTATTATTCAATGCCATCTGACTTGTTTTTCATTAAGGTGTTCATCACATAGGAACCAACACATAGCAAAGTTACATCAGCAACCAAGTATTTTTTCTGTATATTCTTTATGTCCTTCATTTTCTGCATAAGGTCTAGGTGATAAGACATAATAGTGGTTTGATTTAATATAAACAAAAGACATTATTTGTTTTTTTTATGTTGTTGTTGTTTTCTGACACAACATTGTCTTATGGTAAAATTAACCTGGGAAACTGATTTAAATATGTTTAAGTATTTATTTCAGCTAATGTTTTCTAAAGCTTGATGACATATAAACATGTACATTATGAATGAAACTCCATAGTTTATAATTATGTTACAGACATATTTATAAACACACACACACACACACACACACGCAAGGAAGCCTCTCTCCAATACACCTACTTTTCTTTCTATGGCTGTTGTGTTTTAATTGTATGTCAGCATATCACAACAAAATCCTACTGATTATACCTGATGCATTAACTCTAGCTAAGTATACTTATCCATATGAAAATGTTCAGAACTGTTTGGAATATCTGTTTATTTTTCTGGCTCTCATCTTTGCTTGGCTATTTCTCTCAATTTGCTGTAGAAAAACTGGAATAATCCGGGTTGTATGATGTATATTTATTAGCTCAGAATCACATCTGTGTGCTCAGATTGGAAGAAAGGTCATAAACACAATGAATGTTGCTAGGAAACCATGTCTTTTAGTCAGTTGAGTTGTGAAGATAAAAAGGATTTTTTTTAAACTAAGATGGGCTATTTGTATAATACAATGAATAATCATTTTATTTTGATCTTTGAATTTATCATTTAAAAATAATACTTTTCATTAGTAGGTTTTTCTATTTATTATTTATTTGGATTTAAACTGTTTGAAATTCATGACATGAATGTAGCTTTCTATGAAAAGAAAGGTTTGTGGCAATTTTCATTTAAAGAAGATAACCTTGGTGGAGTTTAGAGATACCCAATCCTTGGAGCAAAGCCTGTGAATTATAAAAACATTAGTAATCAAATAATAAAAGTCAAGGAACAAGTAGCTGAGTCCCTTGAAACACCATTACGAAGATTTTGTAAATGTAGATGCTATAAACAACACTGACACTTCTTTTGTGTTTCAAAACTGCAGGCTATGATCCTGGTGACTTTCCACCAAGATTAGTCTAGAAGAAAATAGCCTTGCCTTTCTGGTTGGTCATAAGGGCTGGATGATCCTCCCATATAAGGAAGCACTATGGGGCACTAGACACTGCCAGCTTTGTCCACTTTAGCACCGAATCCCAACTTTATGTTGTCTATGACTTTTCTATCATCATTTGTGGGGTGGAGCAATACAAGAATCATAACTTCCCACTCTCACTCATAGTAGTCTAAGAAGTTTCTTTGGACTTTTAGGGAAATCAAATTCAGACAAACCAAACTCATGACTCTGACAAAAAAGAATTTTATAACTAGTCTTATAAAAGAAGTTTGGGATTTAATAAAGACATTTTAAACTTATAGTATTATTGGTGTTTATGTGCACATGTGTAAGGTGTGTGTGTGTGTGTGTGTGTGTGTGTATGTGTGTGTGTGTGTATGTGTATGTGTATAGCATGTTACATGAATGCAGGTGTGTACATAACACATGTGGTAATCAGGGAATAACTTTCTCGATTCAATCTCCTTCTGTATGGTTTTTAAGGCATGATGTCTTGTTCTTAATGGGCTGAGGTCTCTGAAGTAACTGACCTATGAGATTTCAGAAAGTTTACTTGTCTATACCTGGCTATGTACCCTGGGAGTTCTCCCATGACAGACACATATCATCATATGAACTTTTGAATGTGGGTTCTATGCATGAAATCCTAGACTGCCATGCATGTATAACTAAGTCCATTTCCCTTCTGTCCCGGGAAGCTTCTCAACCAGCAAGAAATACTGTGTTATTCACATAATACTTACCAAGCATGGGCTTCCAAAACATGAATATCAGAGGATGAAAATCTCTAAGAAGTAAATGGAAGGCTTAAACAAGAAGGCACAGCTGTTCTTATATCTGATAAATTAGACTGGAAACTAGAATTACTCAGAAGAGATAAAGAAGGCAACTACAACTTAATAAAAGAGTCAATCCATCAAGAAGGTATAGCTTATAAACCTATATATACCAAATATCGAAGTGTCTAATTTCATAAGAGAAGTGCTAAGTGACAGAAGTCCACATAGTCCTGACACAGTAATAATAAGAAATTTTATGGCCTCAGTCTGCTATTTAGCTGGATTCTTCAGGCTAAGGTGAGCGAAAAAGCTTCAGATCTAAAATCCCCCATAGGTCATCTCAACTTAGCAGGCATGACAAAAACTAGTTCATGCAACACAGAAATCAGTAGCAGGAAAGAAACAAAACTACTTAACTTAAAAGAGTGAATAACACATTGTAAGTGAGTGGTGAATCACGGCAAAAATAAAAAATAAAATTCCTGGAATAAAAGGCAAATATAAGCACAACCTACTAGAACCTCTGGGTTACAAGCAAGACTGTCAGAAAAGGAAACTAGGTACTCATACATTACCAGCCTAGTGATAAATCTAAAATAGCTTAATATGAACTTAAGTAAAAGTGCTAAGGGAAAGAGAGGCACTCCACAAAATGTCAGTCAAACTCAAGACATGAGCATGGGCTTTTCTATGACTTAGTCTCAGAATATTTATCTTATACATATTTTTCCTTGAGTTTTTTTTTCTACTTACTCAAGCATGTGTATGAAATTCTCAAGGGTTATACTGATTGATTCTTACAATAGTCATATATGTGTGTGTGTGTGTATGTGTATATCATACATGATATGTATGAATAGTGTATGTCAGACACATCATATACATCGTATGAGTGTGTATATGTGTGTGTGTTTGTGTAACACCATTTTGGTAGGGTTTCCTGCATTCATTCTCCTCAAATGATTTCTATGAAAGCTAAATGGGATCACCAGGTGGCTCCTGAGGGCCATCTGACAGAATTCCATTTGCAAATATCTAACACATAGGGTTAAAGATGGTATCTTTACTTTATTGTAAACACAGTTAAAAGTCTTGTTAGATAGTCACAAGCAGTGTCAGGGGGTAAAAGGAGTTACTAAGCAAAGTTATATGCATCCAAGCCTTAAGTTTGCTTCATTGTGATTTTAACATAAGTCTGTACGGAAATGAAATTAAATCTATGTCTGCAATTTTTACAGCAAATTTTGTTAACTGTACTGAAATTCTAGCTTGTTTTTTGTTGCATTAGATCCATACTATTTTAATGAATGTATACAAATATATATTGATATAGGGTATGCTCATATGTAAGCACATGCATTTGTTGGATAGAGGTTTACTTCAGCCATCATCTTCAGGAATACTGTCTGTCTCCTTTGAGACAGATGGTTTCATTGGATAGGAACTAACCAATTAGGCTGGACTGGATGAACAACACTCCAGGAATCCCACTCTCTGTACTTCTCCAGAGCTGTGATTATAGGCTTATGCTACCACATTCAAAATGTGTATATGCTTTGTACTGACTAATTAATAAGAGGTAAGTATTTTGTCAACTAAGTTATTTCCACAGTCTCCTTGTTTCCATCATATCAATATCAAGTGTGTTAAGCATTTAAAATCTATTCCAATAAATGGATAAATGAGAAATTTGAGTACTGGCAGATTAGGTTCTAGACTCAATAACTTACTGCTAGAAATTCATGGAGGTGGGCTTAAAACATAGGCCTTTCTATATGTACACCATTGCTTTTTCTGTTATACCACATTGGAAATTCTGGTTGCAAAGATTGTAGGTCCATAGGGATATTACAGAAGCAGTTTGCCTACAGAGCAACATCCACAGTTTACAATGCCTGAGTTGCTATGCCTAATTAGTTTTCCATCCTAGCCTTTGTTCTCTAATGTCACTTCTTGCTGCAACCTGCCTCACAGAGTTTCTCTCTCTAGTGATCTATGTTATTATGCTATGAGCTGTGAAAATAGATAATCAAGACAGAACTATTATGAATATAGCAAGTTAAAAAGTCATTGAGAGCCTCTGATTAGTTATACACCGTGACCTCACTGTATCATCTTGAAACATGCACCATGGCTATTCATGGCCTTATTTATTATCTCATTATTTCTTTGCATTTGTGTTATAAACTGGATAGCTTGTCAAATAAATGACTTCTGATGGCTAGTGCATAGCGCTCATGCATCTTTTTCTAAGACCGTGAGCTTTACTGTTCACATTGCTAAGGGTCAATTTCACACTCAATTTCTAGAATATCTATTCTAAAAAGTCACAGGGGATCTTTGATTGTTCTCTCCAGGCAACGAAACTTATAAGAAAACAATCTAACTTAACAGAGAAGGCTGCAATTTCTTTTGAAATTACTTTCTTTTGTGTGTGAATAGGAACTTCTAGGAAGAAGGCTTTCTTTGCCCCTTAGGTGTTGGGAGGCTAGTCCTGAATTCTTGTTCCTTGGTCTTTCCTGAGTCTGGACCTAAGTCTGATCTCCTTCTAGTTCTATCACCACTTTCCTTACATTCCTTCTGCAGTCTGCTTGTAAGGTCCACCAATAAACAGCCCACAGAATCTCCCCACACCCAATAAATCCAAAATCATAGGCCCATCAGATGTTTTATTTAGCAATAAGTTTAACTGTTGTTCTTTAAGGTATTGTGGGAGAAGTGATATGATGTAAGGGCAGATAAGTGAAGCAACATGTACAGTGGTTTCTAAAAAAAATTGAACATGAGTAGAGCAAACAGATGATAAAATCTTGGAGAATGTGAAAAAGGTAGGGTGTAGACTCAATAAATCTACATAAAGATCCTAGACTCTATAAAGGGAAGTGATTACCCACTGGCTGTAGGATTGAAAGAAAGGGATAGCTGCACTCTCTCTGTGGTGATAAAGATCAGAAGGTTAGGGGTGGAGAGAGAATGAACAATGTGTGTTGCTGGTTTAGTTTGAAATGAGTCTGAAAGTTTACAGACACCTAGAGGCCAAAAGAAAAACCTTTCATACACTTTAGATTACACAATGCTCAGCGAAGCCATCTCAACCAATGACTACCCAGGGGAAAGAAGTTTCAAACAAGAAAAATAGGCATAATATTGAAACAAAAACAAATAAAAAACCTACAAACAAAAACAAAACAGCAACAACAAAAACACTAGGCTCATGAATTCAAGTAAAAACATTTCATAAGTACAGATATTGAAGAGAAACAGGTAAATGGGTGTCTTGCAATGTGAGATAAAATAAAGGAAGTAGTCATCTGAGCTGAAGGCTTGGGAGATAAGAGGGAAGTGGCTAGAAGACTACACTTTGAATTTATGAACCAAGGGAACCTGACAGAATATATTGTTCTGTGTAGCAAGGAAGAGAAGGCAGTTATGTTTTCCTGAGAATGTTACAGAAACAGAGTAGGGGATGTTAGGAACTGCCTATCAGACTGATAAGTCGAGAACTTCTCAGAAGTTACAAAAGCTACATAGAGTGCCTCGAAGAATGGCTTAGAAGTCTGGAAAATGCTGTGAAACATTGCTAGAGGCAAAAAAAAACTATTTTGAATTAGTTATCAATTGAGAGGCCATCTATAATTGTAGTTAAAAGTAGAGGTTATAATGTTGACCAGATTTCCAGTGAGGTGACCATCCCTTCTCAGGAATGCCAGACTTCTGCTTCATCCCTCATAGGGTGGGATTTCTACTAGTGCTCACCTCCAGGCGGTTGAGATTTAAAAGATCATCTATTTAAATATTCATGAACTGAGTGTGGTAAAAGACACCTATATTCCCAGAATTTGTGAGGTTGAATCAAGGAGGACCAAGAGTTCAAGGCTGCCCAAGTCTATATGAGTCTCTCTCTCTCTCTCTCTCTCTCTCTCTCTCTCTCTCTCTCTCTCTCTCACACACACACACACACACACACACACACACACACACACACACATACTTTCTCTCAAAAGAAAAGAATATTCATGATGGTAGTTAATATATAGTAGTAAATAATGATAATGATGATATTATCTGTTACCTATAAGAAAGAAACAAAGCCACTCCTACATAAAACATATCACCTTATGCACTCAGGATATTAATGAAGATAGTGAGCCTTTTCATTCAAGTATCTACTGACTTCCAAAACAAAATAAGAATAAAAGGACAATTTTCCTAGCTTTTGAACTGGGATGACCACATCAGTCCTCACAGTCATGTTTATTTAAAGTGATGGTCTTTATTTTACAGATTAGAATAATGCAAAATACTTGACTTTCTCTTCTTAGGATTTAGGGAAGCCTCCTCTGGCTCCAGGATAAACAGTTAACTGAACTAAGCTTCTTTATTCACCAAATCTGATGAGTCTGACTGTTCTCATGAACAACTCAAAAGAGTGGGACCCGGAATCACTCCCGCTTTGGCTGGTCTGTCTGTTACTAAGTTACTGATTCCTGGAAAAGAATTGTCTTTGTCAGTTTTCTTCATCAATAAAATTAGTATTTTCCAGACCTAGCCACAACTGTTTGCTTGGATATTGTGTGAAATAACCAATCAATAATTGCAAAATGCTTTGAAAACATGGAGTGCTAGATACAAGTTCAATATTATGATATGAGTTTTCAGTGTGATAGCACAGTTATAAAGGTCAAAGCTATTTTGAACCACATACAGATCTGCATGCTGGTGTAGATCAGAGAAGAAAATGCTGTCATTAGAACAAGAGACCTGGGAATTCAGAATACTTTCATGGAAATATTTCACTGCACATATTGTTCTGTTTCAATGAAAACACAAACCAAATTAACAAACCATAGACACTTGAAATGCAGAAATAAATATTTTAGCCTGAGAGGTTAGAGGAGTTGTGAAAGATAGGAAAGAAGGGAGGGATAGAGGGAAGGGGAAAGGAATGAAAAAAGACAAATGAAGGAAGTTGGTTCATTTATATTATAAAGAGTAAATTCTCAAGAACAAAGCTACCTTAACTTAATTCCTGTCAATATGAATCATTGAACAGTTGACACACCTGGGTACCATCTTTCCCAGGCCAATGAAATTGCCATCCTGTTTCCCCAACCATCTCAAGACAATGCATTGCACTGATGCAATGATGCTGTAGAAGACTAGCTTGTGGGCTGTGAGCCCAGCTTTGATAGTGATGAATAATGAAAGAAAGTGTAAAATGTTTTCCTGAAATAGTTTTATATCCAAGAATCTTGACTCCAGTAGAGACAATTTGTGTAATTATTTTCCTATCTACCTTATACAATTCCTGTGATATAGTGGAATTCATGTTTCTGACAAAGTGGCTCTAGGTCTCCATCTTCATCAGCACACGGTAGTGTCAGTGAGAGTGAGATCAGTGGTATAGGTGCTATTGACACAGTACCAACACTTGGCTGGATGCCAAGAGCATGCTTATACTTTTGCCTTGTTAGACTCATTAAGGAGGTTGGTCTCATTGACTTATTATAATGAATGAATAAGTCAAGGTGGAGAGACTTAGATACCATAATAAAAGCTATAGCAGAGAAGCCAAGAGTTCAGAGTTCAAGCTTGGTGTTTTTGTCTGTGACGAATTTAACTTAAATACAATGGTTTAAGGTTAGTTTTTTCAATAAGAGTATTTTCATGCTTTTCTTGATCTTACCTAAGCACATCAGTCAACAACTTAACACTAGGGACTGAGGAATAAGCCAAACCTAGTTCTCCTGGGAAAATAGTTGTCATGGGAAACTCTGTATCTATAAATTTTGTAGAATAAAACTCAAGAATATGGAGTCCATAGCACCGTAGCACCTCAAAATGTTTACTATCTTTTCCCATAAATGTTAGAGACATTACTTTATCATTAAAGTCTCCTTAGCAGTGAGGTAATGCTTTTCTCCATTGAGTTCCTCCTTTCTTCTCCACTAAACAGGAAACCTTACTGTTCCCAAATAAATTGAAACTTAATATTGCAGCAACCAATCAGAATAGGGTCTACAATTGAGGTTTAGTTTTGTTTTAGAAGCAGTTTTCAGGTTTAATTCCTCCAAACATTTCACAGATCTGGACTACTGTGTTCAGCTTAAATCAGTACCTGCTACTCATCTGAGTCAGCTGTCGCCATCACTCCGGATATTATTCTAGTACCACATCTTGAGACTGACAGGAATCCTATTGGTCTTCCAGTTCAGCCTTTACCAGGAAAACCTGATTGTTCCTACCACCTGGATCCTCCCATTCTCAATAACCTCCGTAGGTCTTTGGGTAAGTACAGCACCTCTTTGTATGAAAAGCTGATGAGGTCCTTCACTTAATGACTGAGTGAGTCCATGGGCTCAGGACACTACCTCAAGATTTGCGTAGTGCATCAAGGTGGCAGCTTCTTTCCTTTCATCAACTGCCAGCCCAGTACTGTTAGGGACTTAAAATTTCATCCACACAGCCAGTGGAAAATTCAATGGAGGAGGAGAACAACAGTGACCAGGACATGTTGAATGATCTGCTGAATTCCAATATGTCAGAAATTAACTCCTCTGCTTGAGCATCTCTTCAGTAGGAATCTGCTTCTAATGTATTAAAACTTAATTTAAACTTAATTACTTTGTGAGCAACGTTCAATAAATCTTCCCCAAGTCTTTCCATAGTGAAATCTCTGTAGCCAGATGTTGATTGTGTACACATTGTTTTGTGTTGCTTGCATAAACATTATAATCACATATAGACAACAGCAGAGCTACAATATTTAGAAAACATTTTTCACACCTCCTTATTAAGCAAGACTATGAAAATTATGACTCATCACTGCACCATTGTTTTTTCCTGTTTTCTGTGCTGGTTGAACAGTCATAGGCAGCTGGTATTAATACAATAGATAGCGCTTAGGGAATTAATGCATGATGTAGAATACACCACAAAGGTATCTGTCATGCAGAACAATAGGTGTGATGATAGAAGATGTATGTATTTGAAAATTGTGCTCAAATGTGAGTTTTTCAGGATAAAGACATACCTTGACTATGCTGCGAAATTAGTTTTTAACAATTGTAAGAAGTCTGCCCAAAATGTGCTTTTATTTTATTTGTGATCTTGAGAGCATTTAAGCTACTAGGAGCAGGCGTATACGTGCTCCTCTCCTCTCTGCTCCTATCAAAACAACACCAGAGCGCTTATGCTCCAGGGAGATTTGTATAGAATCTGACGCTTGTATCAGCTCTGAAAAAAACAACAAAATTACAGTCTGAGGTGATGTAAATGATATCCTTGGTGCATCTTCCCCGTGCTCCTGCGAGGCTCTTGACAGCTGATGGTTGGATTAAACAAAAAGACCAGTAACTTATGACTATTAGCTCAAAGCAATCATCTCTCATTATTTCAATTACATGGGTAAATGCGTGCAATCATGTATCAAATCACTTTTCCCTTTTGAAGAGGTTCTTTTCAGAGTAGGATTTCTGCCAGAAAAAATGTGCAAATATTTACACTGGTTTTTCATCCAACTGCACCTTTGTTTGGCAAAACCACCCTATGGCTACAATTCTGAGTGATATTTTGAAAAAGGGGGAAAAAACAAAAAAGGGAATTGGAAATAGTATGCGATTTTGGTGACTCATTAGCAGTCTGTAAAGGAGACACCTTCAGTTACTTACTGCTACCTGACTTGTCAGAATGAATGTGGCTCCTATTCCCTAAATCACACTACCTGTGAATAGAGCTCCGCTGGCCAATTCAAGGCTCTTTAGGCAACTATGATTGATGACTCAGTGACTAGGAGAAAATTGCCTTCAATGAATAATTCATCAAGCTATCTCTTTGCTGTTAAAGTAGCTGACAGGAAAGTTCTGACACCGCCTAAGCACAATCCACTTACAAATCAGTTACAAGGAAATATTAAAAATAGCTCGGCTACAGCATACCAGCACAGTATCAAGTTGGGGCTTTTTTTTTTTTTTCTGTCTACAGTGAGTATCTCTGAGAACATGAGGAGCTCTCCCCATTTAACCATTGTGCTAATGGCAGTAAAGGCAGTGATTAGATAGAAAGTGACGTGATTTGTATTGGCTTTGAAACAATGCACTGTTTTTAATAATATGAATCTCTAAATTTAAGGTAGACAGTTAATCAAGCAAATGGTAATATTTAAACATCTTCCAGGAAAATAAGTAAATACGATTTGTTTGCAGAAGGTAATTTATCCTTGAGTTATTATGGATCCAGAAAAAGAATAGAAAGCTCATATCGATTTAATTAAGTTCTATATTAATTTCAATATGGAGATGTTCAACAAAACAGGCAAAAAAAATGAAAAAAAATTAAGAAAATTTAATAGACCCCAAAATAGTTACAGATTGCCTCTGAATCCATAACTCTATTTAATTTTTCACTGTTAGGATGAATTATTCCTTGTTTACTATGATCAAAATCCAAAAATGTGCCATACAGATTAGACAAGCTATATGCCATCAGCAAGAGCTGTGTCTCATTTGACTTCTGACAAAATTGTCTCCCTTTTATGCATTAAAGACCCTAGGTTTTCTGGAGTTTTAACTCTTGAAAATATGTTTTCTCTTTGCATAAAAAAAACGGAAATTTTTATTTGAGTGAATTTTTTTTTCTCTTTATCACGGTGTCAGTGTAGATTGGACTGGTGTCGCTCTGTGTGTCAGGGAAAGTCGACCAGTAATAGATGCATGTCTATTAGAGCTTAGCAAGCTGAGGTGCTCCACGGTTTTTTCTCCACTAACCTTGACCTTCTGGGGCATTATCTCCTTTTAAGAAGGCTGCCTTTGCCTGAGACAGATGACAGTGACTCCAAAGGGCTCAGACCTCACCCTGGAAACCACTAATTCCATTTTCTATATTATGAGCACACCCCTAACACCATAGTTGTCATTGTACAAATGATTTTAAAAGCTGAAGTTTTGTTTTGAGGATGTTTTAAAAAAATGTTTTTTATTCTTGTAGCTCCTGCCTTAGCACCCTGCCCCCATATGCTCTAGCCAGAAATTTCTATTCCTGTAAGACACGCTGTTTACTTCCCTGCAGAGCACGGTGATTCTGAACAACACTAGTTCCAGTTGCCAGAATATTTTGACCTATACTAAAAAAAAAAAAAAAAAAAAGCTATTTCCAAACTCTCTTTTTAATTTTTGTTTCACCATGACTGTTGATGAATAAAATGTTTTGAATACATTTATGAACAAACTCTAAATAAAATGTAAATTATGTTGAAATAAAATTAGGTTGGCAAATTCACCTAATTAATTCATAAATCTCTAATAACTGGTAAAAAAAATCTAAACTTTTATTTTTCCCATCCATTAAAACAATATATACCCACCCTGTCCAGTGACTGCAATGGAGACTGGGTCCTTTTGAGCTGTTAAGCATCATTACAGGTTATTCATATTTCATCCAATAGCACATATCTACCCTCATTTGTTTTAATATGAATTAATATGAAAATTGTGAAAATTAATTTCTAATCAAATATTTTAAAAATATAAATATAACTGTAAATTTCACCTATTTTAAAATACTTAAAAGATTAGGATCACATTTTATCACTAAATGTGATGAATGAGCTATGAATCTATATCTGAAATAAGATAAAACCATAATTTAGGGAAAAAACTTAATTGTAAGCTTATTCAGAAAGAAAAATGTAAAGAAAATGAAAAATTTTTGTTTAATATATACCATCCCCAAACTAGAGGTATGGAATTATAGTTGAAACATAAAAAACTTTATTTCAATTCTGGTATCTAAAGCCATCTGCGGCTAAATATGAGTCCACTTACAAAATTCAAGTAAAAAAAGCTAAATAGTAATATTTTGAAAACATTTAGCATCATTTACTAAAAATGTGGATGACGGAGCAAAAATACTTGAAGGATGTATTGAAAAGCAACGCATCTGTTTAATGGCTCTTCCACGAGTCCCCATCAGTTTAGCATTGTGGAGAAAATCGCTACTAACAGCAGTTCTGCATGTATTAACATCTTGCCCTCTTTTCAAAAATGTTTGCTCACTGTAGTTCTGCAGTGGGATAATAATAATGTTTCACTTATAGAATATTTTGTTATTTCTCAAAGAAATATATGTATTCTAACTATAAACATATAAATACATATTTCTAGTCATCAATACAAGACATATGTACATATAAGTAGATATGTACACATAAATACATCAATTGCACTAACTGCACATTTAACTTGCTGTAGTTCTTGCAAATCCCTAGCTTTGAGGTATCTATTTGAGATTTAGGACTTGGAAGGTAATACTTTATATCCAGGTGATTTCAACAACTGATGAATTAAGTCATTGGAAGAAATAAGAAATATCAAGACCTCCATTGTCTTCCAACATCTGCATTTCTGCAAATGTATTATGCATGAATGCAATTAGTTCTTTACTTAATAGAAACATGTATTTTCATTGTTTGAGAAATCTTAGTTGCTTATTTCATATGTTGTTTGTACTATTACCAAATATTTGGATCTGTTAGACTTGATAAACACTCTCTTTATGATTGAAAAGCAAAAGAAAATATCATGTATACAGAGAAAGTAAAGAATCAGGCCTACCTAAATTTTATTAATTTTGCTTCTTGACATTCAAAGAATTGCCTTTGTTCTATTCAATGCTAATTTTTATTGTACTGAGCTCTCAAAATTAGGCATCTCAGAACGAGTGTTTTATGCCTTTCTTCTTTTGACATTTTTGGAGAAAATGAAGATTGGAAATTAATTTCTACCTCTTTCCTTTCTATTCTTTTTTGCCCATACTTTCTACCACATCCCCCAAGTAAGACCAAATATTGACTGACAGCTTGGAATTGCTAACCAAATCATCCCCTATCATATGTGTTCAATATGTTGGCTTTTCAAAAACGTGGGATCCCAAATCTCTCATCTAATATCATTGCACAATAGACAGATTTTTTTTTTAACCAGAGCAAATTCAAGTACGGGTTTCAGACCAGTCAAACCCAGGAGACAAGCAGGAGGCCTGTGCTTCCCCAGCCGTTCTGTCTGCATTAGCCACTCTTGCTCTGGCTCCATCGACCTGTCAGAGGCATCACAGTGATTGACTGCCCCGGCAGATGTGCTGCTATAACAGGTAACTTGATCATCCAGACCCATCTGTCTCTAAGTCCTCTTCAATTCACACTTTGAAAAATATTAGAGGTTGGGAGGGGTGGAATTCTTTGTTGTGATTTTTTTTTTAAGTAGGCAATCTGTATTTCACAGAAAGGTTATCCTCCAATAACTGAATGGGAATATAGTGCTTTTGAGTTCTTTATCGAGATGAGCTTCTTCCAGGGTATATGACTATCAACATTTTAAATTGGCCAACAAGATCTGGGAGTTTTGAAAACCTGGTTTCCAAAACACAATCTAAAGTTAAGGAGCAAATTTTAAAGAACAACCGTGATAATAATAGAGTGATGCTTCAAAGATAAGTTTCCCGTATGAGTGAGACAGATGGGCTGGTTGTGTATAGAGAGGAAAGGAATCTGAAACAGCAAGAACAGCCCAGTGTCTTCTCTTCAGTACCTATAGCTTGGCAAATATTGTGACATCATTAAGTTGAATTGCCTATTTCAGATTGGTCTGGAATGAGAATGGGTAAGGCAAGGCAAGTGTCACTCTAATATACAGGGAATTAATGGGCCCGTGTCACAATTTCTGATAATTACATTTTACCAAAATATTTTGCTGTGCTTGTGTGCAGAACATTTCACTCTACAAGTCAACACCGAGAGTGCAACACTGAACAGGGCCTCTTCACAGCTTCTGTTAAGGGAGGATATGATCTTGAGGAGATCAATCACTGGCAAGGTTCTATCCCTCAGTAAAGTCTATTGCTGCCTAACCATCAAGGGATGAACATGGGTTGAGAAGGACATCTAAGGAAGAGTACCATATCAAAGCCACGGAACAAGGAAGACTGAAAGACCACTGACAAGCAAGCGAGTGAACTGATTTTTCAAATAAAAGAAATAAATATACCAATTAGTCTCATAATGCAATTTGCAGAATCTAAAAACACAATGGAAGATAAAGATTAGATACAGAGAGTCTTTTCACAAGCTACCTACACTCAGACAAATTTATTTATTTATTTATTTATTTATTTATTTATTTATTTATTTATTTATGAAGTTGGGATATACCAGGACTCATTATTTTCCCAGTTTCAAAATAATTTTGGAATAAATAAATTCCCCAAAGTTCTTTTTCGTAGCCAAGTTATTTAAATGAGTTCTGTTCATAATTTGTCATTTTATTTACGGGCCAAATTCCATAATTTTTATGAAAATGAACAATATTTAGTCTTCACAAGTTTGGAAGAGATAGAATTCTCACTTTTAAATTATCAGTGACTATTCTTTCTCTTTTTCTGTGACCTCAGAGAGGTTCTATTTTGCCCTTGATCACCCTTGAACGGTGGAGTGTGTAGTCACCACTTGTTTGGGATAAAGCTGTTGAATGTGGTGGAGATTTTTATTATTAATTGTGGCTGCTTCATTTTGTTTAACAGGGCACTTTGATTCTTCCACTGCCTACCTAAAAGGGAAAAGTTACATATTTGAAATGTAAATCTATCCAGAATTTAGTGGGAGTTGAGAACATGCTGGGACACTTGAAGGGACAACTGAGTCCTCATAGAAATTACTTTGAATGATGACTGTGGTGGCAAATGTGGACAATCACAGCCTGGGGTGGGGAGTGTTGAGACAGGAGAATAACAGGTCAAAGCCGGGCTGGACTATATAACATGATATCTTGCCTTAAAATCTTATTTCTAGCAAAATTTATCATTTTGAACTGAAAAAGTTAAAGGGGAAATGCTCAGTGTTCAGCAGTGTTCGCCTTGAAGATCGTACAGTTGCCTCTTTAAATGAAATGATTTTTTCCTAGCCATGCAGACTACAGGTTTCCCAAGCCACGGATTGAGACATGCGAGTGTTCCCGATAAGGAATGAGGTTCTTTTTTAAAACTCTCAAATATTCATCTTCCACATCATGTAGCTCACATTCTTAAAAAATGACTGAAGACTTTTCTTGTTTCCATGTGGTTCCTGCTTTCTAAATTCTGTTGCTTGTTTTCTCCTTGGAGTTCTAAATGTTGCTTTAACATCTTTAGGTGTGATATAGATAGATTTAGAGTGATGCAGTTAGCAAGTCTCTAGCTGTAGCTTTAAAATACATTTGAAAGCCTTCTTTTGGAAGAAAACAAGCACTCTCAGAGGAAAGTTACACTTTATTTTGGAAGCATCTCTTACAACTTTTCTTCCCAAAGGTGTTGAATTTACTATGATTATCAACACGTGTAATTAATTCTATCTAAGCTTTTCCCTGTACAGTATGTCGATAGTAGTGTGTCCTTTGAACACCATGAATACTAAAAAAAATTTTCAAGAGATATTTAGATCTATTTACTGAATCAAACACACTTGAACGATTGAGACACTGTCTTTTTACATAACGCTTACACCATACGATGAGCTTGGGCACAGTTTGCCTCTAAGTTCTACTATGTAACTACAGTCCTGCATTCATCTCAACCCTGCTCTGGTGATTTTTTCCCTCCAAATAATTATAACTGAAGAAAGAAATCAGCATACGCATGATTTTAGCAATTTATAACAGGAAAAGTGGCTTCTACTTATTTGAAGTTAAAGTTGTGTATTCAATTATTGTTAGCAAGCACTCCACCTACTGGCTCATATGCTGCCAAGCAAGCAATCCGTGATGCAAGGCAAGCCCCCAGTAGCAAAAGATACTTTCATCTCTGTGGCATGAATAGAACTGCAGCTTCCTGATTCCCAGCCAGGGTCAGTGGTGAGTTGCCTTGCTGCTTGTCAGGGTTAGCAGAGATTTTAATACTAGAACGGTCCGACTGGCAAGTGAACTGTGAAGGAGCTCCTCCAGGGCAGCTCCAAGGGTAGGATGGTTCACTGGGAGATGGATTTTGTAATCATAACAACAGGGGAAACTACTCTACAGAGTGTCACACTGATATTTCTTTTCTTGATTCAGAGTCTATGTCACCCAGGCTGGCTTAGAATTTAAGATCCTCCCGCCTCAGCATCTCTAATTCAAAAATCACAGGCATGTACCAACATGTCCGGCTTCAAAATACTTTCTTTATAGTTATCTAGATAAAATATGCATGTATACAAGTATAGAGGCAAAGTGCCTTTGTATAAAACTGTTTTTAAATGAGATATTTAGTTTCACAGTGGGAGAGAATTATAGACTTGCTTAGCAGTGTTTCTTTTCCACCAACATGCCATTTTGAATGATACAGTATTGGTGTAGCAATGGAAAAACATAAAGCTGGAAATTGTCTTTAACCATTGACCCCCGGCCTCATGAACTTTTTAGCTGAGCCATCATCATAACGACGAATTATATGACAGACAAAGAGAAATTATTATTAGGTATTATAATGAAATCAAGAGAAATTGAACCAGCTTTGTCCCAAAATGTCAACATAAGTTATAAATCATTACCCTCTGTCCACCCCACCCACCAATGTCCATCTTGACATCTCTTTGGAAGGACAATTTACTGTGTAATTATTACCTCTGAGCACATATTATGTTATGATTGAATGTAGCAATAAACATTATAGCAATTAACGTGAAATAATACAAGAGCAAGTCAAGGCTAGTGGGCTAGATATAAAGGCAAAGCATTAGGGATATTGAAAACAGTCCTGATGGGATATGAGCTGGAGATGATCTTCCCAATTCTGTCCCAGGGTGTTATAGTGAGTAGAGCTGTAAAAAAAAAAAATGCTGAAAGGGGAATGTTTCACTCTAAGAAATGTTTTTTGGAGTCAATCGTATTTTACCATCAGCTTCCCATCCTCTCCAGGATGAAGGAAGAAGTATCATATGCTACTAATAGCAAAGGAAGGTCTCTTGACTCCTGAAAGTCTTGAAGTTTGTATTTAAACTGGAACACAATATGGCATCAAGGAATAAAACCTTTCTTGCACTAATGAATTCATATGCACTGATAGTGGAAGCGCTTTGTAACACTGCTTTAGTAACAGCTCAATAGAACTGCACCCCAGATGCATGGATGTCTCTTTTGGCTTTGCAAGGAAAGTTTTCACAGTTATTTGGGGGTGGGGGTGGGAGTAATCAGTTGCATTAAGCATTTACCCTGCAAAACAGAGACTGAAGAATCTTAACACATGACGACACAACAGAATTTACCTGACCCTTCCAAGCTAAGGAAAACAAGACAGAAGGTCCTCTAGAGAGGCGGTATCATATATATGTTCGGAGCCTGTGCTACCCATATGCTCAATAGGACTGTTGTATCTCAAAGTTATAATAATTTGCAACGAGGTGCCAGAACCAATTATTAAATATCATATGATCCAACAGAGATGAAATAAAAATATACAGGGTCGATTTTACTGGCTTTGACTATTATAAGGCATTTTAAGTGCTCTGAATTTACAGTTTAACTTGAGGGTTGTATTAGCGACATCCTTATGCTAGGAGTTTGTTCCCAGCTGAATATCATAAGCTAAATGCAGATGGCATATTTTTCCAAGGACAAAAGGAGTTTTGGCCTTATCCTCTTTTTTTTTTTTTTTAATTTGTATCAACTCAGGAAAAGGAGACATGCTATTATGTTATTCTCTACTAATGTAAACCTTTATTCAAAAGCGCAAATGACAGCCAAAAGTACAATTCAAGTGAGAAAAAGGTAGTGTGCGATAGTACCACACAGAACGATACAGTCTCGGCCAAATTGCTGCCTATAGTGTAGAAAAAAAGAGGCACAGGCTTCACTGTCAACAATTATTTATTTACCGTGATATCCTTAAATATGGATGTGTGGATGTTACAAATAGAGGTTCTGGTGTCAAGGTAAGGTCAGAGGCTTCCTCATGTTTTCTGTGACTCCTCCCTCTGTGAAATACAGGAGCAGTGGAATGATGGTTTCCTTCCAGCAAAGCCGGGCATTTGGAATACAGGATTATTTCTGCTATTATTATTTCAAAAGCACTCGTCACGCCCCAAGATAGTTCCACCTTGGCTAGACATTGCTGGAATGAAACAATCTCTGAAGAGATTTCCCCTTGAATCAAAGTCCAAGGTAAGCTCTCTAGCCATCCAGAGAGCACTGTATCTGCTGAATTCTCAACATGGTCACTTTGTAGATCACAGCTCACCTTCCTTGGGGCCCATGACTACAGTAACTGCAGGGGTGGTTTGTCTATATACTTTTATAGAATGTGCCTGTTGATACAAGAAAAACAAGATGGGAATCTTGTAAAGCAACCCCATCCTTTGCTGAACATTTAATGCAAGCTTTTAGAAAGAAAAGCACAAACATTCTACTTTTCCAATGCCAGACTTCTGTGTCCACTCCCAATCTTCTCTAGGGAGAGGGGAGCTTCGATCTCTGTCAGGGAATGTACCCACTTACTTCCGATTTTTTTTCCACTCTCTTGTCTCGGTTTCCTTCCTGTCTCCCGAAAATGAAATTTATTTTGGCCACCTCTGAACAGACTTGTGTGTGTATATTTTCTGAGAAATTAGATTTTCCATATGGATTTTTAAATCACTTTTCAGATCGAGTTCAAAAATATGTAAACTGTTTTGTTGTCAGGCCAGGCAGGAACCGAGTATATCACTCAGCGAAGAGCACCAAATACTATAAGTGATCTTTAAATGAGATAACTAGTGGGTAAGTCAATTAAAATGGCCAATAATGGGAAACAAATGCCCATCCACGAGCAATTGTAAGACATTTAACCCGAGGAAGAAAGTTACATTATATGGTTTTTTATTAAATTGAGGCTAGATTCACACTTATTGTGGTTTGAAATATGAACCAATATTTTCTATCTTTGGTTCCCTTGCTTTAAGATCTCTTAATGTGTGTAAGATGTACTTCATAATATCATATGACTGTTTTAAGTTTTTAAGTTACTGTCTCCAAAGTTGTAATTTAATTTAAATTGACAAATATCCATTAAACTACTGTGCTCTCTCATAAAACAGTATCTAACCTGCGATTAATGTAACAAGAGCCTGGGTTTTCTAAAACTCCTGATTCTTTGTCATTTTAACCTTATTTACAACATAACACATCCAATTTTAAAGAGCACTATCATTTAGCACAATGTAAAGTATTAGCTTTCAAAGATGTATGCAAATCCTATTTAAAGCTTAGACCTGCTGCTCAAATAATCTTTATAATGAAGAAAAAAGAAAAAGATTAAGGTCCTAGGAACCCAAAACATATGCCCACTCAAATCCTTGCAGAAAGGTGAGTAAAAATGATATCAGTAACACTTGAAATTGTTTGAATATCCGTGAACACAGGTTTCAGAAGAAAGGAGTAAAAGAATTTCTATGAATCCAAAGTGCTTAAGAAGAAAGCAGAGAACTCTGCTTTCCAAATGGGATCTTTGTAGGTTTAATGAGGGCAATGGAAAATCCAATAAAACAATGACTAGAGAAAAATTCTCATCTGAAAGATTGCATTATGTCATCCTAGGAGTAGACATAGGTCTGCTTGCTTGCTTGCTTGCTTCCTTCCATCCTTCCTTTTCTTTTCTTTCTGTCTTTCACTACTAGAGGGAAGCAGGAAAGACAAGAAAGATGTAAGAGGGGGAGGGGAAGAGGAGGAGGGGAAGGAGAGGGGAGGAGAGGAGAGGGAAAGGGGAGGGGGAGGGAGAGAGGGAGAGTGGAACATTTTTCTTGAGCTGAAGTTGACAGCTATGAGCCTCCTGTGTAGGGTCAAAGGACTCTGGTCTTCTGGAAGAACAATACATGCATTTAACCACTGAGAAATCTCTCTAGCTCCCCTATGATAATTTCCTAAAACTTTTTTTTTTGTAGTTTTTCTCTGGGCCATCCCCAAGTGTTCAACTTCCTTTCAAGCTCTTAGATTCATTGCTGGGGAAAGTGTTCCCACATGAATAAAGATATTTGTAAGGATGAAAGAGGTTTATAAAAACGCTGACACTGTTGTATATTTCTGCAATATATGCAATATATTTTAATAATAAGTTGCATGTATTTAGAACTTACTTGACAAAGCATCTATAAGAGCTTTAACATTATCTCATCTAATTGCCAAACTTGGTAAGGTTTGGGTTTTTTGTTTGTTTGTTTTGTTTTGTTTTGTTTTGTTTTTTAAGATTTTCTTATCTTTATGTGTACAAGTGACTTGGCTTCATGTATATATATGCATTACATGTGTGTCTGTTAACTTGGAAAGCCAGAAATGAAGTCAGATCCCGTGGAGCTGAAGGCAGTATGAGTTCACCATGTGAGTACTGGGATCTGAATCTGGGTCCTGTGCAAGAACACCTAGTGCTCTTAATTGTTGAGCCAACTCCAGCCCCAGATTTAATTTTATTTTTATTTTGTGGCCACATTATTTTCCCAGTATCAGAATTAAAACTCAAGCCCTCAAGCATGAAAGGTTACATGCAGTAACTGACATACAAACGCTAAGTCTCTTTAAGTATTCTTGGAATTGCTGTATTTACCAGGCTTGTTGCAAATTCAAGACTCTCTTGCCTCAGCATCCTGAGAAGGTATTCATCACTTCTCAAGCCTTTATGTCCATTTTTACAGAGTGGATGCTAAGTTGTTGTAATGAAGCAAGTAATGGCATGGATATTCTTGAACTTGAACTCCCATGTTTGTACTTCAGTGTTATTCTGCTTATGGTCTAAATTGTGATCCTTGGCATTTAACCATTTAATTTTGAAATTGGAAGGGTTACAGTCTGATTTACTGTACATGATTTACTTTCTATAGATGCGAATAAAGCCACAGTAGGAATTTTAAAATATATTTTTATTTATTCTATGAGACTTTAGTACATACCTATGTAAAATATATTTTGAACCTCTATACATTCACATTCAACTATTCCTATACCAGCTTCCACTGTGTTCCTCTCCCAGCTTTATCTTGTCTTTTATCTTTTTTGATAACCTTTTGTGACCAATTAGTGTTGCCTTTATGTGTGTTTGGGAAGAGGCCATACACTGGAACATAGACTATTTACCAGAGGTTACAGTCCTGAATAAAACTGACTCTTCCTTTTCCAGGAGCCACAGACTACAAAGAGAAACTTAGCTCAGGATGGGGCTAATGAACCCCTCCCAGGTCCACTCTGGAATTTGACACGAGGGTAACTTGTAAGTTTTGAGGATAGGGTCAATTGGTAGCAGGGCACTGTATTCCATACAGAAGCTGTTCAAAGATGTTCAGTGCTATTATTATTAATAAAGTCTCATAAATGATAAGTTTAATAAGTGTACCAAGAACTATCTCAAGAGAAGTATAACAATGTCTGAGAAGGAAAAACAATTAATCATTTACTTCTTTTTTGCCATGCTCAAAGGAATCATGTCTTGTAATTCATAAAAATACAATTTCTGTAGTTAGGTCAATATGTCCTTCTTGATCCTACCATTACCAAACTTAGGTAGGAGCAGGAAGGGATATCTTGACAATGAAGCATTGAGTTCAAAGACTATTAACCAAGATTTATAATTCAGTGAGGTTTGTTTTACCAGAAGATACATTGTCAGGAATTTTGTGCTATATTTAAATTATCAACAAAGTATTTATTTTTTCCTGTACTGTGTGTTTTACTACCAACATTGAATGTGTATATGTTTGTTTTAAAATAAATCTCTAGCAAATCAAACTTTAATAAAATACTTGTAAAAATGAATGCCTTGCTTAAGTAAAATAGATGCAACCAAGAAGTTTCTATATTTTAGTACAAAAGCCTTTTAGATCCTATATTTAATGAATGATTATTTAATAAGTGATAGAAAAACAGAACTCAAAACTTTATAATAAATCAAGTTGCAAAGAGATATGGTAAAGGAAGGTGATAAATTGGTAGATATAAATATTATAGATACTTCACCTGGAGGCTAGGAAATCGTGAACAGATATATTGCTGTGCAAGATTGTTTCTAGGCTGCAGAAGGCTGCAGAAGGCTGCCTCACTGCTGTTATGGAGTAGCCATCCAGATATCACAGATAATCACCTAGTCACTTAAGAGTACAGTGAGTCATACCATTTCCTTGGTCATTGCGGATCTCTAATAGATGCTTTAAAGACCTTGACTTTAATTATGAGCATACTACCATTTTAAGTAAAGTGTTTTAAAAGATTGATTCATTTGTGGGACAGTTTTTATATGTGGAATTTATATTTTACAAAAAAGTACAATGTTGCCAAGTTTAAGAAGTTTAGAAAGAGGCTGGAGGAATGGCACTATAGTTAAGAGCATATACTGCTCTTGTAGAGGACCCAAGTTTGGTTCACAGGACCTATATCCTGCAACTAATGACCACCTGAAACTCCACCTTCCCAAGGGATCAGATGCTTGCCCAGGCACCTGCACACAATCACTTGCATATACTCATGCACATCTGTAATTAAAAATAATATAAATATTAAAAAATGTAAAATGCTTGGAAAAATGTTAATCTAAGTAGCAAATAATTGCCACTGAACAACAATGAGCTGAAAATATTGGAAAGGAGATTGCCAAATCCAAGCAGAGCAGTTAGATTCTACATGTTAACAAATAAAAGTCCATAGTATGCAACTATGTATACTAAAAAATTCAAAATACCTGATATCATAGTAGTAAAGGGTTTGTGTTGTTACAATATCTATTAAGAATTCACCTTTAGGGGCAACGCAATGATTTAGTGAGTAAGAGAGCTTGCTATGTAAGCCTCATCACCTAAATTTAATCAAAGATATATATATATATATATATATATATATATATATATATACATATATATAGATAGATATACATACATACATACATATATATGTGTGTGTGCATATATATATATATATATATATATATATATATATATATATATGCATGTGTGTAGAGAACAGACTCCTGAAAGTTGTCCTCTAACCTCTAACCTCATTGTATATGCAGTGACGCCCCCAACACTCACATACAATAATAAATAATTTGTCTTAAAAAACAAATTTACTTTTGAGGAAATGGCTCTTAGTTCCTCTAGGCTAAGGAACTAAGCACAATTGATCTCTGGTGAGAAATGAATCACTTTTCTTTAGTAGGACTGATCATTGGTAGGCTAGCGATGATTGATCACAAAATAATGCACGTATACCAGGCACTAATTACACTTAATGGGCTATAAAGAAAAGACATGTGGCAAGAGTAAAATAGGTAATATATTGAGGGTACAACAGGATTAGGGTTGTTTTAAATGTCATGGCCACATCACAATACATGTATAAAACGTATTTTAATTTGTTTATAAAATGTAAGCGACATTGTTCTTAATACATTGTTCATGATTTAAGGTATCGCCAGTTAGTTTTAGTCAAGTCATCCCTTTACTCTCAGCAAAATAAAACAAAACAAAAAACCCCAAAGTAAAAAAACAGAAAAAACAAAACAAAACAAAACAACAATGTTTTAAAATTATGATTTGCATTTGAATGCCTTTGAGATAACTAGCTAGGAGTCAGAACAATATGTTTACAGTGGAAGTCTTGCTGATCCGTGATGCACCTTTACCTTAATGCTTACCTTAAATGTTTAGAAGACATTAACTTAGTGGTAAATCAGCACAGATAATATTTTTAATTTTTGTTTTATGTTATACCTTATGGGTTAAGTTATTTTTGTAGACATCTCTTAATTAATGTCATGCATAAGAATGCTTAGATCAAGCCGGGTGTGCTGGCACACACCTTTAATCCCAGCACTTGGGAGGCAGAGACAGGTGGATTTCTGAGTTCGACGCCAGCCTGGTCTACAAAGTGAGGTCCAGGACAGCCAGGGCTACACAGGAATAGGAAGTTTACTGAAAAGTCTTTTCCAATAACCTCAGTTGAGAATAATTGGGTAACAAGAATAAGATCAAATGGGGTAAAACATCAAGGTTTTTGCTTTGTTTTGTTTTGTTTATAATATTCCAGGAGACCAATACTTGTTAAAGTTGAGGTCATATGTTTTGGTTCCACTACAAGCCTCTTGCTTAAAATGCATACCTTCAAAAAGAGGAAATTTTGTTATCACATTGAGTTAATTGCATTACATAGTTTTATTTGGGTAACTCCACTGTGACTAATAATTTGCTCATTAATACACATTAAAGAAAATATCTAAGTCAGTATTTATATGCAAGTCCACATGCTCCACCTTAGTAAGAGGACATGTAGCTGTATAAACATAGAGAGGTATATGCACTGTATTCTGGAACTTAGTCAACACCTAATATTCAACTAATGAATCAACAAATAAATGTGTATTATTATATGACCAAGTTTAAATTCTACTTTTTTGGTAGCCAACATAGATTGAAGCCCAGGGAGGTAAACTGAAGTAATATTTTGAACTTATGGTCTCTCTCACTATTATATACTTATAGTCTTCTGGTGCACTATAAATGAACTTCGTGGTTTCTTATTTCTAAGTAGGTAACATTACTGAAAAAAATATTTAGTGGTACTTTAATGTACAACTATTGTTATTGTTTTATCCAGAGAACCAACACAATGTGGCATTCTACCTGTTTAAAAAGTTGTCACTTGTTTTCTGATTCCTAAGATAATAGTTATCTGACTCTCAGATAACTGCAATGAACCTGTTTGCCTTAGTGTTGATTTAGATTACATAAGAGATAATCAATGTATATTAATTTCAAAGACCAGAGTCCTTAAAAAAATCAATACAAATATCATTTTGAAGACCATTTAATTTCCATGATTTGACTGGCCTACTTTCCTGTTGTTGTATTTTTGTTTTGCTCAATGGTTTGAGTGGCGTGTACTGGGTAACAATTTATAATTTGACTAAGAATTTTAAATGAACTTACTCTAGAATGATTTGCCCATTATACGCAGACACTTTAAAACATGATACTAAATGCAAGAAAAATTACTTAAAGGATCAGTTACATTGAAAATGATGAAATCAATAACAATATTTTCTCAGTGATTCTTCCTCTCTGATAAGCAAGAGTCTTTGCTTAAAAGCCACATTAAAATTTAATCACAATCTGTGTGCTTTAGCAATTGCTAATTTCTGGACAGCTGTCTACTGCTTTGTTTAAGTCTTATGTTCCTTCTATTTAAGTTATGCCTTTTAATAGCTGGATTAAGTACATTTAAAATCTGTATTATTAGAGTCTGATCATGTTTATCACCTTCCAATAGTAGCTTGTGGTTTTATATTACTTCAAAGTAATGTTACACTGGAATTAAGACTTTTTAGAGCTCAAAAACTGGAAATGTATGTTAGTTTATAATTCTGCTTTGACTTTATTTTCTTTCAAATTTATTGTGAAGATGCCATATTTCTTGGAAATCATAGTAAAATATTAAGCTGCTAGATATAATATCTTCCATCAGCATCACTACTTCATGACCAGGCAACTTTGTCTGCCACACATTTAGTAATGAAAATACATACTAAGTAGCCTACTAAATAGTTCTTAAGGGACTAGACTGACAAATTTTAAAAGTATTCATCACCTTCAAGAACCTTCTAAGCTATAGAAACTGAATGTATATGATCTCCCTCACATTGAAGACACTAGATGATCACTAAGTATCAGTATTTTATCACTCAGAGCAGATTATATCATAGCAGCTTAGCAACTAGTGCTGTTCCAAGATCCTCCAATTGTGTGTCTCATAGGAGATAAAGAAGGGTCGTCTTTCAAAGTGCTTCCTCTGATTATATTTCTCCTCTAATCACCTAGCATCACTACCCAAGATGGGAAATGATAATATCATATTTATAGTAGTAACACTATTGAAAAGGATCAATGTGCTCTATGGTAGGCTAGCATTTAGGTTCTGAAGGATAAAATAGCTGATACAGTGGTCATATTACATTGCCTTGTGGTAAAATATTTTTATTGTGTTGTTTTAATGTACTCAGCCAAATCAATAAGTTTAACTGTATTTGCCAGCATTCAGACCAATGAAATTTATACCTATTCAGTGGCATAATATATGTGATGGTATTTACTTCTATCTTTGCATCAGATGCTAATTAATTAAATACTTCTGCTAAAATTAATAAATAAGTAATAATTAGATAAACACATTGCAAAAACATAATTTGAAGGGAGCAGATTGAAGTGGCTTGGGAATATAAGTAGCCATATACTATGTCAATTAAGAGAAAAGCTGAAATATTCAAATATGTCCACAATATGTCCAAATATGTCTGCAATATGTCCAAATATATGCACAATATTGCAAAATTTAAAATGGTGCATATTTTAACATATATAGAAGATGGAACATAGGCCTTTATGAGGGCTATTCGAAAATTTAAAAATTATTGGTTATGGCAATTTGAAGGTGTAATTCATATGAAATTTAATCAAGTCAAAACATGTTCTTTTGATAATATAATTTTTAAAATGTGTAAATTATATAAGTCAGGTATTATTCAACCATACATGTCACTTGGTTCCTGTAAATAAGATTGCTTTTTGTGAGGAAGAAGGTATTGGAATAAGCTTGTCTTACAATGATGTGGCGAAGCCATGTGCAAAATATGTCACATTTTTAGCATCAAGAATATGTCATAAAGAGACTTACAAGGCGTTTTGAAAGGCATGCAGTATATCTAGCTCTGTTTCGTTTGAAATACAGTCCCAGTCAGTGATCAACATCAGCTATGTCTTGATTTGCATTTTCTTCTCCCTGTGCCCCACCATCCCTTTCCTTTGGTGTTCTAGATTCCAGGCTACTATTTTTAAGGGTTCAGGAATTAAAACTTCTTATTGCAAAAACAAACCTAGAATGCATAAAAATGGTAAATTCTTCCAGGGTATTAATCTGAAATATAACCATTTACCACACTTCCAAACCCCTAGTAATTTTCAAAGCTCTTTCCTACAGTTGGATTTTGACACTATCTTTTTTTTTTTTACCTTATGACATGACTCCTCCTATTATTAAACACTGCTTTGAGAGTGCTTTCTTATTTTACTGCCTAACGTATTAGATTAAAAAGGAAAGGTGAACATTTCTGCATTATATAAAATCTGAAAGTGACAAAGAGTTAAGCTAAGAATTTCAGATGAATATACCAGCAGTTTGCCATTCTGACAGCTAAAGCCAAGCTAGTGCTTTAAAAAAAAATGCAAGTTTGAAAAATGCAAATGGTGTTATCCAAATATGCAGCCATATGTCCATAATACACACATTTTGGGGAAAAATTTATAAAGATTTCTATCACAGAATTGTATCTCAAAATGGTAGGAGTCTTGATTTTTTTATATTGTGTTACCAAGAACATGGTATGATGTTGAAATTTTATTTCACAATCTTCTATATATACTATGGTGGGAAATACAGTATTTTTAGGTTTTCAGAGAAATTTGGCTCTAAGTGCTAATAATTCATTTTGAGTCGATGCTCTACTTCATCTATAATACAGATAGCAACATTGTCCAAAATATCCAGATTTTAGTCATGATTTTTTTTTTCTATTCCAACAACTGAGGTTTAAAACAGCCTTTTCAAACACGTTAACAGTTCTTGGATATAAATGTGTATTACTAAGGAAAAATATAATTAGCACGAGTACTGATAAGCTGTGAAATTTGGATAACCTTTAAGCAACTTTGCTCTGTTGATCACAGCATCCACAACAATAGAAAAGGGGAAGCCAAATGCAAAAGGTGAAACCTCCAACAGGAAAATATCAATTAATCTTTGTCAATAGAGTTGAAGTATGTGTAATCCCCTCGTTAAATAGTTTGAACCTTTCTCAGAGTAAACAAAGAAGGGCTAGTGAGGGAAGCAGCCCCACTTGTTTATATGGGGAATCTTCAAGAGGCTTAGGCATAACCTCTCAAGACAGGATTTCTTTGCCACTAGTCACTAATTACCCTCCTTTAAAACTATTTGTGTAATAAAAAAAAAAGACTTTTATTCAGGCTTAGAATACCACATAGCATGACAATATTTTGTTCTTAAGCCAGTATATTAAAGCATATTAAAAATCTGTGAAATCCTCACAAGTTCCTGCAAGAAAACTAAAATTCAATTTCTAGTATGTTTAGCAAAACCTTTATTTTTCTCACACCTCCCAAAAAAGAAGTATTTCTATCATAAGCAACAATGCAGGGCTACTACTAGAGATCAATTTACCTATGCAAGGAACTACTTTAGCATCCTTAGATCTCCAGGTGCTGGGAAATTTCTGAGTTGGAAGGAGAAAGAGAGGAAAGGAATTAACATGTGCTGTGTCATCTGCCAACCAGTGTGCCCTTGCTATTGAAGCAATGTGAAAGCAAATGCATTCTTCAGTCTGCTTGACAAAATGCTAGTATAATTTAGAAGTAGCTGGATGCTTTAAAATGCCCATGTGATAATAGTTAGCATCTGAAGTCATTAATCATCATTTGCAAACTTTCATTTTTGAGCATTGTGTATACGTCTACATGAAAAAGGGGGAAAAATCATACAAAGATGTATAACTGGGGCCCACACTTCTTACTACGCTATTTATAATCTTGGTATTTTAGTGAGCTTTCCTGGGACTGAGTAGCTATTAATATTAATAAAGATGTAAATTAACTTTGATATCATCAAAGTTAATATCAGTAGATATTAATAAGTTTGATGTCAGTAGATATACTGTGGGCAAAAGCATTGACAAGTTAGGAATATTACATTCACCTGTTTACTACAACAAACTAGTAAACTAGTAAAATCACATGTAAAAGACAAGGAAATGCATTTCTTCAACATTTCTAAATCTACAAAGACATCTCCCTGCCATTCATTTTCAGCAATTCACATTCATGGTGCTACTGCCATAATTTCTCTGGATGTTGCTCTGTGGATTAATACATGAAAATATGTAAGAACAAACAAGGGATTAGAACACAGAGAAACAGTAACTTCACTTCTATTCTCTGTGGCTTCTATTTTGTAAATTCTAAAACTAGCATCATTTTTTGAAGTCAAAGTTTAAAATTTAATATAGTAAATAATAAAGTCTAGACAATTTATACACTCTTCTATTCTTAGACAGCTACAATATTCTTTTAGATAAAATTTAAATAAATTGAGGAAATTGAGAGCCATCTATGGTTTTACCAGTTACACTTATGGTTTTTGAAATATCTTGGAAATGACATGGGATTGAAATGTTAGACATTTGTTTCTATTTCCATTTGAATGTTCTATATGCCACATAAAAGTTAAAAATAGGATTCATAAAAAACACTAGATATGAATAATGGTATGACGGGAGGCAACTTGCCTAGTTACAGCTACCTTACACATAATTTAGAGAAGCTTTTATTAAAACATCCTGATGAACCATGTAACCTCTTAGAATCTATGGATAGGCAATAATATCATTACTAAGGTATTAAGATTGGTACACCACACTATTACTTATCCTTATTTATCTGTATGTCTCAGTATTTATTTATAGTTTACTGATGGAAAATTTTGTCTTAGTCTGACAAAATTTGGGGAAAATAACATATAGTTATATATGTCAGTTTGCATACAAATCTAGTTAACACTATGTTACTATCTGCCATGCTTTTATAATGGATACTGGCCACAGAAGAAAACAAAATAATTGGAATTTTAACAAAATATTCAGAGTAGATATTCTAGTGGTGTTATTAATAGAGAATGAATTATCTGTAGAGATTAAAATGCTCATTAGGCGTAGGAAACCTTAGTCAAAGTTTACTTTTGTTTTGCTCTGTGTGGTTGATGAAAATTCCACAGCATCTAAATACAAAAGACATAATACTTATTAAAATTACACACAAAATATTCCTCTGCCCTTATGCTTGTTTATTTTTCCAAGTTTCTGTTTGTTAGAGTCTGTCTATTATTGGAAAATTAATTTAGAGATGCATTTACACCTACACAGCCACCCATTTGCTTTCAGATACTGTGGAATAGCTTATTGTTGGGTAAATGAGAGGTGTGTTGGCCAATTAGCATACACTTAAATTTAACTGATTTGCATATTTCTGTACCTGCTATCAAAAGACACTTTCAATACCACTCAAACTTCATTGGGTGGGGGGAGGGGTCAGACTTTGTTGTTGCAATGGTAGTAACTGAGAAGCACCATGACACAGTAAATATAAATAATGTTCTATCACATTTTCCTTTAGTTTGTATTACTTAAGAATGTTTCTGACCTTAAAAACATCAGTTGCTATTCCTATCTTTTCTCAGTATATGCTACAGTGTTATCACTACAAAATAGAAAATGTATTCAGCATATTACATGATAGAATGAAATATTCTGAGATTTAAATACAAATATTTGGCTTTTCTAAGTTTAAATGCTTTTTAAATTGTTAGTGTGACCTGACAACTAATCTAGTAATTTTAATCATCTTTCTAATTTATATTATTTGTGATGCAAAACACTGCCTCAGAATTTGTAAAAGAATGTTAGTGCTTGCCAAATACGTATTCCTCTCTTGACACTTTTAAATGGAATATTTTCATATAATCATCCTATATAATATAAATCAAGAAAAATAAGCTAGTTGCTTATGTTTGTCTTTCTCAGAGTAAGAAAATAATATCTTATTTTTCATTTTTAATGGGACAGATGCTACTGAAAAAAAAAAAAGAAAATTAGACCATTAACTTTGGAACTGACAACTGCATGTTTTCAAATATGATTAAACAGTGGAAATAGTAGAAAGTGCTGATTGATTTGAATACAGTTTGTATATATTGCTTATCACCATCACCAAACACACCAATAGGTCAGAACTTCTGATCAGCACTATCCAACTGAGCTGCTAATGAGAGAGGAGAGAAGATGGGGGTGGGTCTATACACAGAAACATGCTCAGTAATTAAATGACCTCAAGAATATCAGAAGAAGCAGAAATATTTTTGAATAATCTAAGAGGTGAGACTATAGAGTCATCCTCTAAAGCAAAGATAGTACCCTGTTAGGCCAGACAGCAAGCAAGCCTCCTTGTGTGGGGCCTTTGCTGCTGGCTTTTTTACAACACAAGGAAAGAATTTAGTCATTCTCCTTCTGCATCCCTTGCTGTCAGAGAAAAGGGCTGGAACACCTCAGGGATCAGAAAAAAGGTCATAGATGAGTCACTGATTGGAATCTGATCAGGGTTCTCATCAAAACTTTCTGTGACTCATCCATATTTTTTCCCTACAAAATACCACAGTAAAGTCTTAGTAATACCACAGTAATGTCTTAGTCACTCAATCAAAAGGGAATTTTAGTTCAGCTCATTTCTAAATATGAGTCATAAATTTGTTGGGTAAAAAATGGTGAACTTTTTAACTTAATTTACACGGACCTTAAACAAGACTCAAAAGAAACCTGATAATATATATCCACATGGAAGCTAAGTTTCTATATTAAGTTTTGCATTGTGTTGTACACTGTGTAGACAGGATTGGTCTTGAACTCTCCATTTTTCTGCCTCATCTTCAGAGTATTGGGATTACAGACAAACATAGTCATGCCTGATGTGTATTATATGTTAAACTAATAACCTTAACTTCCATTCTGACTTGAGAAGAAAAAACATTGTGGTTTTTTTCTCTAATTCTATAATATTTCAAAGAAGTATTTTAGCAGTCCTAGCTAATGTTTAGGACTTTGGCCTAATACAGTTATAATATATAAAATACAGAAGGGAAATATAAGTAGAGTGAGTAGGTGTGTACAGAAGTCATAATCTTAGTCTCCTTTCACGTTCACTCTCATGTTGTAACAAGAACTCTATATGTGTCACTGAGTACTATATAGCTTTCATTGTTTCCTTTGTTCTTTTCTTTTTAGGTAATGAAAATAATTTTATTGTTGTGGTCACAACATTATAAGGAAATATATTAAAGGATTGCAGCATTAAGAAGGTTGAGAACCACTAAATTAGGAGGAGTGTATAGCAAATTTTATTTTTTTCTCTTTTTGTTTCTTTCTTTTTCTTTTAATGCACCTTAAAGCCTACAAAGTTTAGTGTTATGAAATACAAGATGGTCTATGTGTCTATCTACATGCATATATAGATATATAGATATATACACATATATACATATATATGTATATTCAAATTAATATTTAGTTCACAAAAGAGGGGGGATTACCGTTATTTTAAGATAATGGACAAATCTTCCATGAGAACTAGGAGCATTTCCATGGTCAGATCTTTATCTATACTCAAAGATGTCTTTAAAGACAAGTGCAAATAAAGAACACAATTAAAATTAGTCTATAATTCAAATAGCCTATATTCCTTTGTTACTAAATTTCAAGGCCATGACATCATAAGTGAAATGCTTTCAGGGGATATAAAAAGATCATACCTTTCCCTAAATTTAAGCTTATAGAAAATATGTACTAGATACTGACACATTTGACTGATATGTGCCAGTGTTATTTTTGTGTGTATTTGATGGCTATCACTTGACATTCATTTCAAAAGGATAAAACCTGAAGAATGTGTGTCATATGGTCATGGCTCAGTATAGTTTTGGTCCAACAGATGACTCAGAATCATTCTCCAAGTCTTTAGATTGGCTGGGACACGCTCAGCATGCAGCCAAGGACCCTGGACCTTTAGAGTGTTGCTTTTAAATAACCACTGCGGTTTGAAGGAAGTTCGGTGAATGAAGCTGTGGGATCTGACCTGGCAAAGAAAGACTTTCTTCAAAGTTCAGAGAGTAGAATCATTTTGACCTTTGTCACAGAGAGGAAATGAAGAACAGCACCATGTTCTTTGTTCATCCTTTCCCTGTCCATGGATCTCAGTTGTTGACCTTTCTATCTTCTTCTATACAAGAGAAATGACCTTATTTTATCTCCCTAATCCTCCCATAGAAGCACTGAACCCAGATTCTTGGGGTTAATTGTCTGATCCTCTTTGGCCATCTTCCTACACAAACTCTTTGTGCTGTTAAAATTTTCATCTCCTTGCTTACTGCTTACCCCTTAGTAGTACTTTAGTTAAACAAACATCAGCCAAAGAAAGGGAGCAATCTTTTATATAAATTGATAAATAAATTATATATCTGTAACAGATTGATGAGAGTTAGGTAGATAGATGATTGATTGATAGATACATAGATGATGATGATGATTAGATAGATAGATAGATAGATAGATAGATAGATAGATAGATAGATAGATAGATAGATAATTGCATGCATATATATTTCAGAGAGCAAAAGGTGTCCAAAGCAGAGCCAATTTATTTCATCTGAGAACTTAATTTATCAATATATTATCTATCAGAATATTGTAAGGTGCACCAGTATGGATAAAACCAAATTCTTTTCTAAATCATTATATAGTTTATCTAAAAGGTCAGGTTTTAATAACAATTTAAAATTAAATATTTGTTTTGATAAATAAAAGTTTTATTTTACCTTAGGTGTATATAATTTGCTAGAATTCCACTAATGGCCCAAAGAATTCAAATATTGTGCTGTCATTTTTTTTGGTATTTACATATAAGTTATGAATATGCATGTATGTATGAAGGCATGAGGCTGATGTCACTGTCTTCCTATATCAATTTCTACCCCATATTTTGAGTCAGGGTCTCTCATGATCCTGTAGTTTATAGGGATGTGAGATTGCAGGCAAGAACAAGGACCCACCTGCCTGTGTATCCAAGATATGAGATTACAAGTGTTTGTGCAACAGTAAGCTTCATACATAAGTGCTAGGGATGAAACTCAGGTTCTTGTCCTGGTATGGCAAGTACTTTATCCACAGATCCATTTCACCAGTCCCATAAGCATGCAAAAGAAATAGATGAGTATACTGTGAATTGGTAAAGTAAGCATGACAATTTCCTTCTGATGTAGAAAGTTTATATTTATTTGAGTGCAAAATCTTACATGGTTTTATCAACACTTAAAATTTGCCTTAGTTGAAGTTACTATCACTGTGATGAAAGACCATGATGAAAGCAACCTGAGAAGGAAAGGGTTTGTTTGACTTACACTCCATCATCACTGTTCATCATTGATGAAAGTCAAGGCAGGCCATCAAAACAGGGCAAGAATCTGGAGGCAGGAGCTGATGCAAAGTCTCTGAAGGAGTTCTGCTTACTACCTTGCCTCTAATGTCTTGCTCATCTTTCTCCCAGAGCCTAGGACAACTAACTCAGGGGTATCACCATCCATAACAGCTGGGCTCTCCCCCATAATCACTAATTAAGAAAATGTTCTAAAATCTTGCTGACAGCCTGATCTTATGGAGGCATTTTCTCAATAAATGTTCCCTCCTGAAAGATGACTCTAGTTTGTATCACTTTGACATAAAATAGGCAGAAAACAAGTATACCCTTGACTACAATGACCCATCACCTATGTCAACAGACCTTCCCATTCTAGTAAGAGTTATCTATAAGAACTTACACAGCGAAGTTCTCCAGATAATTTCCTATAAGAAGCTAAAACATGACTCTTTTCAATATTGTGTTTTAATCCAGACATAATAAGGGTAGTGACAATAATAAGAAAACACTCTCTACCAATTGCAATTCTGATATACCTTATAAAACTCTTTTGAGAAAACATCATCCTAAATATTTCACCAAGGAGGAATAGAGTTAAACTAACTCAAATGCCTTGTACTCTAAAATGGAATTAGTGACTTTTGTTATTTATCAGTATAAAATATTGATCCATAATCTCTACACATAGATGGGTGCAGGATTATATGTTAGGAGTCCCAAAAGTCAATCACAGAAGCAAATATCAAGGATCTTCTTATACTTGTTACAATGGAAAATTTTGATTATCTTGGTATATTTGACACTGGGAATTAGACTCATCTTGCACTAGGCATACAGAAGTGGAGGTAAATGGAAAGCTGCCTCCGAGAAGGTGATATTATAAATGAATATGAATATGGGGTAATGCCCATTCAGAGGTCACAGGGTATTTCTGCAATACAATGATTTGGGAAAACATTGTGCAAAATAGCCTAATATCAAATAGAGAGTGAATGCTTTAATTTTTTAATTGAACTTTACTTATTTATGACTGTATTGCTTTGCTCTGCACCACGTGCTCATCTGATACTTGTTGTGGTAGGAAGAGAAAATTGGATCCCCTGGACCTGAAATTAGAGATTATGAGATGGGAATCAAACTGTGTTCTGTTAGAAGACGAGCAAGTGGTCTTAGTCAGTGACCCATCTTTCTAGCCCCTGAAGTTAATTTTTTAATGCTGATCTTAAAAAGAGATGAAGAATCACATTTTCATCTAATGAATTTTATTGTCAAAATTGAAAAAGATATTAGAGACATAAGAAAGATTTCACTACACTTAAGAATACTTAATTGAATAACATCAACATCATACGATATTATATACTCATACGATATTATATACTCATATGATATTATATACTCATACGATATTATATACTCATATTATTGCTTAAAAATGAAGAATAGAAGAATAATTGTCACACAGTTAAAATTCATAAATTAAAAATAACTATATATGGTAATATCTATTTAAGCTGAGTCAATTCCAAATTTACTTTTTTTTAAATTTGAAGTTAAAGGTACATCTTAGTCTATACCAAATTATGAATAAATGAATCATAAGAAGTAAAGCTTTTTGTTGAAATCAGAAAGTATAAAACAATAACCACACTGTGCCATTTCTATTGTATGTCTCTTATTGAGTAATTCCTAAGCAATCAATCTGGATTCATTTTTATATTCATGATATGCAAACCCCAATTGATTCCAGTTATCTTCTAAATCAACTCAAAGTTATGAAGAACATCCTTAGACTGTGTGGCTTGCCAACTAACATACATGGAAGCCTCAAAGGATTAGTGGGTATATATGACTCTATGTAAAAACACATTAGCCAAAGAGCTAACATCACTTTACATCAAAGAATAAGCCACATATGCCTTCATTCTGACTATACTTTGACATACAAAAACATTAAGCAGATAATCCATCAGAATATTAGTATCTTGACATTTTAAGGGTCATTTTAGGCCCTTTAATTCAAATTTCTCCTGAGTACCCATAATTTCTTTATGCTTCGATTCTACTTACCCCTTATTTTAATATCCATAGTAGATGGCCAATTTTGAATTTTGATTTTTAAAATGTCATCTGAATTACATACAGAAAAGGTGAACAGAAAAAGAGGATGCTAATATATAAGACTGGTACAATGATGAGTAATGTTTTAAATATGTAGACAGGGAAATTTATAATACTTTGACACACAAGGAGGAAAAGACCAACAAAATGACTGGCACCTAGAACAAAATAGAGTGAGTATCCTAGAAAAGAAATCCCTCACCCACAATCAACCCATTCTTCTTTAATTAGGTAGCATCAGTAAAGAGTTATTTCAAAATGAGGAGAAGTACAGAATATTGAATGTGCCTATGCTTGTGGTAGACATCTGAAGTCTACTACCTGTATTTCAGATGGTGTTTCCTGAAACATGGTTGAGCTGATGTTCATGGTGCCACTGCCCCATCGTGAAGCTTCATCATGAAGCAGAGGCACGTGGAACAGTATTTGCATTAACACACTCCTTCTGAAATGAATTTGAAAGAGTTTCTGAGTTGTCCTGGAAAAAAAAAAAAAAAAAAACAGCCTCCCACAGCTGGCTTCTCTATTTTTGGCTTCTCCTATCCCTGTTTTCATGGCAGCTGAGAAATATTAATGTGAGAAAAGTATCTTTATTTTAGTCTTTGAAAAATAACTCAACAGAAAACCCTGCAACTTTATCGGTATAGGGGAAGAGTCAGGAACACAATGTGGAAGAACATTATTAGACCAACCTTTAGAAAAGAGAATGCCACATAAGAAGATATATTTTATTACATACCAGTTTCCATAGCATATGCTATTTACATACAATGCTTGGCAAACATATTTTACCTAAGTGTAAAGTGTCCCTCAGGAATAATTATATAAAATGAGTGTGTGATCAATCACATACATTTAAAAGGCATTATGGAAAATATTACTTTAATCTATTACATTTCAACAGAAACAAATGATTAGCAAATTTCTTTGAAAATAAGAAAAAGATGTAGTTTTTTTTCTCCTGCGCTTTCTTTGGAACCATTCGTACACATAAAGTCACATGTTTCATGCTATTTTCCCTCTTTTTACAAAAAAGTATCATCTATCATATCTTGTTCAGCAAATTGGCAATGACAAAACAAAACCAAAAACAAACAACAGCAAAAAGAAAAGAAAAAAAAAATCCAAACCCTGGCCCTGTATACTGAAAGGTCTGAACCTTATTGGAGAGTAACAGCAAGTTACTTGCATTTTATTGATGTAGTCAGATCATATGGCGAGTCATTTCCAGACCTATCGATAAACTCATTGATTCTTCTCATTCTTGTAGTCACTGGACTATAGAGAAAAGGATCAGTAGCCATTTGACCTTCATTGTGTATTAAACAAACACCAGATGGCAAGGATTCATTGAGGAAATCCATTCTTTCTTCTTCATAGCCGTGTTCACACTGTTGCTTCCCACTGAGTCTTTATCTCTATTTGTCATGGTGCCAGAACTGCCTGCATAGCACCTTTCATGCATCACAGCTTTCAAATCTTGTCCCATTAGTTTCATTTTGTTTCCATCATAAATAATCTCCCACTTTCTCATACACTCTTTCATTATCTAATAATGGGCTGGGTCAGCCTACAAAGGAGCCAAGCATTAAAGGGTTAGGGAGTACAGTTTGTCCACTTGGTTTCTGTCCAGTGTGTGAACTATTTATTAAATGGACAAATTTATACAGCTTTTAAAAGAGAAGACTTAAAGAATACAAACATCCTTATCCTACTAACAAGTTGGCTGGAACACTAGACAGAAAAATGAGGACATTTGAATCTCAAATTGGAAACTTAAAGCACCATTCCCCATGAGCATGGACCTAATTCAGCCTAATTATTTCTAGAAACACACAAAAGCAAATAGTCTATCCTCTGAAAAATTCCATCACTATTTCTCTCCTTGGCCATTCCTTAGACTCATTTGGACATCTGCCAGCTGGCTACTAGATGTGTTGTAATGCTGGCTAGCCATGACAAGTCAAGTCACTCAATTCGAAGGGTGTTATCCTGTGAGTAAATTTCACAAAGTCCAGCAAAGAAGACCTCTTTTCTTTTCTTTTCTTTTCTTTTCTTTTCTTTTCTTTTCTTTTCTTTTCTTTTCTTTTCTTTTCTTTTCTTTTCTTTTCTCTTCTTTCCTTCTTTTTTTGTGACTGTTATATAAGACAAAATGAGAATTCTTATACGTCGTGTAGTATTTATACTATAAGATTTAGCACAAGGAGGATTCCCTGAATTCCAGCTGAGTGGACTTTCAATATTCATAGAAACTTAACTGTTAGGCAAATAGAGTATGGGAGCAGCTGGAATCAGACTCTCTCCTTACTCAAGGAAATGTTAGGAAGTTTAGAATTAGTGAGCAGGATGCTGAGGAGATGCCGGTGCTGAGTGAAGTCATTACAGTCCATTCCTCCTAAAAGGCAGCCAATTATCAGGGGATAATTGGCCTGATAATGAGCATTCAGACTGGTCAAGAGGGCCCTCTGAGGCCACAGCACCCTTTCCCTCAGAAGGTCACCCTCTGTGCCAAGCATTTGTATTAATGAAAAGTAGGAATCTCAGGGTTCAATTTATTTTGGAATTAAGGAATGAAAGAAAAAAATCTGTTTGTTAAAATAATGTGAAACACTTCACCTATTTAGATTTTCTTTCATTTTTTTTCCTTTCATATGAAACATTTCTATTATATGAGTATTTTAACTTTATTACAAAGGTACATACAATGGACCACTCATGATTTTTATGTCCATGATAGAGCCAATTTAATAATTTGGAATTTGAAATACATATTAAAGGCAAATTAACTCATAACACTTCTATACACAATTACTCCATTATTCACAGTTATTTGTTAACAATGAATTCATCCCTCTATGGCTTTATATTTAAGTAAACACTTTCTGTCCAGTGCTAAATGGTACCTCTTCTATCTATCAACTCTCTACTTCATCTTTGTCGCTTCCCAGGACTTTCCCAGGCACCCAGAGTGTTGCCTCATTCAGAACCTCTTGCTCATCCACACCAGTATAAGTTACTATTGATTAGTGATTATCACTCATTGTCATCAGTAAGTCTTTATGAGGGCAGACACGTTTTTATCATGTGTAGCATTATATCCCAGAATAGCATCTAGCGCACAACAATTGCTCAATAAAGAAGCATTGCAGAAAAGACCACACGATAATCGTAGGGGTTTCCTCAGTCAGCATTGATTGTGAGAGGTCATATATGTATGAAGACTTCGGAATGGTGTCTGCTCAGCTAATCCCACCCATTTAATACTTTCTCCTCTGAATCACCAGCTAGATAGATCTATCCTAGAAAAGGGCAAAGTACAGTCTTTGGGATGGGACTGTCCTAAAACAACAGCAGCAAATATATCAAACAACAATAATCAAAACAATCAAAATCAGGTGGAAAGAAAGAAAGAAAGCACTGAAAGCTCCCAGAAGGAATTATCAGGTAGGTGTGACCAGCTGGGGCGTTTCTGTTGCAGGGAACAGGCAATGTCTTTCTTTTGGTTTTTTTTGTTTTTTTTTTTTTACTTGATTGCGTGTTGTGTATTGTCTTTAATAGTAGAAGAGGGTTTCAAGTAGAACTCCTGATTGATGTAAATCTGAAAAGTAAAAGTGAAGTGACTCATGGTACTTGTTTCTTCCCACTGTCTGTAAACTGCATATTAGAACGAGAGCATTTCTTCTCTACTTGAAGCTCAAATCACAACAGTTGTGTCAAACTTCA
This sequence comes from Mus caroli, assembly GCF_978045245.1. Classification (NCBI taxonomy): domain Eukaryota; kingdom Metazoa; phylum Chordata; class Mammalia; order Rodentia; family Muridae; genus Mus; species Mus caroli. The sequence continues at coordinate 48,229,896 of NW_028227269.1, forward strand.
AATTTTCTTCAAGCTCTGCTCTATTTCTTGCAACAGTGACAAACCTGCCTTACATTTTCATTTTGCCTCTGCTGATCTTATAACCTGAAGTTCCTGAGTTGTTTATTAAAGAAACTCCACCGTAAAGGAAATAACAATTTCCTACTGTCTCTTTAGATATTGCAATCATAATGGTAAATATATAAAGATTAATCTGTGTTCCTTTTTAACTTTTGTATTTTTATAGCACTGTGCTTTATTGCAGCTCACAGTTTTAACATCCTACAAAATGAAATAGTTAAGTTCTTGACCCATTACATCAAAACATTAGACATATAATACATCTAATTTTTTAGACTTAAACTTTATTATTGGAAAATTGAAAGACAGGAGAGAATGCCTCTCACATGTACATATACATTTAATTTGCCACAAACGACTACCCCCAAAATGGTGGTAAAGTTATTGCAATCAATGACCTTACAGTGACATAGTTTAAATTGTGTAGGAGACATAGCAGTTTTCTTGTAATCCAGGATTCATAGTATCATGGTCTCTACCATTGGTAACACCCAGACGCATGTCATTATCCTAAAAACAAAACCGTGAACTAACATTCTTCCCTCTGTTTTACAATGTGAATCCAGAGAATCATTAATGTTTTCAGCATTACCATATTTTTTCCATTTATAAGCTATCAGTCTGGGTCAGATTCTTTATAACATTATTGGAGCCACTTCCCCACTATATCTGAACAAAATGTTTAACAATGGAACAAGTGACCCTGTATAGTAAAGGCTTCTTGCTAGATGACACATTATAGTATGTAGTTTCTTTCACTTAAAAACAAAAACAAAAACAAAAAACAAAAAATCAACACATAAAAAAACCAAAAAACAGAAACAGAAAAACCAAAAACATTTTTGATAGCATACATAGACTGATCCAAAGCCCCCACAGCATATATATAGCAGAGGACTGCCCACTCTGGACTCAGTGAGAGAAGATGCACCTAACCCTTGAGAAACTTGAGGCCCCAGGGAGTGGGGAGGTCTAGAGAAGGGGAATGAGCTGAGGTCCTGTGGAGGGGGAAGAAGGAGGGTTAGCAGTGACTGGAATGTAAATAAACTGAATAATTAAAAGAAAAAAAAACTCTTTGTTTCCTCCTTGCCTTTTCTTGCTTTGACAAAGTCAATTTTTTATTAGATATTTTCTTTATTTACATTTCAAATGTTATCCCCATTCCTGGTTTCCCCTCTGAAAATCCCCTCCCCTTATTTCCTCCCTCCTCCTCCTGCTCACCAACCCACCCACTCATACTTCCTGGCCCTGGCATTCCCCTATACTAGGGTTTAGAACCTTCACAGGACCAAGGGCCTCTCCCTTCATTGATGACCAACTAGGCCATCCTCTGCTACATATGCAGCTAGAGCCATGAGTCCCACCATGTGTTTTCTTTGATTGATGGTTTACTCCAAGGGAGCTCTAGGGGTACTGGTTGGTTCATATTGATGTTCCTCCTATAGGGTTGCAGATCCCTTCAGCTCCCTGGGTACTTCCTCTAGCTCCTTCATTGGGTAACCTGTACTCCATCTAATGGGTGGCTGTGAGCATCCACTTCTGTATTTGCCAGGCACTGGCAGAGCCTCTCAGGAGACAGCTATATCAGGATCCTATCACCAAAATCTTGTTGACATCTGCAATAGTGTCTGGGTTTTGTGGTTGTTTATGGGATGGATCCCAAGGTAAGGCAGTCTCTGGATGGTCCTTCCTTCAGTGTCTGACAATTTTACTTCTTTACTTCTTTTCTCATCTGTATGATTTTTATTTTATTTTGCATTTTCTCTATTTGATTTTCTTTTCTTTCTTTTTTTTTCAGTATCAAAGTACTTTTATTTTTTCAACTTATATTATCTGAGTAGCACATTTTTTGATTTAGGGCAAAAAAAAAAAAAGATTTTCCACTCAGTTTACTTTTTCCTGCAGTAGATATATTTTCTCTCATACAATATATATCAACCACAGTTCACCCTCTTTCCACTTCTCCCAGCTCGCCCACACCTCCCCTCTTTTCCAGATCCATTCCCATTACATTTCCTCTCCAGAAAAGATCAGGCCTCTAAGATATAAAAGTCAAACAGAACAAAACAAGATACAATAAGACAAGGCAAAAAGCACTCATATCAAGGCTGACAAAGCAACCCAATAGGAGAAAAAAAAAATCCCAAGAACAGGCAAAAGAGTCAGAGAGATAACCAGATGATAGGATAGTATACAAAAGTGACTCTAAAATTTCCACTAGTGAACTCCTACAACTGATAAACACTTTCAGCAAGTCACTAAATATAAGACTAACATAAAAATCAGTAACCCTCCTATATACAAATGACAAATGTATAGAGAACCCAATCAGGGAAACAATAGCCTCAAACAATATAAAATAAAATAATCATACTAATATAATACAAAAAATATATATGATACAATAATAAAATATAAAATACCTTGAAGTAACTCTAACCAAGCAAGTAAAAGACCTGTATGATAAAAACTTCAACACTTTAAAGAAAGAAAGTGATCATCTTTGCTCAAGGATTAGTAGAATCAATATGGTAAAAATGGTCATCTTTCCAAAAACAATCTACAGACTCAATGCAATCCTCATCAAAATTCTAACACAATTCTTTATATACCTTGAAAGAACAATACTCATGGTCATATGAAATAATAAAAAAAAGATAGCTAAAATAATCCTAGACAATAAAAGAGCAATAAAGTAATTTTTACCATCCCCGATTTCAAGCCGTATTACAGAGCTATAGTAAAAAAAGAAAAAAGAAAAAACAAAAACAAAACAAAAATAACCCACATGGAATTAACAACATATATGTTGAACAATGAAATTAAATTGAAATCCAGACCTAAGTCTACACATCTATGGATACTTGATATTTGATTGGATAGATATGGTAAAGAAGCCAGAAATACACAATGAAAAGAAAACCATTTTTAACATATGGTGCTGGTCTACATGGATGTCTGCATGTAAAAGAATGTAAATAGATCTATATTTATCACTCTGCACAAAAGTCAAATCTAGCTGATTCAAAGAAATCAACATAGAACCAGACATGCTGTACCTGATAGAAGAGAAAGTGGGGAATAACTTTAAATGTATTGACACAGGAGCCGACTTTCTGAACAGAACACTGATTAGCCCAGTAACTGAGATCAACTATTAGTAGGTGTTCTGAAATGGAAGCCTACAGAATGGGAAAAGATTTTGCCAGCTACACAACAAATAGAGGTCTATATAAAGAATTCAAGTAATTAGATATAAAAACAAATAATCTGATTGAAAAATGGGGCACAGATATAAACAGAGAATTCTTAACAAAGGAATTTCAAATTGCTGAGAAACACATTAAGAAATGTGTTGAATAATCAAGAAATTATTCAACACCCTTAGCCATCAGGGAAATCCAAATCAAAACTGCTTAAAGATTGCATTGTACACCTGTATGGCTGAGTATAATAATACAAGTGATAGCTCACGTGACAAGGATACGGAACAAGGAGAAAGCTCCTCGATTGCTGGTGGGAGTATAGCCACGGTGGCAATCAACATGGAAGTTCCTCAGAAATTAGAAATTGGTCTACCTCAAGAACTAGCTATACCAGTTCTGGGTATATACCTGAAGGATGCTCCATCCTACCACAAGGACACTTGCTCAACTATGTTCATAGAAGCTTTAATTATAAAAACAATAAACTGGAAACAATCTTGATTTCTCTCCACTGAAGAATGTATAATGGAAATGTGAGACATTTACACAATGTAGTATTATTTATTCAGCTGTTATATGTGGTTTTACTAGTAGTCATTCTGACTGGGGTAAGATGAAAACTCAAAATAATTTAACTAAGAAGTTTGAACATTTTTCTTAATATTTATTTTTAAATCATGACATCTTTTATCATATACCCCAGTAAACATATTTTCTTGGACATTTCTCTATACTTCTGAAATTAAACAGATGTCTCCTCAGCATTGTGAAAATATATATCCATGAATGGACTGGTCTCTTCTAGGACTACAATGTAGAACTACACACCAGGAGAAATATTAGTTCCGGTGTCATTCTCAATTCATAGAAAACTCCACACTTGAACGTAAAAGACTGATATCACCATCCAAGCACTTTTTTCACTGCTTTTAAAAGTAGTGAAATATATGCCACAATATGTCTCACTCTAAAGTTGAACATTCTGTTCTATGACTGTAATGACATCATTCTGACTCTCACAGAAGAATTTTGCTTAGGAAATCCAGCAAGAGAACAAAATTAACAGGAAGCATCACCTTTACACAGCGATTAAAGAATGTTAACATCTCCTGAACTCTATGACAGTCTCCTGATGAGAGCATATATGTCACTATAAAGATCCAACAATGTGCAAACACATCTTATGAGCAGCTGCTAAACTGTGGTCACTGCTATGGAAGTCTTGGCAGTGCTGAGAACAAAGGATTTAGCTACCTGCAGAGCCAAACTAAAACAGGAATTATGTAGAAAAGATACTCTTGGCAGGATAAAACTTAAGATACTTTGATGACAAGATACAGAAGGGGCTCTGTTCCATCTATATTTTCCAGATAATTCAGATTATTTAATTACCTAATGTTAATGTTTTTATTAAAAATCCAAATAATGTGGTGATTATTCTAGCATGAAATAGAGGTATATGACCTTGGTCCTCCCTGAGGCCTGTTCTTGAAAAGAAGCATTATAAAAACTGCAATGATAGCTGGAAGAATGATTTTGTTCCCAAGCTCTCCCATGTACCTCTTAACTGCTAAGACATAGATCTGTTTGCCAATTACTGACAACAGTAGAAAATGAATTAAACTTACTCATAAGGACAGCCAAAGATATATGGATAATTCTATTTCTAGAAAGGATTTTAACATGTTTAATATATACAGATAGAAATAGTATTTTCTTTGTCATGAGTAGTCTGAAGGGGTTTCCCTTTTGAAAATGTTCATGGAGCTTTATAGATAGGAGCAAAAATAGTTTTGTAATATATATCTGTGAAAATATAAGACAAAATTATCTACACAAAGTTATTCCGAAAGGATAAACCTTGATCAAAGGATAGGAGATGTAAATATAACTATCTTAAGCATTGTTAGCTATCTTAGTTACTCTCCTGTTGCTATGACAAAATACCATGACAACAAACACAATTCAAGAAAGAAGGGATTTAGGTTGGTTGACATTTCTTAGAGGACACAGTTCATCATGGGATACACATAAGGTAAAAGGAGCAATAGGCTTGATGATCCTCTTGTTGCCAAAATCGGAAAGTCGAACAAATATGAAGGAGGGTTTAGCTATAAAGCCATCATTGGTGACCCACTTCCCCCAGGAGGTTCCACCTCCTAAAAGTTCCACAACCTTCCCAAGCAGCACCACTAACTGGGGACCAAGTATTCATATATGAGCCTAAAGGGGAGGGAGCGTCTCATTCAAATCTCAGTTGTAGTTTATCAGCATGACCATTGAATTGAACATGAAATAAACTTACTACCCTAATCCTATCTGCTTTCCTTTCATTCTAACAGAACACACACACACACACACACACACACACACATACAGAGAGAGATAGAAAGAGAGAGAGAGAGAGAGAGAGAGAGAGAGAGAGAACTAAGATAGAATTTTGTTCTCATGGAAAAAATGTGAAATTAACTTTATCCTTATGGAAAGTTCTTTAAGTCATTGGTGTCTATAAAAATAAATAAATCCATGTTTATAACAGAGTCTTAAGAGGGCTTTTCTCCATGCCTACTTCATAACAACACTCCTTATAATTAGGGGAGTTTAGGTTTTTTGAAATACACAAGTGTCTAACAAATAGAAAGATAGATCATTTTCTTAGAGGAAAATTTAACCTCACAACTATGCAAATTCTAACCAGCTTAGTTCTTAGGATTTTCTTTTGCTTTGTTTTGTTTGTTTTTCTTTTTCCACAAAACAAGGCAGGATGAATTTGGAGGAAAAAGTAAAAGTACTATTAACAATAAAAGGCTAGGGAGGAAGAGGGGTGGGGAAGGGAAGAAGGGAGGCAGGATCAGGAATGGAAAGAGACAGGTGAGGAGAGAAGTATGGAGGGTTAGGAAAATGAATAGAAATATGTAGCAGTAGGGGGCGGGGAAACACCAGAAAGTCCTAGACACCAGGGGAGCAAGAACCCAACAGGGATGACATTATCCCAAATATATAACAAAGGGGAGGCAGAACATGTAGAGGCCATATTCAGAGGTTAGGCATGACCCCCCAGTTGATGGATGGAGCCAGCTACCCATCTCAAAAATATTAACCAAGAATTTTCCTGTCTAATGGGAATGAGGGGACAAAAATGGAGCAGACTGAAGCAAAGGCCATCTAGAGACCACCCTACCTTGAGATCCATCCTATCTGCAGACACCAAACCCAGACACTATTGCTGATATGAAGAAGTGCTTACTGATAGGAGCCTGATATAGCTGTCCTCTGAGAGACTCTGCCAGAGCCTGACCAGTACGGATGTGTATGGATGCAGCCTGAGGACCCCAATGGAGGAGTTAGGGGAAGGACTGGAGGAGCTGATAAGTTTTGAAACACCATAGGAACAACAATATCAACCAACCAGATATCAACCAACCAGACCCCCCAGAGCTCTCAGGGACTAAACCACCAACCAAAGAGTACATATTGAGAGGGGTCCATGGCTCCAGTTACATATGTAGCAGAGAATTGCCTTATCTGGAATCAATGGGGGGGGGGGTCCATTGGTCTTGTGGAGGATTGATGACCCAGCATAAGGAAATGTTAGGGCAAGGAGGCAGGATTGGGTGGGTGGGTAGGGGAGCACTCTCATTGGACTTGCAAACTTTATATGCCCCAGTACAGGGGAACGCCAGGGCCAAAAAGTGGTAGTGGGGGGAGTAGAGGAGTGGGGGGGGGGGAGGGTATGAGGGACTTTTGGGATAGCATTGGAAATGTAAATGAGGAAAATACCTAATAAAAAATATTAAAAAAAAACAAAGCAGATCTCACCCAAAACGTAAGATTATATACTTTTTTACTGTTATAGCACAGAAAAGTAGTGGCTAATTTTTGGTATGTAATTTTTTATTTCCAACATGTTTTTATAATAGAATTTAAAATAATCTTTTAAAACTTAGGCATAAGTATGACTAAGTTATGAAAATTTACCATCACATTCTGATAGACAAGAAGACAGAATATTTACATATTAGTCTGGACATGGGATATATAAAAATAAGAGTTGTATCTCCTTAGAAATGTTTCAAAAAGAAAGATAGAGCTAGCATTTAAAAATTCATGAACAATGGAAAAGAGAGAATCTTATTAAAGAATTCATACACAAATTACAAAGAACATTTAAATAAAATTTGAAAAATTGTATCCCAGTAAGATGTTTGGGATGCCTACACAAAAGTGTTAACTTTTATGCATTATAATGATATTGTGAAATTTTCTAATAGTATTTATTCTTGAGAAATCTGTACATATTGTATGCATATCTGACAACATATGTGTTCAGTGCTCGCAGAGGCTGGAAGAAAGTCTCAGGTTATAGTGAGCTGGAGTTACAGACTGTTGTGAACTTCCTGATGTATATACTGGAAACCAAAATTGGGTTCTCTGGAACAGCATCAGAACTCTTCATTACTGAGTTATGTCTTTAATCCTTCCTCAGCCTGAGCTTTATCCAAAAATATTACTCAGAATATGCTCACCATATTAAAAATTCTTATCTTTGGGAATCTTTTCTTTTAATCATCTTTTTTTTCAATATTTTAAAAAATTATTCTTAATCTTTTCTTTTTTTAACAGTCCAGGTCATTATCCTAGAATGGGGAGGTGGATTTTGCCCTCCAACACTTTCTCACTCTATTCCTCCTCCCCCTGTCTCCAAGAAGATGTCCCCATCCTCCGAAACACACAGCACCAGTCCTTCCCACTCCCTGGGGGTCTCAAGTCTCTTGCCTTGAGGTGCATCTTCTCTCACTGAGGCCAGACCAGGCAGTCCTCTGCTGTATATGTGGCAGAGGTCCTCAGACCAGCTATTGGATCCTGCCTGGTTGGTTACTCAGTGTCTAAGATATCTCAGTGTCCAGGTTGGTGAAGACTGCTGGTTTTCCTATTGGGTCTCCCTCCCCCTCAACATCTTCCAGACTTTTCCTAATTCAACCAAAGGGGTCCCCAACTTCAGTCCATTCTTGGGTGTATCTGCTTCTGTCTCAGCCAGCTGCTTGTTGGGTCTCTAGGAGGACAACCATGCTAGGCTCCTGTTTTTAAGCACACTATAAATACAGTAATAGTGTGAAGCCTTAGAGCCTCACCTTGAGCTGGGTCCCAATTTGGGCTAGCCACTGGACCTCCTTTTCTTCAGTCTCTTCTCCATTTTTGTCCCTGCAGTTCTTTCACACAGGAACAATTCAGGGTCAGAGTTTTTGACTGTTGGATGGCCAGCCCATCCCTCCACTTGTTGTCCTGCCATTCTATTGGAGGTGGACTTTACAAGTTCCCTCTCCCCACTGTAAAGTACTTGATCCTAGTCCCTCCCTTTAATTCCAGAGAGTCTTTCACCTCCCAGGTCTCTGGTACACTTTAGAGGGATCCCCCACCTCCTACCTCCTGAGATTGCCTGTTTCCATTCTTTCTGCTGTCCCTCAGGGCTTCAGTCCTCTCCTCCCTAATAGCTGATCAGGTTCTCCCCTTCTCTTCCCAGTCCCCTCTCCCACTGAGGTCCCTCCCTCCCTCTGCCCCCTGTGACTGTTTTTTTTCTTCCTCCCAATTGAGGCATCCTCTCTTGAGTCCTTCAGCTTGTTAACCTTCTTGAGATCTGTGAATTACATCCTGAGTGTTCTGTACTGTTTTGGGTAAGATCCATTTATCAGCGAGTACATACATGCATGTCCTTTGGGTCTGAGACACCTCAATCAGGATTATATTTTCTAATCCCATTCATTTGCCTGCAAAACTCATGATATCCTCATTCTTAATGATTGAATCATATTTCATTACATAAATGAACCACATTTTCTGTATTCTTCCATAAGTAACTATTGTACTATAAGTACTTCTTTGTTTCCTCAGTATAAATGATCTTTCAATTGACCATAAAGATACCTTGCTTTACAACTTGTTCTCTGAATAGATGAATTCTTTTATTTATCTCAATGAGCTTTTATTCTTTCTCAGGACTCTAGAGACATCTTTTTTTCTTCCCTGATGCCTCTGGGTACTAGTCTTTATCTTAAAATTTTCCTTCTTAAATACATAACTTCTAACCTTCTTTATTAGGCTTTATTTTGGGAAATTTTCAGTCTATTACAAATCAATGACTTTCTTTTTATTATTATTAGATATTTTCATTTACATTTCAAATGCTATCCCCTTTCCTAGTTTCCTCTCTGAAAGTCCCCTATACCCTCCTCCAACACTGCTCCCCAACCCATCCACTCCCACTTCCTGGCCCTGGAATTCCACTGTACTGGGGCATATAATCTTCACAAGACCAAGGGCCTCTCCTCCCAATAATGGCCCACTAGACCATTCTCTGTTACATATGAAACTAGAGACACAAGCTTGGGGTGGGGGGTACCGGTTATACTTTCTTACATTCATCTATTCTACATGGGCGCATGGGGTTCAGTGCAAATAGTCTATAGTCTATATGCCATACAATAAATCACTTGTTCATCAAGTTTGACTTTGGAGAATTTTTTATTTTATTGCATTTTTTTTTGCACATGAGTGACATACAACAATTGTTCTCCTTTTCAACTAAACTCTTGTGTCTCATTATTATTTCTTATATGGTTAATAATTTATTTCAGCCTATTCTATACATAGAATCTATCACTGACAGTGGTTTGTAACAAGATATTTAAGAATGGAGGAACAGTTAGAAGCGCAATTTATGCAAAATTAAAGAACAAGGTAATGGTTTTTCTTGAGGTAATCCAGCTATTGCACATAAGACCTAAGAATAAAGAGGTGAAACCATTCTCTTCAAAATTAAATTTTACTGGCTTTCAGAATCTTTCATTCTCTTGACTATTTGAGAATTTTCTTTTATATAAATTGAATGTGTTTCCACTTAGTTGCTTCTCTACCTAAGGACTTTACCTGTGCTTAATATGTGATAATTTTAAGATAACTCAATAAGGTCATTTCTGTGGAGGTCTCTATACTACTGTGCTACTATAAATTGATTTATTCATTCATCTGAATTCATACACTTTGTAAATGCCAAGGATATTTTCTACCTTGGATCCAAAACTGTTTCTCTTCTATTTTTCATTGCTTTGTTGTTATGTTTTCAGGCCACTTATAATGTTATACAATTACGTTGCATTCAAAATAATTAAATTTTGTCAACTTTTTTACTAAACATAGGATAAGAAATACATATTTTTGCATAATAGGAAAGAAAAATATTTTATTTGCTCTTTGTTCTTAGGGTGTATTTTATAGCTTTGTTATCAAGTACTGGGAAAGTGCAAAATTCTGCTGGTGATGTATACCTGCTATAAAAAGTCGGTATATTTTGCTTCCAAAAAAAAGGTTATGCATAAGTATCACCTATTTCAGAAGAAAATATAGGTCCTACATAATATATTTTCTCTTGTTTTCAAATCTCCTTTTTTGTTTGACAGTTTAATACACTAATCTGAGTTTTCCTCCCTCATCTCCCTCTCTTCCCCTTCGACTTTCCTTCTCAAGTGCTCGCCCACTTACATGTCTACCTTTTGCCTCTTTAGACAGAGAATGATTTCCATATTTTTTCACAAGATTTTTAATTTGCAAAGGCTTCTCCTTCCCATCTTTTTCCTGTAACAATGTTAATTGGCTTTATTTTCAGTTCTAGACCTAACACTTTATGTCATAAAATAGAATAAATGTCCTCCATCTTCCTTTCTTTAGCTGAAGTGAATTACACTGAATGGCCAGCTACACTATGATAGATTCCTTCAAAAATCTTATCTCCCCTTAATATACTGATATTAGATGAAACTATCAGTGAGTTATTGAGACACACTCCCTGGTCTGTACTCTGCAAACTAAAGCTGAATTGGGCACTTAAGAAAACTGCATTAACTCTTCCAGGCCACCAGGGTACCATTTAAGGCCCTCTTGTAACATTTTCTTTAAATCAGGTTATCATGATGTCATTTAATCATTTTAGAGCTCTGAAATAGATATTTATGAGATGGCTTTCGAGTAGGCTGAAAGAATTAGTGTTGGTATCCAAAGTCTATGATCCCCTCCAAACCCAAAGAGTGAACTTTTTTTCAGCAGCCCTGTGATTTCCTGATCTTACGTATAATTCTCAGGAAGAACGTACAACATTTGACAAAGGAGATGCAATCATTTGAATTCCTACCACTGAGATTGTTCAAAATTATTTTCTATGAAGTTATCCTTATACCTTCATTACTCCATTCTTGTTTTTAATGCCAAGCTGCAGAAGAAGTACAGCTTATTTGCTAGTTGCCTATTCCTACCAAATGATGCCCTTCTAAGGGAAATTGTGTATAATTATAGAAACATGTAGATAGATGTTTTCTTTAGAAACAATCCAGAACAAAACTGGAGTGTTAGGTAGAACACTTCTCAGACTATCTTTGACTAAGGAGTAATAACCATGCTTCTAAATATGTCCATTTATTTTCTACATGGAGACAAATTTTCCTTTCACATATCTTCCTAAATGTGATAGTATTCAGCAATAATATCATCTAGCTGGTCTTTTTTTTTTTTTTTTTTGGTTTTTCGAGACAGGGTTTCTCTGTATAGCCCTGGCTGTCCTGGAACTCACTTTGTAGACCAGGCTGGCCTTGAACTCAGAAATCTGCCTGCCTCTGCCTTCCGAGTGCTGGGATTAAAGGTGTAGGCCACCACGCCCGGCAACTAGCTGGTCTTTACCACCAAGTAAAAAACTTTCTCTATAACTAGGTAAAAATTTTTCACCTAATCTCTCAAGATCCGCAAAATTGTTAGAATCCGGTATTTTTAGCTCTTAGTACAATGTCCAGGAGATGTGTGGGAAACTGTTTACATTGTCACTTTCTATGACACTCTAATGAGGTGAGTATTGTCAAAATTGAAAAAAAAAAAAGGACATAAAAGAAAATATTTTAGTGCATTAGAACAAAATCCTCTTTTCAAAAAAGTCTTCCAAATCTACATTTACATTTCTATTATGGCCTAATTTTAACAGATTCAAATTCCAGATATGCATTTATTCATCAATCCTGTATAGATCTTTATATAATGTAAGGAATGAGATTATACCTTGTGATGTCATGCTACTGTAGCTGACAGATGCATTCATTGTTGTTATCCTCACAACACTGTTCAGTATTCCCTACATCTAAAACAAGGTAATAAAAATGGGAAAAAGCAATATTTTAGGTGAGGGGAAGCAAAGCCATTCAGTTTTTATGAGGAAAGCCAATTTCAGCTTTAATTTGCTTTATGCTCACGATTGGCTTCAGTATTTTTATTAGCTTCTGTGTATAAAAGCATGCTTACATCTCCCATCTTCATCTACAAGTAAGATAGCATCATTTAGGATCCAAACTCCATTCAAAATGCCATGCTAACTATAAAAATGGGTTTGTTTGCACTTATATACTTAGCTCCTTATTCAGGCCATTGTGTGTTTTACACATCTCATAACCGAGATCTATATTCTGTGTGCTTGCAGCAGTCTTAAGTGGGTTTGTCTCTGCGCCAGATTTATCTTCGTATTTCCCATTATAGCCTCAAAGAACTGTATTAAGGAAGCCTTTCTTCTCAGTTCCTGCTTGTGATTGCTAACATATCAAATTTATTCCTTCATAATCCAGATCATTTTCCAGCAGCTTTGAGGCCTGCATGGAGTAGTCTGTTACAGAGCTCAGAGTAACCCTACACTGACGGACCAAAAAGCCCCTCGACTGTCACTTTATGTCATTAACAATTTTCTAAAGCCATTACAGATGGGATGGACTGATTAGAACTGAGGAGGGAGGATCTTTTTTCCCAGCCAGAAGTATCCCCTGAGACGTTCACGCCGTGTGAAGTTTCTAGTGATTAATGGGAGAAAAATAAGGCTGCCTGTCCAACAGTTGCCATAGACTTTACTTGAAAAAGGGCCTATTTATATTTGGTGGTCTCTCTGGATAACTAAACATGAACTAGCTAGCATAAAATACTGATAGAAGGATAGCTAGCAAATGATGCAGTCCATATTAGTTTTCTGCTCTGAGGTTGGATTTTTTTTCTCTCCTCACTTTCATGTAGCTATTATAATTTAATGTCAGCGCTGTTGCCAGATGAAAGTGTTTATCTTGCCCTGGCCTTTTCCCTCCACTTCTGCTGTTTTATTTCTGTAAATGAAAGCTACAGCTGGAATATTGTTTTACTGCAAATCTCACACCAGCACTGTCAGTTGTGATGTGACACCAGAGATTCTTATCTGTAGGTTGGGCTGGAATTATTAAACATTCTCACATTGTGCAAAGTGTTGGGGATGAACAGCAGTGCAGTGAGGTGCATCCAACACTTCTGTCTTTCCCACCTGATCCTTGAAATATGACTCTGTTAAAGGGCTTATGTTCACTTTCCATAGCTTTATAGGGAGAAGTGACAGTGCTCAAGAAGTAACATGAACTGAAAATTAGAGTAACTTCCCATCCTTCCATCTTAATGCATGCTCTAAAGAGCAATCATAATGGTAGGCACTGTTAGAAAGGAAAATATTTGACTATTTATGACAAAGAACAGTGGGAGGTTTATGGAAAAACTACTAACAGAGTAACTATATTAAAAACTTTACTTTTTATTATTCTCAAATAAACACTTATGTCTATGGTTCTAAAACAAACTATTCTGTTAACTTAAGATAATTCTCACGAAAACATGCCTTCTTCACATTATTTTAATGCATGCATAATTATATAGTACCATCTTACCAAAAATTTAGCAAGATTCTGGATTTTCATATTCAAAGAAGTCTGTTGATATGAGTCATCTGACACTCATGGACCTTACAAAGAAATAGTACCACACATTAAGTAGTGTAGTACAGTTTGAAGATTTGGAGACTGAACACAAGAGATTTGGTGATTTGTCCAGGAGGTCTCTGTTGGATTTTGTTACTTAAGAGGTCCTGAATTTCAATTTTGACAAAACTTTTAATAATTTTTCGGATGCTTTATTTCAGATACACATGAAAGGTCTTTGCCGTTTACATTCACTGCTCCAAAATTAGTCTTGTACTCTACACAAAGTTGTTTCTCAAGGGGATATACAAAGATTCAGCGGTTGAATTATATTTATGCTACAATAGTTCTTCTAGAAAGAATAAGATCACTTCCTGAGTCCTTGTTAGGTACCAGGAAGGAGGTATAAAGTATTTATTAAAGCATTCTGTTTAATTATTTCACAAAAATCAGTTAAGTTACTCTTCTTAAAACTATCTATGAGGTTTATAGATCTAATGCAGAATGACTAGCTATATTTCAATGTCAAATGAACAATGAATTATATTTTCAGTATTGGAAGACCCCAAATATTGCAATACTGTTTTAATTGGATATTTCAATACAATTTGTCTTTTGCACTCTTGTTTGATGAATTTAGTGGACCTAATCAAAATCCAGTTGAGAGATGATGGAGAATATATGGAAATAATCGGTTGATAAAGTCTAAGAATGTTTAAACCACTAATAGCATAAAGGTGGGAAGTAGAGTTACTAGGAACTAGGCTTGAACCACTTTGATGTATTACATCAGCCTTTTTCATTGTGCATTGTATGTTGTCTTTACAAAACTCACTACAGGCTTTAGTTATTGAATAACTTGTTGTGTATTTCAAAGTTTTATATTTGGAAAAAACAAACAAACAAAAATAGGAACTAGAGAAGGAACGATTTACTGGATTCCCTGCTGTCAGTCTAAAACATGCCAAAGGAGAGCAGTAACTAGCCAAGACCAGGCCAATCATTAATATCTGTAGACTGTCAGCATTGAACAGGCTATGTATAAAAATATAGTTGTTTCACAAGAAGAAAGTGAGTAGAATCCCACTGAGGGACAGAAGAGGGGAGTTCTTCAAAAAAGAACCAAGATGGTATGGGCTGAAAGAAATTAGTAGTAGGCAACTAATACAATGTGTGTCCTAGACAGAGTACTAGGGTTCAAGTCAAACATGGCTTTTGCGCAAAGATTACACTATGATCTTAAAGAGTACAGTGGAGTAGATATCCAGACATCATAGAAGACCTAAGCACTGGGAAGGAAGAACATTTGACTCCACTTTCTGAAGTGCTGCTATTTAGCTTTCTTATGTAAGTTTTCTTCTGTTTCTGTAGATTGCTCCTCTTTTCATTTTTGATCCAAAAATGATCACAGGTACAAAGAGATAAATGGAGCAGCTGGAGATTAGGGGCCCATTTACAAAAGGTCAGGCAGAGAGAGGTACAAAAGGGTATGTATTTCAATTTTTACTTCAAAATAAAAATGCTGCTAATATCTGTTTTACTTATTTCCATGCCCTAAGCAGAAGTATATACATTCATATCCTCCTACTTTCTTTTTAAAATTAACTGTATACATTTGAAAACAGTCTCAGAGTATCAAATAACTTAATTGTACTGATCCACAGCTTTAGAGTAACCTATAGATCATTGAAGTATACAGTCTCAGTGGTCACATCCCACTAAACCCTTTTAACAAGGACATCATTCATATACTGAGCTTTTAAGATAATATTTACAGGTCTACTCAAAAGAGAAAGTTAGAATTGAGATAGTTTTTCAAATTGACTCGTAGAATGTGATGTCTTTGTAGCATTGACAAATTTTAAATTTAAAATGTGGAGATATAAGGTGGTGGTCAGAAGGAAATTGTTTCAAGCTTTCAAATTCTTTTTGGCCTGACCTGTAACAGCATCTGTTCTTGTCTCCTTTATTATTATTCTTTGGTAATACTAGGACGTCACTGAAGCACATGAACTTCCTATGACCTATATAGTAGACCCAAACAGTTAGCAAATGGTTATTCAATCATTCCTATGGGGTGATGTATGGCAGTAAAGCAGAGTATCAGAACCCTTCTTGTTTATTTTATACCACCTTCCATGTATGCTTTTGCTTCTAATGCCTGAAATTGTATGTCTGTATGCCTGAAAAACGTTTTCATTTGTCCAATGAGAAAAGAAATGATGGATTGAAACATGTCTTTATATGCTAGTCATGCTATGCAGAAGTAAGATGATGCTATTCTCCCTTGTATCTAGATCCGTGGATGCATGCTGCAGCCCTTCTCACCTATGGCTCAAAAGGATAGTGCTTCATAAGATTCATTTTTAAGACTAACTTGAATCATTAATCCAAACAGTAGGTAAATTAAGGCTCAGAAGTGGGTATGATCATTTAGGAACATATAGAGAATGGAAAAAAAAGACAATGAAATTAAAATGTTGTACCTGTAGATAATGGGAATCTGGAGTCGTATCAGCAGCAACAAAAGAAAACGAAGAGAAACTGCAAGCAAGGCAGTTACAGAATTGATAGACCATAAGGAGGAAATAATAACAACAGTACCTGCGTACTGTAAAGCATCATCTGGATGTGTCAAGCAAGAGATCACCATGCCATTGCCAAGAGCAATTTCAACAGAGAGGAAGTGAACCAGGGCACAGCATGTATTCTAAGAGTTTTCTCAAACCTTGAAAAAATGAGCATAAACCACTTTTTATAAAGCTATGGGAAATCCAAATAAATGCTGTCATTTTGCACATTTGTCTATAAGCTGGAAATTTTATGTGATTAAGAATAATTTTCATTGAAAAAAAAGCCTGATTAAGATACCATAAAACTCTATTGATGGATATATCAGTGATGATGACAACTCCTCCTCTTCCTCTTCCTTCTTATCCTACTCTTGAACTTATTTTTAGTTATTTCTGAATAGGTAATTATTTAAATATTTTATATCTAATGAAGTTAATTTTTAAACTGCCTATATATTCAACACAAAAAAATTAAAAATGAATAACTACATACAAAAACTTTCCTCCTTTTCTCAAAAACATTTATTAAGATGTTAAAATTTTTCAGAATTTCACACACTAAAAAAATCACTATTTAGAGTGTATGTTTTGTAGTGACAGTAGAACAAGATGCATCAACAGACTCTGATGTTTCTCTCTTAATAAAGATGATGAATAAATAAAAACACATAATCCATGTTGACAGGAGTTTCTTTCATTCAATTATTGTTGAGAGCATTTAATTTCTCCCATTTGTATTGATTTAATACTAATCTGAGTTTAATTATATTTGCTATACACCTACTTCTGAAAAGGTCTTTCCCAAAGTTCACAGAAACAAGTTGATAATCTGATTCCCACAGTAACAATGATAAAAACTGCATGTTACATCTTCTTCTAAGAGGGCTATATGCCTGAAATCTAGACTCTGGAAATTAATTTTAAAAATGATGAATATTAGTTATGGAGAATGGTGATAGCATTGGTAACTTTTAGAGATAGCCACATTCCTATACTTGTGGCATCAATAGGAATCAGGTTTTTTGCCAGAAAAAAAATGAAATATTATATAATAACTTCTATTAAAGTGTCATGAATATACAAGATGTAGATTTCTGTGATGTGTAGTTTAGACATGTATTTATATGTTTATTGTTCAAGATTTCCTTGGAATAAATGTAAAACAAAACCACAAAACAAAAAATTAAAGATGACAAAGTTTTAAAAATTCCATCACTGCTCTTCTTATATGTGAGGACATTTCAAAGAACATGGAGGAAGCACAAATTAAAAAGGCTCTTCAATATGGTTCAGGCTACAACATCCAATTAGCATTTCTAGGTACATCATTTCATTGAGATGAGTGGCACCATAAGGCAGCTCATGAACATGACAACAAAGTAATTTACCTTTGTCAGATATCTGATTTCAGTTTAAGTGTTCACTTGGCTTAATAAATCTAAGTGCCACTTAAAATGAGCACTTCACTTCACATCTTTCTTCTCTACAGTATGCTGGTCTTTCTGTTTAACAGCACAGGTCAATGTGGGTGCTCATTTGAATTTTCCCACTCTGTGGGTATCCTTGTTCTCAAGCTCATAAAATAGTTACATAACATTGCATTTTCATAGGCCATTTCCTCACTAAATAATATACCAAAATTTTACATTCAGATCTTAATTTGTTGTTGCTGATGTTGGTGGATATATTTTTTAAATTCCTGTGTTTGAATATATTACAAATTAAGCACTGACCAATTCATGAGGAACATTTAACTTTAAAACCCATAACATCAGCCTTAAGAAACTGCATATAAGATTTATGAAATGTTTAGAACGAATGAAGAGATCTTCAAATGGTTTCATGGCAGTTTAGTTAAGAATGGCAACATGTTTAAATTGAAACATTAATCAATAGAAGTTTGCTACTTGTCATTTTTAATTAGATCATCTTAGCTCATCATCTTTGTGGTGATGCTAAAATGGGATAACATTTATTGTGGCCTTGTTTTCTTTCACGCAAACACACACAAACACACACACACACAGTCTTTTAAACTTTTAGAATACTGTTTTTTTTCTAAAGTTGTTGTCCAGACATTGATAATTAATATGATTGCTATAAGGAATAGAAATGTTAGTAATTTAATTTTAAGTCAAACTTGAACATTAATATGTTAGTAGTGATTTGAATTATAATATCATGACAATATTAGAGCATCGCTCACAGAGAATGAGTACAAATTACATCACATAATTTTTTTCATTCATTTAAAAATCTACATTCTATTTTCTATCTTTTTGAGACTTTATTTTTATTTCTTTACTATGAATGTTTGCCTGCTTATATAACTGTGCACTAAGCACATGCAATGTCCTCAGTTTGAGAAATGGTCAGATACCCTGAGTAGAGTTAGAGAAAGTTATGAGCCATTATGTTGGTATTGGGAATCAAACCCTGTTTCTTTGGAAGAGCCCCACGTGCTCCTCTTTAATAAAACATCTCTCCATCTGCTTCTATTTTCCTTATCTTTTTATTCTTGAAAAGAGAGTTTGTTAAGATATGAAATTATGGTCTCCTCAGGGTGCTTGCACCTCCAAGTGCTCTGTGTTTCCCTTCTATCTCTCTTCCCTCTTTGAATAGGAACACATCTTTCATGTATATTCAAGTGAAGTTCACTCTGACATTTTTAAATGTACATGTACCTGTTCTACCTTTGCCCTGGCAAGCCATACCAGGCCCTGATAATCAGTATTTCACTTTTCGGTCAACCTTTTTTTTTTTTTTTTTTTTTTTTTTTTTTTTTTTTTTGGTTTTTCGAGACAGGATTTCTCTGTATAGCTCTGGCTGTCCTGGAACTCACCACAAAGTGAGCTACAAAGTGACCAGGGTGGCCTCGAACTCAGAAATCTGCCTGCCTCTGCCTCCTGAGTGCTGGGATTAAAGGCGTGCGCCACCACGCCCGGCTCACTCAGCCTTTTAAAAATACCTAGAATGGGAGAGAACATATAATATTTTTCTTTCTGTGTGTGCCTTCTTTTACTTAATTTAATGATTTTTCTATAATTTTTCTCAAATGCACCTTTATATGTCAAAATCAATGTGATATATCAGGGTGAATATCTAGTTCAGGCATCTAAATAATGAATATATCATTGGATGACATAAGTAGTTGAAGACAAATACTTGAAATTACACAAATTTTCTCATATCTTGCCTAGACAGTGATACAAGTAATATCCATGTACTTTCATTTTCCCCAAACTCATTCTAAACTTTAGAATCATTAAAATAAAGGTTATATCTTTTGTCAAGACGTAGGCAGTGAGAAATTTTACAGAGGTCACTAAATAAAGAATAGTGCCACAGAGATTAGTGATCTTTGACCATAAGAAAATATACTTGTAGATCAACAATTGCTTATTTATTATATAAGAAAAAATCCCCTGTTGCTTTTGTTTTTATGCTCTAGTAATTTTAAGAAAGTATAAGTAGATTTTTTTTTACATTTCAAAGAAGTGGCTTTAAGAAACTAGAGTTGTTTGCACAATGTATAAAATCATCCAATATCTCCAAAAAACTGAAACCTATTTGTTGTAGTTGTCAAATTTGTAGTGAGTGTATGTGGAGCAGGAATAATTTTAATCATACAGCTATGTTATATTATGTGTAATATTATGCTAATTAGAAGACTTTGGGTTTTAGAAGGAAGAATAATTCATTTCTGGTTTTACTCCCTCTTTGAGGAGGAAACAGGTAAGACCCATATAACCAGGCGTATCCCTACACATTATTGAATGATAAGGAGAAAGATCCCTGGAATGAAGGGCTTTCTTCCAGTGCTACATCCAACTATTTAGTCACAGCACTGGTTCTCATCAGAAGGGTATCAGGGTATTTTCAAAGGAGAAAAAAATAGTCTTAATATAGTTCTCCAACTTAACAAATAATAAACCCTTGTTGGCATGTAGATATTAGCCAAAAAGTATAGAATATCTAGGATACAACCTCAGACCATAAGAAGTATAACATGCAGAAATGTCAAAGAGAGGAGGAGGCTTCAACCCCACTTAAATGAGGGAAGAAAATAATCACAGGAGGTGGAGGGAGGGAGGGATCCAGGTAGAGGAGGGGAGGAGGAACAGGATCAGATTTGGGAGAAGTGGAAGTGAGAGAAGCCCAGAGGCCCAAGAGAATAAATGGAAATGAGCAACCTTGGGGAGTTGGAGATGGGGGCTGGACCCTCTAGAAAGTACTAGAGACCCAGGAGGTAAGACATTCTCAGGACACATTGGGGATTATCTTAGCTAAAATGCCCACCTCCAGTGGCCTCAACTGGAAAGACAGGATTACTAACCCACAGTCAAAATTCCTGACTCAGAATTGTTCCTTTCTAAAAGAACTGCACGGATAAAAATGGAGAAGAGACTGAAGCAAAGAAGGTCCAATGACCAGATCAACTTGGGATCCATCTTGTAGTTATATATTACACAATAAGAATAGTTTAGCTTGGCGTTAGCTAAAAGTTAATAGGTTTGAAAATACATACACACATATGTATACATGGGCAAGTGTCACTTTAATACACTCTAAACAATTTATCGTTAGTTCATTGTGTGAACACCATATAGTGGACTTACAGAAACTTAGTTGGTACAGCACATTAAATGATTAGTATGCTGGCTAGATTTTTGGTTTGGTTTGGATTGATTTGATTTGGTTTGGTTTGGTTTGGTTTTGGTTTATCAACCCAACATAAGCTAGAGTAATTTGCAAAAACAGATCTTCAATTGAGAAAAAGTATTCAATGCAATGCATTATACACAATTCTGGGGGTTTGAATTTCTTGTTTAGTGAATGATGAAGGGGCACAGACACAGGTGCCACCCCTAGGCAGATGTACTGAGTTGTCTAAGAAAGCAGGTTGAGCAAGCCATGGAGGGCAAGCCAGTAAGGAACTTTCACTTATTGTCCCTGCCTCTGTTCCTGCTTGCTCTGCTGCACTGAATTCCCTTCATGATGAATTTAAACTATAAGATGAAATAAACCCTTTCCTCCATAAGTTGCATTTGGTCAGTGTTTTATCACAACATCCAAAATAAGATGGAACTTATCGTGGGGTACTGCTGTCGCAGAACTGATGATGATGTTTTAGAGAGGATTTTGGAGCTTTGGGCTGGAAAAGCCATCAAATGCATAGAGCTTAAAAAGCTGACAAAACACCCATGGAAGGAGTTACAGAGACAAAATTTGGAGCTGTGATGAAAGGATGGACCATCTAGAGACTGCCATATCCAGGGATCCATCCCATAATCAGCTTCCAAACGCTGACACCATTGCATACACTAGCAAGATTTTGCTGAAAGGACCCAGATATAGCTGTCTCTTGTGAGACTATGCCGGGGCCTAGCAAACACAGAAGTGGATGCTCACAGTCAGCTATTGGATGTATCACAGGGCTCCCAATGGAGAAGCTAGAGAAAGTACCCAAGGAGCTAAAGGGATCTGCAACCCTATAGTTGGAACAACATGATGAACTAACCAGTACCCCGGAGCTCTTGTCTCTAGCTGCATATGTATCGAAAGATGGCCTAGTCGGCCATCACTGGAAAGAGAGGCCCATTGGACTTGCAAACTTTATATGCCCCAATATAGGGGAATGCCAGGGCCAAAAGAATGGGAATGGGTGGGTAGGGAAGTGGGGGGGGGGTACGGGGGACTTTTGGGATAGCATTGGAAATGTAATTGAGGAAAATATGTAATAAAAATATTAAAAATTAAAAAAAATAAAAATAAAAAAAAAGCTGGTGGTAGGAGCTTAGAAAATGAGAATGCTGAAAAAGAGAAAGACAATGGACTCTTAGCTTATGAATCTTTGGAAGAAAGAAGACTTTATCAAAACCATTTTGGTGATATTTGAATGTAGACTATTTAGTTTTAAATAGTGGGGTACCCAGACCCAGTTTACATATTTACGATTTCATCCCTACACCTAAGTCTTGGTGTATATCACAAAAGTTGATATGGGAAGATAGTAAGGGCCAGAGAACCATTATGAAAACATGTCTTCTACATCATAGAGAAGCTGTACCCATAAAATTTCATCATGTTTCCCTAAAAAAGACCCAAGCAATGACAGCATTATTTGACATGCCAACATGGCAGAAGGCATATCACAAGGTAGCTCAATAGATAAAGAGCTACATATAATTAATAGCTGCTGATGGAGATACAGCCAGTCTTTCCCAGGGGTGAGCCCCATAATTGGTTCTCCAGCACAAAATTTTCACCACTAAAACCCATAAATATACACTAAATGGCCTCACAAGGCTATATTTACATATTAATTCATATAGGTAAAAACATAAAATAGGGCTATTAATTTTTTTAACGAGGGGAATATCGAAGGACTTGGAAGCAAGAAAGTAAGGGGACATGATATAAATACAGTTCATGTTCATGGATTGTTTAATGTATAGAAGGAGCAAGACAACCTGGGTATAAATCCTCATTGTTGACTATGGAATCATTTCTGACTAAGGATGAAACTTTACTACCTCTCCCAAGCTCTTGCTGCCAGAATAGTCTGTACCACTGAACCATTAGCCAAAACAAACCTTCCTTCTTTGAAAAAAGAGAAAAGTCAAATACATTGGTGACTAAGAGAAATCAACCTTGTCAGTTTATATAAGGCACTGTAGAATTGAGTAAGAGCAATCAGAAATACATTTCCAATTTGACATGAGATAGATGAACAAAATTAAGGAGTATAATATTAATCTACATATCCTTTTATATAATAAAATATTTACCAGCATGATTGAGACAAGACTTCTGGAAATCATTTCAGAATTAGCACAAATGAAGCTTGGTGCAGAGGCAGCCTAGGATAAATCTCAAGCTGGCAGCATGGTTAATATTGTATAAAATCTCCCATATAATGCTATCTTTCAAGTCAGTAGGGGGTCACAGAAAACACTTAGAATTTGACATCATTTAAGTCCCTGAAGTGAGTCTAAGAGGTCATTGGTATAGGTGTAGCCTTAAGTGCACTAAACTCCAGTATATTTGGATTTGTTGGGTCTGTGAAATGGTCACTTAGAACAGCAACAGATATGGACTGGAGCTGGCCTGGGTCTACAAGGCAAACTGGGCTTGCTGTGAAAGGCAAAACCAAAGAAGAGTTTCCCAAAACCTTTGGAACTCAAAAGATCAAGACAACATAAACTGGACTACGTATGCTGTTTTGTTTGATCTGATTGTAACTGTGGCCTAATTCTTCCCATTTATAAGTATTATTATTATTATTTTGTAGTACCCCACAATTGAAAATTTTAGGGCTTTTTATTTTATTTGTTGCTTTACCTTGATATTCAATAGCTTATTATAGGTTTTTTGGTTATGAACAATAGTTTTGTTCACTGTTATACTTAAATTCCCATACCATTTGGGCTGGCTAGTTTCATAGCAAATTGATAAGCTAGAGTCAACTGAGAAGAAACAATTGAGAAAGTGCCATAGATTGGGATGTAAACATGCCTGCCGGCTATTTTCTTTTTCTCTTTCTTTCTTTCTTTCTTTCTTTCTTTCTTTCTTTCTTTCTTTCTTTCTTTCTTTCTTTCTTTCTTTCTTCTTTCTTTCTTTTATTTATTTATTTATTTGTTTTTTTATTAGATATTTTCTTTATATGCATTTCAAATGCTATCCCAAAAGTTCCCTATACCCTCCCTGTGCCTTGCTCCCCTACCCACCCACTCCTGCTTCTTGGCCCTGGCATTCCCCTGTATTGGGGCATATAAAGTTTGCAATACCAAGGGGCCTCTCTTTCCAGTGATGGCCGACTAGGGGCATCGGCCAGCTTATTGGTGGTGGTGCTGGCCCTGGACTGGTTATCCTAGGTTGCTTAATAAAGAAGACTAAGCAAGCTATAAGAAGCAAGACATTAAGAAAAGATCCTAGCGGGGCATGGTGGTGCACGCCTTTAATCCCAGCACTCGGGAGGCAGAGGCAGGCGGATTTCTGAGTTCGAGTTGTGAAATTTGCAGGCAAAGTGTAGAACTAGGAAAACAATCTTGACTAACTTAATCCAGATACAGAAAGAGGAATATGGAGTGTATTTGCTTAATATATGTATATTAGCCATTAAATAAATGATAACCATACTACAATGCATAGACCCTGAGAGATTAGGTAGGGATTGAAAGAAGACACATGAATCTCCATGGTAGGTAGAAACAGAATAACTGTTTTGGATTTACTGGGATCAGAAGTGGGGGTGTAAGTGAAAGAATAGGGGTGATGGGATTGAGGGAGAGAATATGGGGAGAGATAGCAAGAACTGAGTGTCATTTGAGGAGTACTATGGACACCTGGTGCAGTGGAGATGTCCTAAAATATACAAAGGTAGTCCTAATAGTGTCCTAATAATGGAGGAGACAGAGTCCCAATTGGCCATCTCTTGTCACCAAAGAAAGCTTAAAATACTAAAATTGACCAAAGGGGTCCCATGAAAATCTCCTAACAATTCAAGCTGTTGCCAAGACAATAGGTTGCTCTCCACAAACTGACAGTAAGATCAGATCCCATTGAGGAAGACAACATCCATGCAACTCATTGGACGTTGAGAAGTCCAGCCTATGCCTGCACAGAACACTCCTGCCTACATCTAGCGTCTTTTGTATATGAAGGTACTCTGTTGGCTTCTAAAAGAGAAGTATAAATGGAAACACAGCCACAAAACATTTTATCTACAATGTTATCCTGCATTTAAAATATACTAGGCTGTTTACTCCCATGATCTTTATGACCAGTTTTTATTATAAAATATTTCAAAAGAAAATTGTAGGAAAAGGAAAGTAGAATTTGTAATTTGCTTTTGTGAACTAGAAGGAATTGAATAGGTAAGTGACAAGAAATGTTTAGGACAAAGAATAATCTGTATGCTGCAGTAATAGGGATGTGTTGCCCATGCCTTTGTTAAAGTCTTTAGAACTTTACTAAAGAGCAAATGAAACATAATATATGCAAGTTTCATAAATGGAGAAACAAATTTCACAGGATTGAATTGATGTGATAAAAATTAAATATTACAAGTGTTATAGGAGCTAAGAAATACTGCCCTACATAACAGAGTAAAACCGTAACTAAAAGTAAAAGGAATAGTTCATGTGTCCTTTGCCCTAGAACATAATCAGTATTTTCTGTGTAGATACAGCTTGAAACTTCTGAAACAACATCAGTTGGATACTGAATTAGATGATTAAGTGAACAGGTGATAGGTGATAGCAGTCAAGTCTCTTACTGATGAACTATGAACAAGTTGAAGGAATAATTCATGTGGTGATTATTTAGGACTAGAGGCATTAGTTTCAACTTAGTATAAATATAATATGTGAAGGGAGGAAAGGCATACAAGCTTATATTACATGATTTTTCTCTTTTCTCAGCTGCAGAATCCTAAAATTAATGTCACTCATGTAATGACTATAACCATATTAGTGCCTTACTTTCTAACAGCATGCAGAATTAAAAGAACTATTGCTCTATAAGAAATTGTCCATTTGTAAGATTGAGCACATAAGGCTCGTGTGTGTGTGTGTGTGTGTGTGTGTGTGTGTGTGTGTGTGTGTGTGTAAAGAATAATGTTTAAAACTACATTGTTGAATATCTGATGATACTGCAAAAAGATGAAGGAACCAATTAAAATATTGTCTTGACGTGGCAAGATCCGGAACTTTCAGGATGAAGGAAAGAAGTGACTCCTACAAGCTGAACTCAAGGTGTTAATGTTGACTATATTTCATAAAGCCCTTGTATTTGTAATACAAAGGCCTGATCTATGCTTCATGTAGACAAGCAACAGTATTGAAAAATCACATTGATAAAATACACTCTTGATTTAATATGATGACATAACTTTTCTTCTGTGGTCTCCATGTTAATAATTTACATTTAGGCACTTTAAAGCCATCCAAGAAAAATGATGTTAAAAATGTTCTAGAAATTATCTACCAGCACTCAAATGAAAGCAGATGCTGGTGAGGATGTAGTGAAAGAAAACACTCCTCCATTGCTGATGGGATTGCAAACTGGAACAACCACTCTGGAAATCAGTCTTGTGGTTCCTCAGAACATTGGACATAGTACTACTGGAGGATCCCACAATACCACTCCTGGGCATATACCCAAAAGATGTTCCAACTTGTAATAAGGACACATGCTCCACTATGTTCATAGCAGCCTTATTTATAATAGTCAGAAGCTGGAAAGAACCCAGATGTCCCTCAACATAGGAATGGATACAGAAAATGTGGTACATTTACACAATGGAGTATTACTCAGCTATTAAAAACAATAAATTTATGAAATTCATAGGCAAATGGATGGATCTGGAGGATATCATCCTGAGTGAGGTAACCCAATCATAAAGGAACCCACATTATATCCATTCACTGGTAAGAAACTTAGAATAGACAAGATACAATTTGCAAAACACATGAAACTCAAGAAGAAGGAAGACCAAAGTGTGGATACTTTGTTCCTCTTTAGAATGAGGAACAAAATACCCTTGGAGGAAGTTACAGAGAAAAAGTTTGGAGCTGAGACAGAAGGATGGACCATCCAGAAACTGCCCCACCTGGGGATCTATCCCATAAACAGCCACCAAACCCAGACACTATTGCATATGCCAGCAAGATTTTGCTGACAGGACCCTGATATAGCTGTCTCTTGTGAGACTATGCCAGTGCCTGGAAAATAAAGAATTGGATGCTCAGAGTCAGCTATTTGAAGGAACACAGGGCCCCAAATTGAGGAGATAGAGAAAGTACCCAAGGAGCTAAAGGGGTCTGCAACCCTATAGGTGGAACAACAATATGAATTAACTAGTACCCCCAGAGCTCATGTCTCTAGCTGCATATGTAGCAGAAGATGGTCTAGTTGACCATCATTGGGAGGAGAGGCCCTTGGTCTTGCGAAGATTATGTGCCCCAGTATAGGAGAATGCCAGGAAACAGGAGTGGGTGGGTTGGGGAGCAGGGTGGGGGGAGAGTATAGGGGGCTTTTGAGATAGCATTTGAATTGTAAATGAAGAAAATATCTAATAAAAAGATTTTTAGTTAATGCTTGTTTAACATTGTTGGTTTGTTGATGTAATATGTTTGTAACAGAAACAGCTGAGTGACATATATATATATATATTCTCTGTACTGTCTTTGCAACTTTTCCGTAAACCTGAAACAATTCTAGAGCTAAATTTGGAGAGATTGAGATAACTTGCAAACCGTTTCAGTTTAAAAACTCATGTTCAGTCCATTTCTCTATAATACATATGCATGGAAATGAATAATTTAATGTTTTCAAATAAACAATTACAGACAATTAGGACAAATTATAAATTGAAGAATTATGCCTGAGCATAAAAGTATTGAAACAAGTACAGAATAAATGTAGAGCAGAGCTAATGGGTCAAAGCAGAAAGGAAAGTTTTCTATTGGAACATTAACTTGATACCTCAGCTTAGCCATGCAAGTGTGTGAGCTGTCACTATCCCATAGGAGCAGGTGGTCGTGCATATACACTGGGAGACCAAACCTCAGGACCAATTAGAAAAAATTCAGAGAATCCCAGCCTGAGATGTCCAAACATTTACATACTCCTTGTAGAGTCGCTTTAGTAAACTAAGTATATTAAATCCATGTCAAAGGGTGCTGTGGATTTGAAGCACAGCCAGCACAGTGATTGAAAAAGAGCAAAAGTGTCTAAGGGATGGGTCAATTAAATAACTTCTGCCCTTGAAATAAAAGCTTTCAGCCATTTATACTCTTTGCTGTTTTATTATCTTTCAGCTTAATCATTTGGTTGCTGTCTAATTTTGAGAATATATTATAATTACTTTTCTTCATTCCATTTTCTCCCTCCAAACCATTCTATATGCCCCACCCATTTTCCTTCAAATCCATGGTCTCCATCTATGGTAATTGATTTGTAAGCATATGTGTATATACATATATATTTCTAAATATAAACTACTCAGTCTGTATAATGTTACTTGTATATAAGTTTCAGATCTGACCATTTGGCCCAGGGCAACTAATTCATGTGGTCTTCTCCAGACAAAACACCTGCTCCCTCTTTTCCTCAATTGCCTATAGTTCTTAAGTAGGGTTAAGGCCTTGTGGGCTTTTCCCTGTTCACTTTGGCAGGTCCACTGTTATATAGTCCTCGAACAGCTCACAGTTGGGTAGTCAGCTAAATCTTTTATAGATTTCAATTACTAGTGCATAAGACTCTGTATCCATTGCAGCTAATTATATATTTGAAAAAATGTGCTGTGAGAAAATTACATTGATTTTAAGAGAATGGAGCATACACTTCAAAGAAGCATGTGGGTGATATCTGAAGTGATATTTGAAATCATATTCTTTGGGTGGCTATTACACAATTTATCTATTTGCTGAACATGTAGTTTAAATATATCATACCCATGTTCATATCAGGTATAGATAATTCTATCACAACATGAACCTTTATGCATAATAAGTGATCTTTACCAATATAAAACAACAACATCATGTTTACATCTTTTCTTAAAATAATCTTGCTGTGTGTTAATTATTTGTTCACAATTTCACTTAATTTGTATTTCCATGGCTGAATCACACATCTTTGATAATTTTTATCATATCTAGAACACCACATTCTACAGTAATTAGTTTAGTTGCAACACCTATCAGATGTTTTAGGAATAATTTGTGATAAAATAAATATTTTAAAATAGTGGGTTTTGCATCCTTAAGTAATTTCCATAAAAACAAAAATTGTAGATGAAATAATGGGTAAAGGGTATTAACAGAACAGGAAAAGTTAAATGGGATGGGAGATGGTAACGAAGAAGGGATGTGGAGAGGAACAACTAACTCTAAGACCTTTTGAAAAATCATGTGAAAACCTACTACTGGATAAGCTTCCTAAACATTCACACACACACACACACACACACACACACACACACGTACACACGTACACACGTACACGCGCACACACACCCATGCCAAGACCACCACCAAAACCAAAAATAATTTAGATGGAGTTAATATCCACAGGGTGATAATGACTATTAGACACAACACAATGACAAAAAGCAAAATGGAAAGAAGGACTTACTTTTTTTGAAGTTGTTGCCGTATGTGGGCACATAGACCTCCCTCAATCACAAGTTCTTGCCAATGATTCTATTTACTCTCCAGAACTTGTCAGTAATAGTAAAGACATTAATATATCTGAATCATAGAATGTGAAGAAATAAGTCTGGTACTGATCCAGAACCTTTATCCCGACTGGAGAAGTTTCATAGAGCTAGGTGGTGCTATATGTACTTCCAGATGGACAATATAATCATCAGTTTTACTCAGCTGTGAATCTTATGAGCTATAATAGTAACTAGCATGGGAAGAAAAAGCTATTGATGATAACGTGCCCCGAATGTTATGAACATAACCAACTCTGATTAAATTTAAGGCCCACTTAACAAGATGAAACTCACACAGCGCCTGGTTCTCCTACATCAATCATTAATCAAGAAATTGACAAACATAACCACAGGACAATCTGAAGAATCAACAACTTAACTGAGGTATTATCTAGGCAGATAATACTAGGTTTATTTCAAGTGGACAAAAATAGTGATTTAATGAAGATACCCCAAACTAGTAAGGGTTCAGAGAAAAAGAAACTACAGAGTGTTCAAAGATATATGGGACATCTGTATCATCGTTTTGTTTTCCAAGGGCACAGAGATCATTGTGGAAGTGACATGGGAAGATTTTAAGAGCCAGAGGCAGCTGGTGAACACAAGGATCCAGTGTTTTCATACTCAACTGGGAAGTTGCACATATTAACTCACAGTAGTTGTGATGACATGCATAAGACCAGTGCAATCAGAAGCCAGACAAAATTCCAACATAGGCTTATTGACAATTGATAGATGCTGGGAGAGGGACATCCAATTTTCTTTAAGGGTGTTGCCCTGGAATGTCAACTAAACTCCAGTGTGTCTACACACCCAAGACTGCATGGCAACACAAAGTGGACTCCATAGGTTAAAAAAAAATCAATGGTGTCAGCATTTGGAGGCTGATTATGGGATGGATCGCCAGGTATGGCAGTCTCTAGACGGTCCATCCTTTCATCTCAGCTCCAAACTTTGTCTCTGTAACTCATTTGGGATAGCATTGGAAATGTAAATGAAGAAAATACCTAATAAATAAAAAAAAAAGCAAAAGCACACATGGATACCAAGCTAGTTGGGTATGGATCTGAAAGAAGTTAGGAAAAGGGGAGAATAAGAACAAAAATATATTGTATAAAGTATATATATGTGTGTGTGTGTGTGTGTGTGTGTGTGTGTGTGTGTGTATACATTTGAATTGGATATATGGTCTTAAAATATATTCTTTTTTTACAATTATGTTTTGCTTTCCTATTCTAGTTACACATGTTTGAGTTCAGAGACATAGAAAAAGATACTATGGTATGAGTTTCATGAGAAAAGATATAGTGGTTAAAGATTATGCACTCAAGAGGCTAAAGTGATGGTTCCATGCTTAAGAGTGAGTGTTGCTCTTACACTGGACCTAAGTTCTATTCTCGGTACCCAGCTTGGGAAGCTCACTACTCAACTGCCTAGCTTTGGGCTACACAACCCTCACTTATGGTTTCTACAGGCAACTGCACTCATATGACCATGTGCCACCTCACATGAAAATACACATAACTTAGTATTTGTTATCTTTAAATAAACACATGTCTCTTAGAACCATACTTGCCATATATTAATTATAAACTCACACTGACCTTCTTCTATTTGTTCATTTTCTTCATCTGTCAAATGTGACCTTGTCACAATTTAATGATATATTAATATTATTCACATACTATCAATTATTTGAGTAGATAATGGCTTATGTGGTAAGTTCAGTTTTGTTGAATGAAATACATAAATCAGCAAACCAATAGTAGTAATTTTAAAAGTATGTAGAACCTATAAATAGTCATGAAAAGGAGTTAAGCAAGCAGAAGTTGTGAATGGTGAGGGAAAAAATTATATCCACAGTACAAGCACACAATATTACTTGGTATTGGACCCAGTGGTAGTTTTATACATCAGACTCCTTTTAGAAAATGAACCTGATATGTAGCTGTGGTGCTGTAAAAATGTTTTCTCATTCAAGCTGATACTTCATCAGCTTCACACTTAATATAGGTGGTTCACAGGCTTTCAGTAAATTTAAGGTAATTTATGATTTCATCTTTCTCAAGTAATTTTCAATCAAGTAAAGTTATCCAACAAGACTGGAAGTTGCACATGGAAACATTTTATTTTAAGGTTTCATTAGCATGCATAAATTCACATTCCCTCCCTATCTCTATCCACTTTTGCAAGTAATTGTACAAAATGACTCAACATATGTAGATCCCCGTTTTTAGGTTAGCAAATGGGACAGAGCATTTTAAGTGTTTTAAATAGGAAATATTAGCTGTTGTAATTTAATTTCTAATAATGAACTCAAATCTCCTTCCAAAATGAGGAAAATATTCTGTGGAAAGCATGAAAAACCACAACGGCAATGCAAAAAGCACATGTAGTCTGAGGCAGGAGGTTTTGCATGCCCTTTATTCCTTAGCTATGGGAAATCAACTTTATTTAATTAACTTTATAACACTTTCTTTATTCATGCAAGAGACATAATAATCAAGTATATACATAAGAGCAAAATCTTAAATAAATCTTCCATTCCCTTACTATCTACTAAGCTCCTTCAAGGCACCTAGTTCAAGTCTTGCTGGCATACTAAGCTGTTTCTGATGGTCACACATAAAAATGTACTGAGGAACGAGAACTGTGTAATTGTAGTGGATGTTGTGGCTGATATTACCTTCTGTACATGTGACCATTCTTGGGCTTAGTATAAATGTACAAATTCCTTTGCAAGGGGTATCTGCTGCATTCATAAGCCCGTGCTTGGTAAACACTAACCTAGTCAAGCTTATAATGCCTGTTGCAGATGTACTGTCATCTTTTGTTTTCTCTAAGATAGGTCATTCTATCTATTTTCTAGCAATTTTATGTCTATCATTCTATCATCCATCCATCTATCATTTATCTATCATCTATTTATCTTTCTGTATATCTATCATTTATGTATCCATCATATATCTAGCTACCTATGTATCATATATCTGATCTCTATAGAACTCATGGTTTTGTTAAAATATTTAGGGACCTATAACATTAATAAGGACTGGTGTAATGTCTATATTATTTCATTTTTACCTTGCAGCCCCCTAAAACATTACAGAGTCTGTTACAATATATAACCCAGGAGGAAAGTTGAAAAATAACAGCCTATACATTTTACAGAGCTAATTCCTGCCCCTTGCCTAATGTCATAGTGGGCATTTTCCATGTAGTCCAGTCTTAAATAAGATGGTAGTCCTAATGTTGCATCTGAAATTGCCTGATCCCTGAGAAAACCATCAAGTTTACTATAAGTGTTGCTTCCTCATTTGTTGTAAAAGATAAAAGATGCATGATTTTTTTAACTTTGCAGGGAATATCCAAGCATATTTTGTCTAAGCATCCATAAATTTCACAGAAAGGACTTGTCCTTGGAATTTTGAGATGTCAATCTTCTTCCTTAATAGGTCAAATGTCACTTAGCATAGTAGCCACCATTTTCTTACCTCATCCATTCAAAACAATGACATTGTTGCAACAGACTTTTGTGTCACTGTGTGTAGTGGAACATGAAGTTCATATACCCTTACACTAAGTTATGAGTGAAGCAGCAGCGTTAAATTATCTCAGATTTTAATAAATGTTTTTAAATCATTTGTCTGCACAGTATAAGCTGTTTTTTTGGGGGGGAGAATTATATTTCAACGTTTGTACAGTCCAGTCATTATATCCCTCCCAGTCTACCCTCCAACCCATCATCCCATTCCTCCTTTACCTCACTGCCTACTCCTGTCTCCAAGAGGATATCCCCACCCCCCAATCCTAACAAGCCTCCCCACTCCCTGGGGCCTCATTTGTGATAGCCAGAAGCTGGCAACAACCCAGATGTCTTACAACAGAAAAATGGATACAGAAAATGTGGTTCATTCATACAGTATAAGCTGTTTTGTCTGATAGTTTTTTATATATATAAAAGCGTGTTCATAAAATCTATTCACTACTCCCTCCCTTCCAGTCCTTGACACTACCTCCAATACTTCTCCATCCCAACTTCATTCTCATATTTATTAAGACACTGAGTTCATTTAGTGCTTCTGGTATGTGGTATGTGTGTGGGTGTTGACATATTTACTGGAAGAAAATGAGAAATTTATTGGGGGACTGCTTCACTTTTGCTTCCCCACTGCCTATCAATTGCCAGTATCTCCATGGTTGTAAGGGGACTCCTTGGCTCCTCCCACTTTAATGTTGTAAGTGTGGCTAGCTTAATCTTGGACAGATTGCATGCATGCATCCACAGCCACTGAGTAATGCATTTGAGTTGTCACCCTGTCATGTTCAGAAAACACATTTTCAGAAGTACTCAGCAACCTCTGGCTCCTAGACTCTTTTTGCTTCTTTGTCTCCAGTGATTCCTAAGCCTTGAGAAGAGTTGGTGTGTTGTGAATGTAACATATATAGTTGTTCTGTAATGTAAGCTATTTTGAATTTGCTTCTCAAAGTGGAATGGAGATAAACGCATTTTGACAAGTCACTGTTTATATGTCCTATATGTAAGACCTCAGCAATATACTCTGGAAATGATACAATTTAAACCAGAACAGTCAGGACCTAGACTAACATTTTGTTATCTATGCAATATATATATAATACATCTCCAGGATGGGATTTCCATTGGAAAAACTATAAAAGTAACCAAAAGTATGTTAAGAACAATAATCACTGCATATTTATGGTCCTAATGATGGTGTTAAGCTTTCCCTATCCAACAACATGATGGCCTCTACTCAACAGAGTACAGACTAATGGTGTTACTTACCAAACATTTCTCTTTCAACCTTACTGTCTCTGGGTTTCTCTTCCTGAGACTGATCAACATGACTAAATGAAAGCTGTGTAGGAAGGGTTTATTGGCCTTACACTTGAATATTATCATCTATCATTGAAGGAAGTCAAAGCAGGAAATCAAACAGGGCAGAAATCTGGAGGCAGAAATTGATACATTCTACAGAGGGGTGTTGCTTACTGGCTTGCTCAACATAGTTCTTTCAGCTTGCTTTCTTATAGAAGCCAGAACCACCAGCTCAGGGGTGGCCCCACTAGTAATGGATTGAGGATTCCTGTATCACTAATTCATAAAATGCCTCATAGGCATGATCACAGCCTGATCATACAGAAACATTTTCTCAATTAGAGTTCTCTCCTCTCTGCTGACTCTCGCTTTTGTTAAGTTGGCATAAAACTAACCAGGACACACAGCCACTATCGAAATGACAAATGAGTGACTAGTCCTTGACCCTGTGATTATGTTTAGGGCAGCTTCTTGTCTGGACTTCCTTCTAAATTCACTTTCTGATTGGGATCAAGGGACAACACTGCTACTTAAAAGAAAATTCCCTGTTCTACATATATTTGGGGCTCAAAAATATTTTAGATGTTAATGATCACAGGTTCCATTTTCTCATTTATGCTCTAGTCCATGCTGCCAGTGGACTTCTGAGAGACCTGTATTATACCCCATGATGTAGTCCTGAGGAACGCAGATCTTACAAATTCACTGATCTTTTGTGTGAAATGCATTTCGATGGTGGGTGTTTTGTCCTTACATAGGCCTGGAAAACAAAACATATCTCAGTGAAGATATAGCCTGAAGAAAATATTTGAGGAGCACAAAATAAAGATGTTTTCCTCATACTGCATTGACATAATTAGTACTGAGTCTGATACTCAACTTACACATTTAAAAATGGCAGTATCTAATGGTGTGATGCAGACATCCCTCATCAACTAACCTTTCTTTCAGTAAGTATAGCATGGGTACATGGATACAGTCACAGAAAATACCTCATGAAGTATTGTTGCAGTATAAAATTCCTAGAAGTGCCAAACATTTTCAAAAGGAAAATTATTAAGCTGTGTCACATCAAAATACATAAAGCTGGAAGAAATTATTGTGATCAATAAATACTTTTTGAAGAAGTTGCAATTGACCATGAATTTTGCCAGCTAGAGACAAAAGTTGATGTGATCTTTGTTCCCTCAGAGCTTGTATTATGGATAATAAAATAGATAATTGCCAAATAAACTCTGCTGAATGAAGATAAGGTAGAAAGTCAAATTATATGATATAAAAAATATTGATAGGGTAAAGGGGAAATGTAGGAAAACTCTAACACACAGCAAAGGGGAAGTGTGGAGAAAATAGCTCAGATACTGAAGTGAAACATAAATAGTAATATGGGACTGAAATGTCAAGAAATAAATGTGGAATAATGTAACAGACAGTAGTAATAACAGAGAATAAACAGGGGCAAGGCATAAAAGAGGTGGGGGGATATCCATGAATGTCACATCTCCCTAGGTAAGTTCAGGACCCAAGTTATTAGAAGAGAGGTGATTGTATGAGGAAGAAATACCCTCTGCAATTTAATGTAAACAAGTAAATAAGATAAGGATCTGTGGAGGCAGGTTGTTAACTTGACAAGAATGTGAGGTGATTAGTTTCAATATGCCATTTTTAAATTTTCCCTCGTGTCATATGTGTAAATGGAGATAGATTGACTAGAAGTATATGAGTGATGCTCCTACTATGTAACGAGTGCTACTGTTCTTAATATCTCCCCCTCTCAGAATTCTAATTTTCATTCTGAAGAAATGGTTTTCAAAAAGTTCAAAAGATAATCTATTAAAAGTGTAAAGCAGAATTTTCAATGAAGGGTTTAAGTCCATGTATATTCACATACAGTGCACACATGCATATTAATTCTCTCCTATAATTAAGATATATTTTATTCTATTTATTTGCTTTCTCTTTGGTTAAACTTATATTTTTGACATATGCAGAAGACTGTGTATTTGTCATCTACCACAAAAATAATGAGATTTAAATAAGAATATATGCATTATGAGCTACAATGTAAATTATGCTGAAAGCATTTGAGTTATTGAAACATCTAAAGTTGCAAATGCTATATAACTCATTTCAACACTATTTACAAATGAAAATTTTAAATAAATCTCTTCTTAAAATAACTTTAGAAGTGTTACCTTTTAAAATGTTTCAGTTTTAAAATAAAACATATGGGTAGGTAGGAATTTTAAATTAAAACCAGAAGTTTTAATATTTAAAGACCCATGGTCTTAATATAGATACAAGAGATTGTCAGGATTGAGTTGAAATGTCTATACAAAACCTGAAACTGGTCCAGTATTTTTAAATGTTTGATTTTCAAAACTCTTATAACATAAGTAGTTTAAAAGGCTAATTAACAAAAATGTGTATTTTTTTAATGTTTACTTCTTCAATTTCTACAAATAGGTATGACTGGGCTCTCAAGAAAATAATTAGTCCACCTGATTACAGAATATGATGAAAAGTCATATAAGAAAACAAATAAAAATACTTTGAAACAAGTAAGCTGAACTGCCATATTGGCAGAGTTTTTTTTTTTTTAATTATATATTTTAAACCGATTTGCAAAAGGTATCATCAGGCTGTGCTGGTTAGTTTCTGTTAACTATGTACAAACCTAGAGTGATTCTGGGAGAAGGGAATCTCAACAGATTGGCCTCCTATAGGCAAAGCTGTTTCATATTTTTTGATTGATGTGCTAGAACCTGGGCCATGAGCATGATGTCATCCCTAGGTAGATTGTCATGGGCAGTAATAAGGAAGCAGAATAGGCCAGTCATGGGGAGAATGCCAGTAAGAAATATTCTTCCATGGTCTTTGTTTCAGTTCTTGTCTCCATTCTCCTGCATTGAGCTCTTGCCTGACTTGCCTAATTGATAAATTGTGGTGGAAAAATATAAGCTACATGAATCATTTCTTCCTCAATCTTTTGGTCATGGCTCTTATCATAGCAATAGAAACCAAACTAGGACACAACCTTTATCAGGAAAGCATCTCCTTGCAGCAAACAGGTTAAAGCAAGGGCTCATGGATGTACAGGATCCTTTATAGGGGGCTGAGAACTCATCCTAAAGAAGATCTATGTATAGCACCTATGTCTCAGAGAACATTGCAGAAGAGAGAGTATGAAAAGATGATGGAGTTGGAAGGTAGGGAGAAGAGCCACAAAATGCCATCTCCTAAGCTGAACACAGGCATGACAGTTATGAACTCATGGCAGCTGTGGTTACTGGCACTAGGCCCATATAAGTGGGGTCTGCCCAACATTTAGCTTTGGAGGAGGCAAGGACTCCTGTGTTCCTGCAACTCACTGTTGTTCTATTGGCAACTAGCAGACTCTGAGACAGAGAGACACAGTATTCATGTGTACTCACTGGTGTGTGAGAGGGAAATAAAGTGTGGGCTAAAGTATCCAGGAAACATCAGATACAAGCATGAAATTCTCAAAGAACCAATTTAATTATGGAAGGTCTCAGACACTGAACCACCAACCAAAGAACATACACAGGCTGGAGCAATGTCCCCAGCATATATGTAGCTGACCTGTAGCTCAGATTCCATAGTTGCCTTGAATGGCCTTAGTCAATCTAGCAGAGACTTGGTGGGCCAGGGTGGGTGGATACCCAGGGGGAGCCCACCCTTTCAGAGGGGAAGAGGAGGGAGGTTGAGAAGAGAGATTCTGTGGATACCCAGGGGGAGCCCACCCTTTCAGAGGGGAAGAGGAGGGAGGTTGAGAAGAGAGATTCTGTGAGATTCCAGAAGGCAGAGTCACATTTGGGATGTAGATAAATAAACAATAAATAAATGAATAAATAAATAAATAAATAAATAAATAAATAAATAAATAGATAGATAGATAAATCAATAAATAAGTAAATAAGAAATTGGAACAAAAGAAATTCAAATTAATGTAAAATATAGTAGCATCTAGTGTATTAGTAATTTCAGGCAATATGTTAGGACAATAAAGTAACCTCTGTATTAGTATTTTCACAATTTATTTTATGTAGGAATTCTTGGATCTTTATTGAAAGGATGAGTATCTTGATTCCAGTCCAACAATAAATAAGCAGAACCTCCCTGAGGATTCTAGCAGTCTGACTTTAAAAATTCCCAAGTAGCTTTGAAGTAAGTAGTGTTTTTACCGCTGCTTCAGAAAATACTGTTTGTTATTGAAGACATGAGCCCTCAGTCTTCTGCTTCTGTCAGTGTACCTGAAAATATTGCATTGTCTCTCTACCATGTTATCACTCTAAAACTGTAAGCTCAAATCAGTCCTTCATTCTATAAGTTGCATTGATCATGGTGTTTTATCATGGAAACTTAAAAGTAACTTTTATGAAAGCTGATAAAAATTTCAATCCAATGAAGAGGCTGAATAAGTAAAATATTTATGGTACCTACATTGAGTAACATCAGCTGATACTATAGTGATCTACAGTCTGTGATCTGAAGAGTACAATAGTCATCCTGAATTATATAGTCATAAGCTAATTGCCATTACTAAATGTAGGAAAAAGCTGCAAGTCTCAAGCCACATGTGGTCCCTGTGCTTAACATATGAGCTGATGTCACCTGGACTCAATTTCTAATTTTACTCAAATCTAAGTGTTTATGGTATTCAGTACATGGAAAAATAATTTGTTTGTACAACTGATTTACAGCGATCTTAATTTATAACTGTGCATTTAAGAAATATATATATGAATATCAAATAGTAATGTAATATCCTACTATTCACCAAAAGTCTTAGATATAAACAGTCCTTATCCCTCTTCAGTCTGCCCTCCAACTATTCTTCATCCCATCCTTCCTCCTCCCAACTCTGTCTCCAGGAGGATGTCCACACCCCCACCTCCACCTCCACCTCCACCCCACCAAGCCTCCCTATTTCCTGGGGCCTCAAATGTCTCAAGGGTTAGGTGCATCTTCTCTCACTGAGACCAGACCAAGGAGTCCTCTGCTGTATATGTGTATGCTGCCTCCATGGTGGATCAGTGACTGAGAGATCTCAGGGATCCAGGTCTGTTGAGACTGCTAGACCTCCTATGGGGTCACCTTCCTCCTCAGCTTCTTCCAGCTTTTCCCTAATTCAACCACAGGAGTCCTAGACTTCTGTCCATTGATTGGATGTAAGTATCTACATCTGACTCTTTCAGTTGTTTGTTGGGGCAAACAGAGGGCAGTCATGCTAGGTTCCTGTCTTGTAAGCAGACTATAGCATCAGTAATAGTGTCAGGCCTATGAGCCTCCCTTTGAGCTGGATCTCAATTTCGGGCCTGTCACTGGACCTCCTTTTCCTCAGGCTCTTCTCCATTTTTGTCCTGCAGTTCCCGTCCCACAGACAAAAACTCTGACCCAGAATTGCTCCTGTCTAAAGAACTGAAATCACCCATTTCTATTGGACAGGATTGGCATGCTACTTTGAGAAGCTTGTTGCTTCTGCAGGTTATCCTTTTTTTAGTCTATTGCTTTGGCCATTTCTCTGTACAACGTTACACAAAAAGTTGTTATATTTTTAATATTATTATCATAAATATATATCACTATTTTTACAAAAGAGGACACTTGAAGTAATGAATATTCTTGGTGTAATCAAATGGATAAGTACTTGCAAGCTTTGAGAGCATGGTCTCAAAGAAATGAAGCTAATGTATTTGCCTACACTTACCAGTGCTATGCCCCCATACTCAGAACAATTTGACAATTCTAAAGTATTGCTTAAAGGAGAAATTGATGAAAATTACCGTTTAGAGACCTAGGAAAGAAGTCAGAATGTTTCTGTACACAATAATTGCA
This sequence comes from Mus caroli, assembly GCF_978045245.1. NCBI lineage: Eukaryota > Metazoa > Chordata > Mammalia > Rodentia > Muridae > Mus > Mus caroli. Next base: position 48,270,449 of record NW_028227269.1, read on the forward strand.
GGTTTATAAAACAGACACACAGTGGTTGGGATTGAACGTGATAAGCTTATAGCAGACACATTGTTAGCCTTGGATACCAGTGACAAGTCTGATATTTAAGTATAATATGCTTTGATCAAAATATATGACTTTGGTTTTGGTTTTCTGTAATAATCTCTCTCTGATTCAAAGAGATGTTTCCTTTATCAGGGGTGAGTACTATAGTTATCAATGGCTATAAGAACAAATGTTGACATTGTTGTTATGATTATGATGATTTAGTAGAGTGGTGATTGTAGGTTCTACTCCAAGATTCATGACTTCACTAGCACTAAGTATTTGGCTAGTTATCCAGTACCATGCATGGTTTTCCTCTTGTTCAGCAGATCGTAAATCCAACTAGTTACTACCAAGGTATATGCCATTTTGACAGTCATTGTGGTTCACAGGGGGCATGTCAGGGTAGAACTGATTTTTCCCTCTTCTGGAAGCTTGCATGATGTCTTCTGGTACCATGAAACCTAATCCACATGGAAGAGGTGTTTAGATCAGTTCTAGCTCAGCAGTGTCTCAGCACTGTTTCTGAAGTGCACTGAAGCTTCTGAAATGTACATTCATAAACTCTCACAACATGAATATCTAAATAAGAATAAGTACAAAGTGGATAGGGAAAGCTCATGAGACCTCAAGCCTGTACAAAGAACTGTAGTCAACAAAAGGATACTGAGAGTGAGAAAAATAGTCTTCCCCATGGAATAACACACTAACTGTTCATTCAATACTAAATGGTCATACCTGAAAATATAAATACAAGTAACATTATACAGACTAAGCATGTTATATTTAGTATACATATGTATATAGTTCATATATATATATGTGCAAGAACAATTACTGAATAAAACATATATAATATGATATATATATGAAATTAACACGAGGGATAATTTTTAAAAATATCTCATGATGGCCTAACTAGATGACATATGTGAGATAAAGGTTAGCAAAGAAAATTCAGAAATAGTTAATAAATAGTTTAAATTATTATAATCATCTTCTAATACTCAATCCTTCTCTATTGAGTGATGGTTGAATATAATTTGTTTTATATTTACTTAAAAATACTTACCTGTCAGAAAGAACTAAAAACAGGATTAGTACAGCATCTGGCAGATATTTATTAGCTATGCCAAGTAAGACAGATGGGCACTGAAGCTTCAAAAACCTGGTTTTTTTTTATGTCCTGAAATGACAATGAATAATAGGTCAAATATAACACTGAGTGGCAGTTGCTCTGCATTTGAGAAGGATAAAGCAAAGTTTCCTTTGAAAATCTGGCCAGAATACTTTTCATTCTTTTATATAAACATTGATAGTTGTTGAAGTGGTTATTACTTCTATTTCATAACTCTAATCTCCCAGTATTATGTACAGGCCAAAAAAATCCCCCCATAGAATAAACAGACAATTTCTGTATAATTGAGGGAGTACATGCATATTATACACATATGAATCAGAAAATACATGACACAGTCTCATTGTCATAAATTATAATTCACTACATGTCTTTGTCTTTCAAGTCTATAGTGTCATTGATGTTTCTCAGTTTGTATAGCTAGTGGTTCAGTCTCTAGCTTGACCATACTCAGTCTTTAAAACATTTAAATATTATTACCACTTGTGGCCTCCCTTCCCCCAGCCTGGAACTTGCTTGCTCAAGGGTGGAGCTACCGGCTCATTCGTCCTGCCACGCCTACTGCTGGAACCTGCCTTTGCTGCCTGGAGGCACACACGTGTTCGTCCTGCTACTGGACCCTGAGTTACTTGGCAGGAAGCTGGGTTCCCTCCCCCTTCCTTTATAACTGAGTGTCTGAAAATAGTAAAATTTAGCCTTGATCAGAATGTTCGTTGTCTTGGCTCCATTGTTTCTTCCGCCCCGTCTAGATTCCTCTCTTTTCAGTTCGAACTGCCATTCTCAGTTGAACCGTTCGTGTTGTGGACTGCGGGCAGGCAGTCAATCTTAGACTGGTCTAATATTCAGTTCAATTATTAGAGATTCCTATATTCTAAATTACCTAGCAAAGTTAATTCAGAGCATTTCCCCCAAGGTCACCAAAGGCTCATCTTGCCTTCACCTTATTTGTCCTAAACTTTTTGCAAACTGACATTAAAGGTCAGTCTGCAGCGGAACGCCACTGGCACCCAGTTACTTCTAATTCTTATGCATTGGTAAAATGGAAGGACGCCCTGACTAATAAATGGAAGGGTCCAGATCCAGTTCTAATCTGGGGAAGAGGCTCGGTTTGTGTTTTTTCACGAGATGAAGATGAAGCACGGTGGCTACCAGAGAGATTAATTCCTCAGGTAAACACAGATTCTGTCTCTTCTCGTAAGTATCATTCTAAAGACTAAAATTCCTCTTGTGCTTAGAATTCAGCTGGGAGTGGAAGCTCTCAGAAACGTTGTATTCCTCTGAGCCAATTCCCCTACAGGTGGCCGGAGATTAGCTTTAGTTTTACAATTTGCATCTAAATAAAGTACCTTGACTTCTCCAAACAGAAAATTTACTTTGCTACTCTCATTGTTTAAATTTCTTCCTTTTCTCAAGCAGGTCAATCTACATTCTCCGGTTCTCCGCCCCTAAGAGCAAACAGGTGGTACTGCTAATCTCCCTTCCAAGGACATCCCAGCATGTGGTTTTCAGTCTAAGATAAGATTTAGATTTACCAGGAGAGCTAGGGAAGTAGAAATTTCATATATATTTACAGAGATTAGTTCTTATTTTGATAGAGATGGGCTTAGTCCCTTAGCTGGTCTCTGGCTTTTCACCCTTGCTGTTACTGCAAGGTGTCCTTAGTTCCTCAGGCTATTGGGAATAACAGAGAAAAAGAGGAAAGACTTCAGCTCCTATTTTAACCAAAATTAGTGACGTTAATACTGACATAATTCTTGTCTAGGCCTTGCTAAATCTGAGGTTGACAAGTCTCATATAGAGACCGCGCATAACTCAGAACTGCACTACTGATTCATAATCATATGAATACAGTATGGGTACCGCTTGGCGCAGGAGATTACTGCGGAGGGAAGGTCTAGCTTGACCGTTTCTGAGTTCCCTGTGGGACACACCTGATTTGAAAGAGGTTGGTATCTGATTCCAGCTAAAAACCAAAAATACTTAAGGCTCTGCCTCCCCTCCCCAAAAGATACCAAGAGCCACAGATGTGAGTTGTTATAACACTCACGGGAGGAATCAGGTCAATGTCCACCCAAGTCAAGGTTAAAGGCCCACTCATCTATGGATGAAAAGAATCATTTGATCACCTCTGTTAAGCATTGCCTATTTAAACTTAATTAATAGGGGGGAGAGAGGTTGGAGACCTTACTGTCGTAAGGGCAAGCCCTTCACTGCCTCCCACCCAAATAAAAAAGCCAACTGGCCTTGTACTAAAGAGCTGGTCTTACCCCCTTCTCACTGTTTCCCCTGCCTGTCACCCAAAATTGCGGAGGATTATCAGCTCAGTGTTATTCTAAATTTGTTTAGTTAAACTCAGCCAGGGTTCCAACGCCCTACTTAAATTGCAAACAGGTAGTTACCTATTCAGCACTAATTAGCATTATAAAGTCAGAGCCTATTCTGTTAAGTGGTTTACTAGGCTAATAAAGACAGTCTTAGCCAAATACAGTTTACCATTAGAAAAGTTAGGGAATCCCACGGAAACAGGTTTTTTCTTTAGCCCTAAGAACTCAGGCAGAACTATTGAACATAGATAATTTTTCTGCCTCAGGCCACCGCCTTTTTTTTGTTTGTTTGTTTGCTTTGTTAACTAATGGGAGGAGATGTGGCCTCCCTTCCCCCAGCCTGGAACTTGCTTGCTCAAGGGTGGAGCTACCGGCTCATTAGTCCTGCCACGCCTACTGCTGGAACCTGCCTTTGCTGCCTGGAGGCACACACGTGTTCGTCCTGCTACTGGACCCTGAGTTACTTGGCGGGAAGCTGGGTTCCCTCCCCCTTCCTTTATAACTGAGTGTCTGAAAATAGTAAAATTGAGCCTTGATCAGAATGTTCATTGTCTTGGCTCCATTGTTTCTTCCACCGCGTCTAGATTCCTCTCTTTTCAGTTCGAACTGCCATTCTTAGTTGAACCATTCGTGTTGTGGACTGCGGGCAGGCCGCAACAACCACTCATTTGCTAACTTTGAAATCTCTTGTTGTTTTATGAGTTAATACAGACTTGGCATAACTGAATTTATTGCATGCCCATTCACAAACTTCCAAAATGAAATGCAGTGTGTAGCTTCTACATAATAACAACATATGAGCACAATCACATTCAAGGTTGCAGATGCAAGGCTAGACTGATTTTAGGAATTTTAAACTTCTACATTTCCTAGATCTTTATGTCTATGTTGCTCATATGATCATTTTCTTGGTTAAAATTACAAGAATATATATATATATATATATATATATATATATATATATATATATAGGATCTTATATAAAGAATATATATATTCTTATATAAAGAATATATATTCTTGCTCTTCCGGTCAGAAAAGCACCCGGGGTAGCTAGGGCGCAGGGTCGGCTGACACTCGCCAGCTACCCACAACACCTGCCACAGGATCTTAAGACTTCTGGTGAGTGGAACACAGCTCCTGCTCCAATCCAATTGCGCGCAGGACCTGAGATTGCATTAGTTAGGGAAGCAGAAACCGGCCTGAGTAGGGCCACAGGCCTCATCCGGCCAGAAGAGCACCAGTGTAGCTAGAGCGCAGTGTTGGCTGACACATGCCAGCTACCCACGACCCCCGCCACAGGATTTTGATACTGCTGCTGAGTGGAACACAGCTTCTGCTCCAATCTTTAAACAGTGACAACGACAACAACTAACCCCAGAGATTACCAGATGGCAAAAGGTAAACGTAATAATCTTACTAACAGAAACCAAGACCACTCACCATCATCAGAACCCAGCACTCCCACTTCGCCCAGTCCAGGGCACCCCAACACACCGGAAAAGCTAGACACGGATCTAAAAGCATATCTCCTGATGATGGTAGAGGACTTCAAGAAGGACTTTAATAACACACTTAAAGAAATACAAAGGAACACTGGTAAACAGGTAGAAGACAATAAAGAGGAAGCACAAAAATCCCTTAAAGAATTGCAGGAGAACACTGCTAAAGAGTTACAAATCCTTAAAGAAAAACAGGATAACCTAATCAAACAGGTAGAAGTCCTTAATGAAAAACAGGAAAACACATCCAAACAGATGAGGGAAATGAACAAAACCATACTAGACCTAAAAAGGGAAGTAGACACAATAAAGAAAACCCAAAATGAGGCAACACTGGAGATAGAAAACCTAGGAAAGAAATCTGGAACCATAGATACCAGCATCAGCAACAGAATACAAGAGATGGAAGAGAGAATCTCAGGTGCAGAAGATTCCATAGAGAACATCGGCACAACAATCAAGGAAAATGTAAAATGCAAAAAGATCCTAACTCAAAACATCCAAGAAATACAGGACACAATGAGAAGACCAAACCTACGGATAATAGGAGTGGATGAGAATGAAGATTTTCAACTCAAAGGACCAGCAAACATCTTCAACAAAATTATAGAAGAAAACTTCCCAAATCTAAAGAAAAAGATGCCCATGAACATACAAGAAGCCTACAGAACTCCAAATAGACTGGACCAGAAAAGAAATACCTCCCGACACATAATAATCAGAACAACAAATGCTCTAAATAAAGATAGAATACTAAAAGCAGTAAGAGAAAAAGCCCAAGTAACATATAAAGGCAAGCCTATCAGAATTACACCAGATTTTTCACCAGAGACTATGAAAGCCAGAAGATCCTGGACGGATGTTATACAGACACTAAAAGAACACAAATTCCAGCCCAGGCTACTATACCCAGCCAAACTCTCAATTAACATAGATGGAGAAACCAAAGTATTCCACGACAAAACCAAATTCACACATTATCTCTCCACGAATCCAGCCCTTCAAAGGATAATAACAGAAAAAAACCAATACAAGGACAGGAACCACGACCTAGAAACTACAAGAAGGTAATCCCTCAAAAAACCTAAAAGAAGACAGCCACAAGAACAGAATGCCAACTTTAACAACAAAAATAACAGGAAACAACAATTACTTTTCCTTAATATCTCTTAATATCAATGGACTCAACTCCCCAATAAAAAGACATAGACTAACAAACTGGCTACACAAAGAAGACCCAACATTTTGCTGCTTACAGGAAACTCATCTCAGAGAAAAAGATAGACACTACCTCAGAATGAAAGGCTGGAAAACAATTTTCCAAGCAAATGGTATGAAGAAACAAGCTGGAGTAGCCATTCTAATATCTGATAAGATTGACTTCCAACCCAAAGTCATTAAAAAAGACAGGGAGGGACACTTCATACTCATCAAAGGTAAAATCCTCCAAGAGGAACTATCAATCCTGAATATCTATGCTCCAAATACAAAGGCAGCCACATTCATTAAAGAAACTTTAGTAAATCTCAAAGCACACATTGCACCTCATACAATAATAGTGGGAGACTTCAACACACCACTTTCACCAATGGACAGATCATGGAAACAGAAACTAAACAGGGACACAGTGAAACTAACAGAAGTTATGAATCAAATGGATCTGGCAGATATCTACAGAACATTCTATCCTAAAACAAAAGGATATACCTCCTTCTCAGCACCTCATGGTACTTTCTCCAACATTGACCACATAATTGGTCACAAAACAGGCCTCAACAGATACAAAAATATTGAAATTGTCCCATGCATCCTATCAGATCACCATGGACTAAGGCTGATCTTCAATAACAAAATAAATAATAGAAAGCCAACCTTCAAGTGGAAACTGAACAACACTCTTCTCAATGATACCTTGGTCAAGGAAGGAATAAAGAAAGAAATTAAGGACTTTTTAGAGTTCAATGAAAATGAAGCCACAACATACCCAAACTTATGGGACACAATGAAAGCATTTCTAAGAGGAAAACTCATAGCTCTGAGTGCCTCCAAAAGGAAACTAGAGAGAGCGCACATTAGCAGCTTGACAACATACCTAAAAGCACTAGAACAAAAGGAAGCAAATTCACCCAAGAGGAGTAGATGGCAGGAAATAATCAAACTCAGGGGCGAAATCAACCAAGTGGAAACAAGAAGAACTATTCAAAGAATCAACCTATCAATGAGCTGGTTCTTTGAGAAAATCAACAAGATAGATAAACCCTTAGCCAGACTCACTAGAGGGCACAGGGACAGCATCCTAATTAACAAAATCAGAAATGAAAAAGGAGACATAACAACAGATCCTGAAGACATCCAAAACACCATCAGATCCTTCTACCAAAGGCTATACTCAACAAAACTGGAGAACCTGGATGAAATGGAGAAGTTCCTAGACAGATACCAGGTACCAAAGTTGAATCAAGATCAGGTTAATGATCTAAACAGCCCTATATCCCCCAAAGAAATAGAAGCAGTCATTAATAGTCTCCCAACTAAAAAAAGCCCAGGACCAGATGGGTTTAGTGCAGAGTTCTATCAGACCTTCAAAGAAGATCTAATCCCAGTTCTTCACAAACTATTCCACAAAATAGAAACAGAAGGTACTCTACCCAACTCATTCTATGAAGCCACAATTACTCTGATACCTAAACCACAAAAAGACCCAACAAAGATAGAAAACTTCAGACCAATATCCCTTATGAATATTGATGCAAAAATCCTCAATAAAGTTCTTGCTAACCGAATCTAAGAACACATCAAAACAATCATCCATCCTGACCAAGTAGGTTTCATCCCAGGGATGCAGGGATGGTTCAATATACAGAAATCCATCAACGTAATCCAGTATATAAACAAACTCAAAGACAAAAACCACATGGTCATCTCGTTAGATGCGGAAAAAGCATTTGACAAGATCCAACACCCATTCCTAGCCAAATGGATGGACCTGGAGGGCATCATCTTGAGTGAAGTAACACAATCACAAAAGAACTCACACAATATGTATTCACTGATAAGTGGATATTAGCCCAAAACTTAGGATACCCAAGATATGAGATACAATTTGCTAAACGTATGAAACTCAAGAAGAATGAAGACCAAAGTGTGGACACTGTGCCCCTTCTTAGAATTGGGAACAAAACACCCAGGGAAGGAGTTACAGAGACAAAGTTCGTAGCTGTGATGAAAGGATGGACCATTTAGAGACTGCTGTATCCAGGGATCCATCCCATAATCAGCTTCTAAACGCTGACACCATTGCATACACTAGCAAGATTTTGCTGAAAGGACCCAAATATAGCTGTGTCTTGTGAGATGATGCCGGGGCCTAGCAAACACAGGAGTGGATGTTCACAGTCAGCTATTGGAAGTATTACAGGGCTCCCAATGGAGAAGCTAGAGAAAGTACCCAAGGAGCTAAAGGGATCTGCAACCCTATTGTTGGAACAACATGATGTACTAACCAGAACCCCGGAGCTCTTGTCTCTAGCTGCATATGTATCGAAAGATGATCTAGTTGGCCATCAATGGAAAGAGAGGCCCATTGGACTTGCAAACTTTATATGCCCCAACATAGGGGAATGCCAGGGCCAAAAGAATGGGAATGGGTGGGTAGGGAAGTGGGGGGCGCTATGGGGGACTTTTGGGATAACATTGGAAATGTAATTGAGGAAAATATGTAATAAAAATATTAAAAATTAAAAAAAGAATATATATTCTTATTCATAGATTAGATAGATAGATAGATAGATAGATAGATAGATAGATAGATAGATAGATAGATAGATATTCCCCAAGTAGGTTGACTCTCATTCTAAAATTTTCTATGTGTTGTTTGAAAATACTCTCAGAGTTCCATTTCTAATAAACTTAAATGGTAATTACCCTTTTGTGAACAGGAATAAACATAATTGCACTCCTTAAAAGGTCATTGTCTCAAAGATAAAAAGGGAAAAATAGGAAATGAAGTCTCCAACATAATCACCAACTGGTAGTTTTGTAGATGACTTCATCACCTTCTTCTTGAAGCATACTATACATCAATTCTATATTTACAAAGAAAGAAATCAGAGAAAATACCCCAGTCACAAAATACTGTAGTTCATATAAATATCTTGGAATAAACCTGCTCAAGGAGGTAACAGATGTCTATAATGCAAATTCGAAAATTTTGAAAAAATAAATTAAAATGTAAAATATATGAAAATCCATATAGAAACCTATTATTTTATAAGGTAACTAAAAAAAAGGAAAGATCTTTAAAAAAATCTGCACATTAATCACTACATCCAAATGTGATATATTTTTGCACAAAAACCAAATCCAGATGTGACAGACTTCCATACAAAATCCAAGTGCCAAGTGAGTAATATACCCTCATATGTGGAGGCTCCTAAATCATACAGACTGTTGCCACCACAACTGGGAAAGAATCCATCTATAGCGATAGCTCTGGGGGATCCAAAAACTTCTTCTGACCTTTGCAGACATGAGGCATGTGAGTGATACACATACAAGTAAGATATTATCTTAGGGGTTTATTGCTGTAAAGAGACACCTTGACCATATCAAATCTTATAAAGGAAAACATTTAGTTGGGGCTCACTTACATTTCAGAGGCTTAATCCATGATCATCATAGCGGAAAGCATGACATCCTGCAGGTAGAGATAGTCCTGTAGGAGTTGAGAGTTCTACATTGTAATCCACTGACAGAAGAAGGAGATTCAAAGCCTGCTCTCACAATGATATACCTTCTCCAACAAGGGTACACCTACTCCAAGAAGGACATATGTTCTAATAATGCCAATTTCTATGGGCCAAGCATTTAAACACATGAGTGTATGGGGGCCATACATACCTACTCAAACCACCACAGACATTTGCACATTAAGTGCACTCAAAATGCTTTTATATGCATAATAACTAATTCCTTTAAAGGTTACTCATGAAATAAACTTTCTCAATTACAGTATTAAATTATGACATGTAAATCAATGTCATTATACAACGGAAAAATTTATTCAATGAAAGATATCACAAACAAGTTAACAGATGGTATAATTTCTTTGGATAGGTTCTTGCCATAAAGAAAAGCCTAGAAGAACTACTCTATCACTACTTCATGTGTGATAGAAAAAAAAGGAGTAGATTCCCAGGAATAGAGACAAGAAAGCAAGGGAGCTGGCATCAGTACAAGGCTTCACTATCAACCAAATTAGTGTCATGTGTTCATCCTATTGAAACCTTCAAAGGGGGAGTCAACATATTATTTCATATTGAGTACATTGATCATTTCATATTGATTACATATCAATATGAAAGGATATAGGTTGTATTGAAGCCTGCCCCCTAGCACAGCTGTAGACATTTTGATCCATGTCCACCAGTGATTTCATATTGTTGTAATATGCCTGTCTGTCAGTGATGCAGAAAAGTAACCTTAGAGCAGTATCATGCTGACCCCATACCTTGTTATGTTATGTAAGTTATGAGGTGTATTAATCTCTTTTGAGGTTTGTTAATCTTAAGAAATTCCATAATTTGAGCTGGTCAGTCATTCTTGGGGTGTGTGTTCATTAAACCATCTATGTTTTAACTATCAGTTAAAACTGTTTTAATATCAGTGTTTGTGTGGTTTGTCGGGCAACTTCTAGACCCCAACAGGTTGTCATTTATTTAGTCAAATATCTCTATAAGTTTCATGTAGGACCCATCAAATTAAATGTTAATATGAACTATTATGTCTAAAATTACTTGAGTTAGGGACAATCATGAGGCAGCACTTTCAGCACCTGCATGTGAACTCATTGTGATTTTTGTGGTTTTAGCATTCATAAGCTGTCCATGAGACATGTATAGTGCACAGATTTAGCTGGTCAGGCATTGTTGAGGTTTGTGTTCATTAAACCATCCATGTTTGAACTGAGACCAGTCTTTGTGTGGTTAGTGGGGCAACTCCTGAATCCCAACAGGTTGTCCAGATACTTAGTCAAATATTTCTAAGTGTGTAGACATTTGTTTGAATGGATAGAATTCATTATCTTCAAAATGTAGGTGGTACTCATTATATAACTTGAAAATCTTTTTTGAGACAAGGTTTCTCTGTATAGCTCTGACCATCCTGGAATTCACTCTGTAGACCAGGCTCGCCTCGAACTCAGAAATCCACCTGCCTCTCTCTGCCTCCCAAGTTTATAACTTAAAAATCTTAATAAAATGAAAGCTTGGATTTCCTAAGAATTTTTTTTTTACTGACAACATTTGAACTAAGACAAGGGGCTAAAATATTGGTGCTTGTTGGTTTCCAGCCCATTCCTTTTCTACTCAGAGTAACACTGCTAATTCTCCCAGTTGCCAGGTCTTTCAACTTGGACTGGAATGGACCTATTATGGACTACAGCTTTCCAACTCACCTGTCATCATAATTATAATAGTCAACACATAATATATTTTTGTGTATACACATCTTTTTTTTCTGTTTATCTAGAGAAAACGCTGTTACTAATAATTTTGGTACCCAAATTTGTTCTTGAGAACAGTTTTATCAAATAATTTTAAAGAATATATTAATACATAAAAGTGTGCATATTAATAAGGCAACATGACATTTTATATGTGTTATAAGGGTTAAGAGTCATTGCCAACTGTAAATTATTAAAATAATGTAGCAGATAGACCTCTAGATGTGTCTGTGAGAGGGAAGTAGACTTCACTAGCTCAGGTGGAAATATTCTCCCTGAATATAGCCTATACTGAATAAATAGAAAAAAAAAAAAGAAGTGAAGTCTAACAATAATGTTTTTCTTCTCCTTCTCCTCCTCCTCCTCCTCCTACTCCTTCTTCTTCTGTCTAATCTTTATTTTATCCATATTTATCTTTATTTTTATCTTATGTATTTATTTACATTCTAGTCACAGTTTCCCCACCCTCTCCTCCTAGACCCTCCTTTTTTTTTCCCTCAAAGAAGGGGAGGTCTCCCATAGATATCAACCTACCTTGGCACATCAATTTGCAGTAAGACTAGGTGCATCTTCTACTGAGGCTAGAAGAGGCAGCCAGTTAGAGGAAGGGGGTCCAAAGGCAGCAAACACAGTCAGAGATAGTTACTAAAGTAGACATTGGAGTTGATAGGGGAATGGAACTGGATGGGATAGTGGTTGGGAGGGGAATGGGAACGGGATCCAGTGTGGATAAAATAAAGGGAGAAAGAACTGGGAGTGAGAACTGGAATTTATGAGCATGTGGCATCTCTGGGTCAAACTAGAAACCTAGGACAAGAGAAACTATCAGGAATCTATACGGCTAACCCTAGCTCAGACCCCTAAGAGTAGGGGATATGGAACCTGAAATGGCTACCTTTACCTCCTGTAACTAGCCAAGACTTCCAAAGGAAGGATGGGGACACCAATTCACCCACAAAATCTTCAACAAACAAATTGGCCAGCCTATAAAATATACAGGGATAAAGAGGGAGCAGGAACCAATGGCTGGCCCACCAAGAGACCCATGCCAAGAGAAAGAGAGAAACAGACAGAGAGAGACATACAGACAGAGACAGAGACAGAGACAGAGAGAATGTGCCCACCCCTGTCTCTATTAATGATACTCTGTGATACTCTGCTATACTTACAGGCAGGAACATAGCATAACTGTCCTTTGAGAGGCTCCACCCAGCAGCTGATGAAAAGAGATGCAGAGATCCTCAGCCAAATATTAGTCAGAGATCAGGGAGTCTTGTGGAAGTGGGAGAGGAAGAATTGAAAGAGCCACAGAGAGGTCAAGGACAACACAAGAATCAACTAACCTGGGACAAAAGGGGTTCACAAAGACTGAACTACAAACCAAAGAGCATTCACGGGATGGACCTAGGACCCATACAAATATGTACCAGATATACAGCTTGGTCTTCATGTGGGTCTTTCTCCTTCTTTGTGTGGTTGCAGTGTAACTTGCTACCTTGCCTTCCTAATGACAATGAACGGTGCCACCTTTAACTATATGTCAAAAGGAACTCTTTCTCCTGTTAGTTGCTTTTGGCAGAAACTTTATCATGTCAAGGAACAAGCAACTAATGCATATGTATAAGTTATATAATAATAAATCAGATTTGCTTACTCACTAAAACATTGATCATTTCTTTATGGAGAAACTTTAAAACTTCATTCTTTAAGCCTTAGAATTGTACAATTCTTGAGTGCTATTTATCTGTAGATATTTTAGGGACAAGAATTCTGAATTGATTCTTGGGTTTCTAGAATTGATTTTCCAGTATGATTAGACTTAAAGTTGGTAATTGTTTTATTTCCCTTAGCAATCAAGGAGCTGATTGTCCATTGTATTTTCTGGAAACAAAGAGATATAAGAGATTACAATTAGAATAATAGTTTCATGCTAGCCTACAATTCTATCATATACTTGCTATTAACACAAAGGCCAATCCTACCAATCCTAGCTAGGCTGATTACAGATCTTTACCTTGGCTTCTGTTCCAATAGTCCCAGTTCTACCAGTCTCATTCTCAGATCTGTAGCAGAACACTGACTGTCATCTCTCTTTCCCCTCTGACCACATCTCCAATAGATCACAAACATATTCTCCTATCTTCTTTCCCTAAACTCATCCCATAATCCCAGTCTCCAGTGCCAGAGGCATTCCTGGCAAACGTACCATATGAGTAGGCCAGGGAAACATATCTATCCCCCCATTCTCATCCACAGCACTATAGCAAACCTTCTGGGCTATCCTTGCTTTACTGTCTATCTGCATTCTACAGACATCAAATAAGCAGATTCTATTGGAAGAATCTGCTCTATTCCCTCCTCTGAACCTCTTCAGACTCATAGGCTATCTCCATTTCCAACTCCCAATACCTACTAATGCCCAGTACATATCAGGTCCACAGAAAATTTCCTACCAGGCAACACACAGCCATTACACTCTCCTAAAATTCATAAAAGAAACAAAAAAAAAAACAAAACAAAAACAAAAACAAGCAAAAGCAATAAAACTCACTCGACAAAGCCAAAGCCAGAAATTGGCAACTAGACCTATACTCCTCCCAGATGCATAGATGCCAGAAGCCAAACATAATCAATACAACCCACCACTAGAGCTCAGCAACCCTATCACATATGTCCCTGAGTATCCAACATAGCTGAAGCATAAGAAACAGACCTTAAAATAGTATGTATGAAGTTGAAACTGGTCCTCAAAGAGGAAATGAATAAATCTCTTGAATTGATACTGAAAAATAGAAATAAAATCAATAAAGAAGAAAACAAAGTGCAGAAATTGTAGAAATTAAACAGTGAGGAATTCGAACATTCAACCTTAACTAACATACTGTAAGAGATGAAAGAGGAAAAATTCAGGCATTGAAGATATAATAGAAGAAATTGATATATAAGCCAAAGAAAAGTTTAAATCTAAAATGCTCCTGACAAAAACATGGACTAAATCTGGGCCACTATTAAAAACCAAATATAAGACTAATAGAAAATGAGTAAAGAGAAGAAACCCAGATTCTAGGCCCAGAAAATAATTTCAAAAAATTCACAGAAGAATATTTTCCTGATCAAAAGAGATAGATGTCATAGCAGCCTTATTTATAATAGCTAGAAGCTAGAAAGGACCCAGATGTCCTTCAACAGAGGAATGTATACAGAAAATGTGGTGCACTTACACAATGGAGTACTACTCAGCTATTTAAAATGATGAATTCATGAAGTTATTAGGCAAATGGATGGAACTAGAAAATATCATCCTGGGTGAGGTAACCCAATCACAAAAGAACACACATGGTATTCACTCACTGATAAATGGATATTAGCCCAGAAGCTTGGAATATCCAAGATACAATTCACAGACCACATGAAGCTCAAGAAGAAGGAAGACCACAGTGTGGATACTTTGGTCCTTCTTAGAATGGGGATCAAAATAACCATCTAAGGAGATACAAAGACAAAGTTTGGAGCAGAGGCTGAAGGAAAGGCCATCCAGTGACTGTCCCACCTGAGGATCCATCCCACATATAGTTTCCAAACACAGACACTATTGTGGATGCCAACAAGAACTTGCTGACAGGAGCCTGATATAACTGTTTCCTGATATGCACTGCCAGTGCCTGACAAATACATAAGTGGATGCTCACAGCCATCTATTGGAGAGAGCATAGGGTCCCCAATGAAGGAGCTAGAGAAAGGACCTGAGGAGCTGAAGGGGTAGCAGCCCCATAGGATGAACAACAATATAACTAACCAGTACCACCAGAGCTCCCAGGGACTAAACCACCAACCAAAGAGTACACAAGGAGGGACTCATGACTCCAGCTGCATATGTAGCAGAGCATGGACTTATGGGACATCAATGAGAGAAGAGACCCCTGGTCTTATGAAGGCTTGATGCCCCACTGTAGGGGAAATCTAGGATAGGGGAGCAGGAGTGGGTTGGTTAGTGAGCAGGGGGAGAGGGGATGAAATAGGGGAGTTTTCAGAGGGGAAATTGGGAAAGAGGATAAAGTTTGAAATTAAATAAAGAAAATATCTAATTAAAAATGAGATAGATGCTGGCCAAAACTATTATACCCAGAAAACATTCAACAATCATAGAAGGATAAGATAAGAAACATCATGATAAAGACAAATAAGGCCCTTCTGGTCGACCAGCACCAGGCTAGCTAGGGCAGAAAGTCGGCTGACACCCGCCAGCTACCCAGGACACCCGCCAAGGGATCTTAAGACTTCTGGTGAGTGGAACACAGCATCTGCTCCAATCCAATTGCACGGGACCTGAGACTGCATTACTTAGGGAAGCAGAAAACCCGCCTGAGTAGGGGCACAAGCCCCTTCTGGTCCAACCAGCACTAGGGTAGCTAGGGCGCAGAGTCGGCTGACACCCACCAGCTACCCACAACACCCAGCACGGGATCTTAAGACTTCTGGTGAGGACTCCTCCGAACTTAGGAACTTAGTCTGCACAGGTGAGAGTGTGCACCACAGAGGCAGACAGCTTCTGGGACAGGCGGGAGCCACAGAGCCACTGAGGCAGCACCCTTTTCGGGCCATAGACATCTGGCCACCCTCCCAGACAGCGGACAGTAGTCCGCCCAGCACAGGAGCCCTCTGCCTCAGGAGCAGGGAGCGCCATCTTGGTTCCAGGACTCCACCGAACTTAGGAACTTAGTCTGCACAGGTGAAAGTGTGCACCACAGAAGCTGACAGCTTCTGTGACCTGCCAAAGCAACACAGCATCTGGGAAAAGTCCTGTTTGGGGCCTTCTTCTTCGGCCAGGAGGAGGTCCAAACACCAGATATCTGTGCACCTTCCATGTAAGAGGAGAGCTTGCCAGCAGAGAGTGCTCTAACCACTGAAACTCAGAGGAGAGAGCCTGTCTCCCAGGTCTGCTGATAGACTTTAATCAGAATCACCAGAAGAACAATCTCTAAACAGAGACAACTATAACAACTAACTCCAGAGATTACCAGATGGCGAAAGGTAAACGTAAGAATCTTACTAACAGAAACCAAGACCACTCACCATCATCAGAACCCAGCACTCCCACTTCACCCAGTCCAGGGCACCCCAACACACCCAAAAAGCTAGACCTGGATTTAAAAGCATATCTCATGATGATGGTAGGGGACATCAAGAAGGACTTTAATAACTCACTTAAATAATTACAGGAGAAAATTGCTAAAGAGTTACAAGTCGTTAAAGAAAAACAGGATAACACAATCAAACAGGTAGAAGTCCTTAAAGAAAAACAGGAAAAGACAAGCAAACAGGTAGAAGTCCTTAAAGAAAAACAGGAAAACACATCCAAAAAGGTGATGGAAATGAACAAAACCATACTAGACCTAAAAAGGGAAGTAGACACAATAAAGAAAACCCAAAATGAAGGAACACTGGAGACAGAAACCCTACGAAAGAAATCTGGAACCATAGATACGAGCATCAGCAACAGAATACAAGAGATGGAAGAGAGAATCTCAGGTGCAGAAGATTCCCTAGGGAACATCGGCACAACAATCAAAGAAAATGGAAAATGCAAAAAGATCCTAATTCAAAACATCCAGGAAATCCAGGACACAATGAGAAGACCAAACCTACGGATAATAGGAGTGGATGAGAATGAAGATTTTTCAACTCAAAGGACCAGCAAACATCTTCAACAAAATTATAGAAGAAAACTTCCGAAATCTAAAGAAAGAGATGCCCATGAACATACAAGAAGCCCATAGAACTCCAAATAGACTGGACCAGAAAAGAAATACCTCCCGACACATAATAATCAGAACAACAAATGCACTAAATAAAGATAGAATACTAAAAGCAGTAAGAGAAAAAGCCCAAGTAACATCTAAAGGCAAGCCTATCAGAATTACACCAGATTTTTCACCAGAGACTATGAAAGCCAGAAGATCCTGGACAGATGTTATACAGACACTAAAAGAACACAAATTCCAGCCCAGGCTACTATACCCAGTCAAACTCTCAATTAACATAGATGGAGAAACCAAAGTATTCCACGACAAAACCAAATTCACACATTATCTTTCCATGAATCCAGCCCTTCAAAGGATAATAACAGAAAAAAAAACAATACAAGGATGGGAACCACGACCTAGAAAAAACAAGAAGGTAATCCCTCAACAAACCTAAAAGAAGACAGCCACAAGAACAGAATGCCAACTTTAACAACAAAAATAACAGGAAGGAACAATTACTTTTCCTTAATATCTCTTAATATTAATGGAATCAACTCCCCAATAAAAAGACATAGACTAACAAACTGGCTACACAAAAAAGACCCAACATTTTGCTGCTTACAGGAAACTCATCTCGGATAAAAAGATAGACACTACTTCAGAATGAAAGGCTGGAAAAGAATTTTCCAAGCAAATGGTATGAAGAAACAAGCTGGAGTAGCCATTCTAATATCTGATAAGATTGACTTCCAACCCAAAGTCATCAAAAAAGAGAGGGAGGGGCACTTCATACACATTAAAGGTAAAATCCTCAAAGAGGAACTATCAATTCTGAATATCTATGCTCCAAATACAAGGGCAGCCACATTCGTTAAAGATACTTTAGTAAAGCTCAAAGCACACATTGTACCTCACACAATAATAGTGGGAGACTTCAACACACCACTTTCACCAATGGACAGATCATGGAAGCAGAAAATAAACGGTGACACAGTCAAACTAACAGAGGTTATGAAACAAATGGATCTGACAGATATCTACAGAACATTTTATCCTAAAACAAAAGGATATACCTTCATCTCAGTACCTCACGGTACCTTCTCCAAAATTGACCACATAATTGGTCACAAAACAAGCCTCAACATATACAAAAATATTGAAATTGTCCCATGCATCCTATCAGATCACCATGGACTAAGACTGATTTTTAATAACAAAATAAATAATAGAAAGCCAACACACATGTGGAAACTAAGCAACACTCTTCTCAATGATACCTTGGTCAAGGAAAGAATAAAGAAAGAAATTAAGGACTTTTTGGAGTTTAATGAAAACGAAGCCACAACATACACAAACTTATGGGACACAATGAAAGCATTTCTTAGAGGAAAACTCATAGCTCTGAGTGCCTCCAAAAAGAAACTAGAGAGAGCACACATTAGCAGCTTGACAACACACCTAAAAGCTCTAGAATGAAAGGAAGCAAATTCACCCAAGAGGAGTAGACGGCAGGAAATAATCAAACTAAGGGGTAAAATCAACCAAGTGAAAACAAGAAGAACTATTCAAAGAATCAACCAATCGAGGAGCTGGTTCTTTG
This sequence comes from Mus caroli, assembly GCF_978045245.1. Taxonomy (NCBI): domain Eukaryota; kingdom Metazoa; phylum Chordata; class Mammalia; order Rodentia; family Muridae; genus Mus; species Mus caroli. Next base: position 48,289,295 of record NW_028227269.1, read on the forward strand.
AGAAAATCAACAAGATAGATAAACCCTTAGCCAAATCACTAGAGGGCATAGGGAAAGTAGTCTAATTGACAAAATCAGAAATGAAAAGGGAGACATAACAACAGATCCTGAAGAAATCCAAAACACCATCAGATCCTTCTACAAAAGGCTATACTCAACAAAACTGGAGAACCTGGATGAAATGGACAAGTTTCTAGACATATAACAGGTACCAAAGTTAAATCAAAATCAGGTTAATGATCTAAACAGTCCCATATGCCCTAAAGAAATAGAAGCAGTCATTAATAGTCTCCCAAACAAAAAAAGCCCAGGAGCAGATGGGTTTAGTGCAGAGTTCTATCAGACCTTCAAAGAAGATCTAATCCCAGTTCTTCACAAACTATTCCACAAAATAGAATCAGAAGGTACTCTACCCAACTCATTCTATGAAGCCACAATTACTCTGATAACTAAACCACAAAGAGACCCAACAAAGATAGAGAACTTCAGAACAATTTCCCTTATGAATATCGATGCAAAAATCCTCAATAAAGTTCTTGCTAACCGAATCCAAGAACACATCAAAACAATCATCCATCCTGACCAAGTAGGTTTCATCCCAGGAATGCAAGGATAGTTCAATATACAGAAATCCATCAATGTAATCCAGTATATAAACAAACTCAAAGACAAAAACCACATGATCATCTCCTTAGATGCTGAGAAAACCTTTGACAAAATCCAACACACCTTCATGATAAAAGTCTTGGAAAGATCAGGAATTCAAGGCCCATACCTAAACATGATAAAAGCAATCTACAGCAAACCAGTAGCCAACATCAAAGTAAATGGTGAGAAGCTGGAAGAAATCCCACTAAAATCAGGGACTAGACAAGGCTGTCCACTCTCTCCCTACCTATTCAACATTGTACTTGAAGTCCTAGCCAGAGCAATTAGACAACAAAAGGAGATCAAGGGGATACAAATTGGAAAAGAAGAAGTCAAAATATCACTCTTTGCAGATGATATGATAGTATACATAAGTGACCCTAAAAATTCCACCAGAGAACTCCTAAGCCTGATAAACAACTTCAATGAAGTAGCTGGATATAAAATTAAATCAAGTAAGTCAATGGCCTTTCTGTACACAAAGGATAAACAGGCTGAGAAGGAAATTAGGGAAAGAACACCCTTCTCAATAGTAACAAACAATATAAAATACCTTGGCGTGACTCTAAGGAAGTGAAAGATCTGTATGACAAGAACTTCAAGTCTCTGAAGAAAGAAATTAAAGAAGATCTCAGAAGATGGAAAGACCTCCCATGCTCATGGATTGGCAGGATCAACATAGTAAAAATGGCTATTTTACCAAAAGCAATCTATAGATTCAATGCAATCCCCATCAAAATTCCAACTCAATTCTTCAATGAATTAGAAAGGGCAATCTGCAAATTCATCTGGAACAACTGAAAACCAAGGATAGCAAAAAACCTTCTCAAGGATAAAAGAACCTCTGATAATATCACCATGTCTGACCTAAAGCTGTACTACAGAGCAATTGTGATAAAAAACTGCATGGTACTGGTATAAGGACAGACAAGTAGACCAATGGAACAGAATTTAGACTCTGAGATGAACCCACACACCCCAATATAGGGCAATGCCAGGGCCAAAAGAATGGGAATGGGTGGGTAGGGAAGTGGGGGGCGCTATGGGGGACTTTTGGGATAGCATTGGAAATGTAACTGAGGAAAATATGTAATAAAAATATTAAAAATCAAAAAAAAGGAAATGTAAATGAGGAAAATACCTAATAAAAATATTAAAAAATAAAACAAAATAAGAAAGTAAACTAAAATCTCTATTAATATTAGTATAACTAGTTCTTTTTCTACTTTTTTCTTAAATTCGGTATCATAAACACTGTTTTATCAAAACTCTGTGTTGGTGGACGTCTCTTGGAGAATCGAAGTTCTGATATCTGTGAGCTATCTCCATGAGATGAATCTTGTCTGAAGGAAATGTAATTTTTTTTTTTTTTTTTTACTTCTTCAAACTGGTTCTTACCAGTTGCCAAATGGCTATAGGAGGATGGCTTGCTCCTATACATCTGCTTTCAGTAAACACAGTTGCTCTTATTTAAGAGTCCACCTGGGGGCGGGGAGGTAGAGGGGACTTTTGGGATAGCATTTGAAATGTAAATGAAGAAAATATCTAATTAAAAAATTAAAAAAAAAGAGTCCACCTGGCTGGACTACAAGGTGTAGGAAGCATTTCTATCTGCATTTCAATGATAATTATTTCATTTGAGCTTCTCTGGACATACTCACTGGCAATTTAATTTGCTGCTGTGTAAATTGCCTGTTTAAATTGCATTAGTCATTTGTTAGTTGTTTTGTATGAGATAGGATCTCTCTTTAACCAATGACATCTTGGAACTCATCCTGTAGCCAAGTATGACCTTCAGTTTGATTTTAATTCTTCTCCTTTAACCTCCCAAGAGACGGCTTTACCATTGTAATCTACCCCATCTGGCTGTATTCCAAACTGGCATTGAGACTGCCATGATTGAGGTTGGCCTTGAACTCCTGATTCCTCATCACTGCTTCTTCCTTGTGCATGCTGGAATCACAGGCAGTGCCACTACACCCAGTACTGTTTGTTGTTTGCTCATATTTTACTGCATTTGTGGATGATGTGGTAATTTGAATATTTCTGGCCCATGGGAGGTGACACTATTAGGAGGTATAACTTTGTTGGAGGAAGTGTGTCACTGTATGTGTGGGCTTTGAGGGCTTCTAGTGCTCAAGCTCCTCTCAGTGCAGAAGAGAGTCTTTGCTGGTTTTCTGCTGGAAGAGAGTCTTCTTCTTTCTGCCTTCAGATCAAGATGTACAATTCTCAGCTCCTCCAGTATCATGTTTGCCTGACTACTGCCATGCTTCCTGTCATGATGATGATGGACTGAATCTCTGAAACTGCAAGACAGCCCCAATTAAATGTTTTCCATTACAAGAAAAAAAAAAATTCAGGTGACAGCAGATGCTGGCGAGGATGTGGAGAAAGAGGAACACTCCTTCACTGTTGGTGGGATTGCAAGCTTGTACAACCACTCTGGAAATCAGTTAGGTGGTTCCTATGGCCCCCAATGGAGGAGCTAGAGAAAGTACCCAAGGAGCTAAAGGGAACTGCAACCCTATAGGTGGAACAACATTATGAACTAACCAGTACCCCAGAGCTCTTGACTCTAGCTTCACATGTATCAAAAGATGGCCTAGTAGGTCATCACTGGAAAGAGAGGCCCATAGGAATTGCAAACTTTATATGCCCCAGTACAGGGGAATGCCAGGGCCAAAATGTGGGAGTGGGTGGGTAGGGGAGTGGGGGGGGGGAGTGTATTGGGGACTTTTTGGATAGCATTGGAAATATAAACGAGGAAAATACCTAATAAAAAAATTTTTTTAAAAGACAAATAAGAACAATATATTTAAACAAGTCCAACCCTACAGAAGTGGCTAGAAGAAAGGCTAGAATAAAGGAGGCTAACTGCAACCTTGAAAACACAGGGAATGAATAAACTTAGACCAAAAACACCAAAGAAAGGTTTACCTACCACCACTAGCAGCAGCAGCAGCAGCAGCAGAAACAACAATAACAATAAAATAACAAGAATCAGTAATCACTGGCCAATGATATCACTCAATGTCAATGCTCTCAATTCTCCATCAGAAAAGACATGGATGAACAGAGCCAAGCTTACCCAATCACAAAAGAACACACATGATATGCATTCACTAATAAGTGGATATTAGCCCAGAAGCTCAGAATACCCAAGATACAATTCACAAAACACATGAAACTGAAGAAGGAAAACTAAAGTGTGGATACTTCGATCTTTCCTAGAAGGGGGAACAAAATACTCATGGAAGGAGTTATCGAGACAAAGTATGGAGCAGAGACTGAAAGAATGAACATCTAGACTGACCCACCTGGGGATCCATCCCATATACAATCACCAAACCCAGATACTATTGTGGATGCCAACAAGTGCTTGCTGACAGTAGCCTGATATAGCTATCCCCTGAGAGGCTCTGCTAGTGCCTGAAAAATACAGAAGTGGATGCTCACAGCTATCCATTGGATGGAGCACAGGATCCCCTATGAAGGTGCTAGAGAAAGGACCCAAGGAGCTGAAGGGGTTGCAACCCCATAGGAGGAACAACAATATGAACTAACCAGTACCCCCAGAGTTCCCTGGGACTAAACCACCAACCAAAGAAAACATATGGTTGGACTTGTGGCTCCAGCTGCATATGTAGCAGAGGATGGCCTAATCAGTCATCAATGAGAGGAGAGGCCCTTGGTCCTGTGAAGGTTCTATACCCCAGTATAGCAGAATGCCAGGGCCAGGAAGCAGGAGTGGGTGGGTTGTTGAGCAGGGAGAGAAAAGAATAAGAGGTTTTTGGAGGGGAAACCAGGAAGGGGGATAACATTTGAAATGTAAAGAAATAAAATACCTAATAGAAAGAAAGAAAGAAAGAAAGAAAGAAAGAAAGAAAGAAAGAAAGAAAGAAGAGAGAGAGAGAGAGAGAGAGAGAGAGAGAGAGAAGTCCACATCATACTCATCAAAGTAAATGCCCACCAAGAGGAACTTGCAATTCTTACAATTTATGGACCAAACACAAGGGAACCCAAGTTTGTAAAATGAATACTACTACAGTTTTAATCACATATTGACACAATAATAGTGGGAGATTGCAATATTTTACTCTCACCACCATGTCAACCAAACCAAGCAGGGAAACACTGGAGCTAAGAGACCTCATGAATCAAATTGATGTAACAGTTATCTACAGAATATTTTAACCAAGCACAAAAGAATATACCTTTTTCTCATGGAGCTTTTTCCAAAATAGGCCACATACTGAGACACAAAGCAAACCTTGACAAGTAAAAGAAAAAAAATCGAAATAACTTCCTGCATCCCATCAGATCACCATAGGTTAAAGCTGGATATCAACAACAGAAAGCTTACATATGCATGGAAACTGAACAACCCTCTTTGGAATTAAAAAAAGGGGAGGGGGGGTCAAGAAAGAAATGAACAAAGAAATTAAAGACTGCCTAAAATTGGATGAAAATGATACAAATATACAGCCAGACTTACAAGACACAATAAGAAAGATTCTAAAGGCAGATCCTTAGCCACGTTCTCAATGCCACATTAAATAATGGTAGAGATCCCATACTAGCAACTTAACACCACACCTGAAAGCTCTAAAACAAAAAGAAGCAAGCACACCCAAGATGAATAGGCTGCAGGAAATAATCAAACTGAGGGCTGAAATCAATAAAATAGAAACAGAGAACAATACAAAGAACCAAGTAAATGAAGAGTTGGTTTTTAAAGAAAACTTGTAAGTTTGACAAATCTTTATCCTAATTAAATAAAAGTCAGAGAGAGGATGTACAAATTAACAAAATTACAAATGAAAGTTGGGGCATAGAAACATACTGATGAGCTACGGAGAACCAGAGAAACATACTTTAAAAATCTGTACTACACCAAATTGGCAAATCTAAAATAAATGTATGATTTTCTCCATAGGTACCAGTTACAAAAGTACACTTCTAACACCTAAAGAAATAGAGTCACTCATTAAAAGACTCCCAGTCAAAATTGAGCCAGATGGTTTTAGAACAAAATCCTACCAGATTTTTAGAGTGCTTAACAACAAATTATTCCTAAAATTATTCCACAAAATAGAAACAGAAAGAACATATCCTTAAGAGACCTTCAAACTGGGGTGTGCTTCCCTCTTGACACAGATTCTGTGCAGACCACACACCCAAACACCAATTTTCAAGCACAGACCATACTAAGAGCTCCTTCATCAATCAGTGGAAAGAGACAAGGTTGATGCATATGAAAATAGCAGACACATCTGCAAATAACTTTGCAATTGTTAATTCTAAGAGGAGAAAAAAGGGGATGTCTGTGTTATAATGAACTAGGATGTGTTGGTAAGTTCTGATTGGGTGTTTTAATTAGGTTAGACAAAATAATGAATTTTGATTACCAGACCTTGATTTTTTGATAGTTAGACCTTGGTGATCAGTCCCAGGGGTTATGGTGGTGGGAAGAGACCTTAGTGAAAAGTTTTAGGAATATAATCTCATGGTTTAACAAGAGCAGGGAGGGTAAAAGGCAAAACCTGTTGGTGCCAGGTTTGCCATGCTCAGACCTGGTAGAGCATTTCATATCCCAATCCATTCCATGAGACCACTATTACCCTGATAACCATAAAAATCCAAAAATAAATGGAATTAAAGACCAATTTCTCTTATTAGTATAGATGCAAATATTCTCAACAAATTCTTCTAAACTGAATCCAAGAAAACACTCAAAATATTACCCATCATGATCCAGTAGCCTTCATCCTGTTGATGCAGAATGGTTCAGTATGCAAAAAAAAATCAATAAATGTAATTAGATAGATGGATAATAGATAGTTAGGTAAATAGGTAGATAGACAGACAGACAGACAGACAGACAGACAGACAGACAGATAGATAGATAGATAGATAGATAGATAGATAGATAGATTGATTGACAGACTTCTGAGAAAAATGTTAGAATTGAAACATAAAGTTGAATGAAGTCAAGTTCATTGATAACAGCCTTTTCAAGCACAGAACATTTTGCCTTTTTGTTGCAGTTTGATGAATGAGAAAAGTTTTTCAACTGTTTGTGTTTGCTTGTTTGGCTGTAAGATGAGCAAAGTATTATCCACAATCAGAAAGTTAGAGGTGGCAAATCTGGTTTAGTTCAAGTTAGAGGAAGGACTTCAATGGCCCAGAGATATAAGCATGTTCTTAGAGTGCATTTTTCAGCCCAAACTAATCAACCTAATAGGATCCAGAAGACACAGCATTTATCTTATCTGTGAGAAATACATTTATAGTTTCACAAGTTTCAGCATCCTTGAAGATTTCTGGGGTGGATAACTCTTTTTGGGGACCCTTTAATAGGAACTATGGTTAATGAATCAGAAATCTCAATTTGTAGGTGCTGAGATTGATTTGTGAGAATGATGTGAATAGTGGCTACTACATCTTATAAACAGAAAAGGAACCATAGTCTAAAGTGGACTTCTGGGTTTTAGAGGGAAGCAATCTCTCACTTGGGTGTGAGATGACATATTTGTCTACTGACTCAAACATTGCTAGTGTTTTATTGGCTGTAACGAATTTAAAGTAGTATGGAGGGCTTGGGAACAAAATGTAGATGATTAGGGCATATGGATACAAATTAGACAGAGGCAGTAAGCATTACTTGATCATTGTAAAAGTTTTCCAATTAATGGAAGAGTTTAGTATATTAAAGATAAATATTTCAAAGAAAGCATTGTGTTTTCCTCTTCTGACATCTTTTAAAAATTACATTTGAAGGTTCAAAACAGGAAACCAAGGATCAAAAGAGCCTCACAGAGGCTGACTGTATAAGTGTTAGTGGATCTGTAGATTTGGTTCATTTCTAATTTTTCCACATTAAGTGTTTGTGCTGACAAGCTACCTGATGCTAATTCTTTTAGAGATGACCACATGATCTTAATGTCCATCATCTAACCAGTGAAATGTATCATGCCTAAGCTTAAAGTTTACTCATTTGTTTACATTTGCAAATGTAAGAATACTTTCGTTACTATTAAATCACCATATGTCTTTAAATTAAAATTCTATAGTACTGTCAAATAATTTACAACAAAACCCAACCAAACTAAAGTAATGATTTTGTGGTGAGAATTTTAGCTAGCCCTTTCTGAAAGCAAGCCTGTAGAAAGTATATGTGTAGAGGACTCACCTCTAATCCCTATGACTGGATAGACACTCCCTTAGCACACACCATTAATACCAAACAATGTAGGTAGGGTTAGTTTGTAGAAGGAAGTACTCTTGTTTGAAAGTGACTTCTAATTAAGGGGCAGACAAAGTGATGAATCAGAAAAACTTGACAGAATGAGTCAGAGACAGAATATTCCCCCTCTTGTGTGAACAGGACAGGAAAGAAAAGTGACTTATGAGCCTGGAGTGAGTCACTGCAGTGAGAATCAGTACATTGAGTACAGTACAGTGGATCTGAGTTCCTTCATGAGTTCATGCAGTTCCGTGCATGCCTGCAGAGAGAGTTGAAGCCAGATAATTAAAAGAAACCAGAAGATTAGAACAGATTGACAAGCTAGGCAGTGGTGGCGCATGCCTTTTATCCCAGCACTTGGGAGGCAGAGGCAAGTAGATTTCTGAGTTCGAGGCCAGCCTGGTCTACAGAATGTATTCCAGGACAGCCAGGACTATACAGAGAAACCATGTCTGGAAAAAACAAACAAAAGAACAGATTGACAGAGTTAATTTGAAACCAAAAAGAACAATTTAGTCAAAAGCCAAGAAAAGCCAGATTGAATTAGTATGATTAGAAGATTAGATTGTATGGAGACTATAAAGCCAAGCCTTGTGGATGCTCACAGTCATCTATTGGATGGAACACAGGGCCCCCAATGTAGGAGCTAGAGAAAGTACCCAAAGAACTGAAGGGGTCTGCAACCCTATGGGAGGAACAACAGTATGAACTAACCAGTACCCAGAAAGCTCTTGTCTCTAGATACATATGTAGCAGAAGATGGCCTAGTCGGCCATCTTTTGGAGGAGAGGTCCTTGGTCTTGCAAAGATTATATGCCCCAGTACAGGGAATGCCAGGGCCAGGAAGCGAGAGTGGGTGAGTTGGGGAGCAGGGCGGGGGAGGGTATAGGGGACTTTGGGTATAGCATTTGAAATGTAAATGAAGACAATAGCTAATGAAAATTGTTAAATTAAAAAAAATAAAGCACTTTCCTATCATTGTGAAGAAAAAAAATTTTGGGTTCAGCCTTATTTATGTATTCACACAGTTTGGGTTCACAGTTTGGACACAGCTCTCATCTTACCATGTCATAAGAGGAATAAAAGTTACTTTTACATGTATGCTCATTGGAACTCATAGAATGCCAAAGGTGTTCCCAGTACAGGATGTGTAGAAGCATGTGTTTAACAAGCTTATAGACACATCAAACTCATCTCTTCATGGTCATCTCTTTTCTCAGCTTTCTTAACTTAAAAATCTGGTTCTAAGCCCAGCAAGTTGTTGGTTCCTAATAAAATTGGGAGTTTGGTACCCACAAATTGATGTATATAGACTATTAAAATTTAAATTAATCTCCTAAATTAAAAAATGAAATGTGATTGAGATACTGCCCTGGTTAGTTTTTGTCACCTTGTCATAAAGCTAGGCATACTTAGAAAGAGAAAATCACAGTTGGGAAATTGCCTCCATCAGATTTGCCTATGAACTACTTCTGGGGTGTTTTCGTTATAGCTAACTGATGTAAGAGTGCCCAGACCACCATGGGCATCACTAGACAGGTACTCCCAGGATGTATAAGAAAAAGACCGAGCAAGTCATAGGAAAAATGCTAGTAGACAGTGTTTCCACTTGGTCTTTGTCTCAGTTCCTATCTTCAGGTCTCAGCCTTGAGTTCCTGTCCTGATAAACACTTCCCTCCTCAAGTTGCTTTTGGCCAGTGTTTTATCACAGCAACAGAAACCAAGCTGGAACAGATTGTATGATTATGTTTATTTTATTCAACTGAAAAAAAGTAGTATTGTTATATACACTCTTATGTAAAAAAGGAAGTTAAAACATTTTGTCATACTTCTCACAACGCTTGATAATAAGAGGGAAGTGTTACTTGCAGTTAGTTTGATTGTATGGTGTCTGTCTTTTATAATAACACAGAGTACATACACAATGATTTTATGTGCAAGTGAATTTCATAATGTTAGCTTTTAAACTAGAATTATGCATGAGAGACAATACCAAAACACAATATATTTGAATTATCTCATATATTTAATATTTAAGTATATATTTTAATTACAAATTTTACTCAAAATATAAAATTATCATTTAAGAGAACTCATTTGATAATTTCATTTTGTGCTTAATTGTGTTTTGTGATAATACTTTGCTAGGATTTTATACATAAAAATTGTCATAGCCTTTGTTTTCCCCCAAATAGTCTCCCTCGGGTAAAATATGAGCAAATATTTTCTTTCTAGTGTTTGACAATGTCATATTCATGGTGTTAGTCTCTTAAACTCAGCAAATAGTTTATCTATAAAAACAATGTTCTCCAAGTGCAAAAGTTCAAGGAGAAACGTACACTCCTGATGATCCTGAAGGCCTCTGTTTATACTACCATAGAATTTCTGAACCGCTGAGTGGCTGCCTTTGGTGTAACTTTTGTTGGCAACAGATGCAGTGTTTACAGTGATGTCTATCACCGTTTATTAATGCTATACATTAGAGATATTTGCTGCTCTAAAAATGATATGCTAAAATATGCTAAAGCATTTTAAGGTATTACAAAACTGAACTGACAACTTACCAATCACATTTCTTCTTTGATAATTGTAGATGATAAACATTGAATAAGACAATGTAAATATATCAATTTATTTAGCATAATTGAGTAAACCTTTAATAATGACACCTCCAGAGTAACTATCTCACTAAATATCTATCTAAACTGCAAGAAAATTTTCCACATTTTTTTCTTTTCTTTGGAATTTAATTTACGTAGTCTTTACTAATAAATCAGAGAGTTAGAAGAATATAAGCAGAGCACTATCCTGAACTAATCATGTGCCCATGGTCACATGTATTGCAATTAAGTATGGTTTGAAAATTATTTAACCAATTTCTTGAAGACAAAAATAGATCAAATGACAGCAGAGTTCTCACACAATAAAATAGTACAGTATGAAATATATGCCAGTGCCCTTGACTATCTAAATAAGCAATTGCACATTATGTTTACATGTTATAATAAAATGGTCATATAATATAAAAGCTTTTTACAATTTTAATTAAATTCATCATATCAACTAAGACATAAAACACACATATTTGAACATGTAACTCCAGGGTAATATATGATGTACAGTGTGTGTGTGTATGTGTGTGTGTGTGTATGTATGTATGTACATATAAATGTATTAGATCATAGTAAACATATATTACTTAAACATGATATTATTATGCCTCCTTATGATGAACACATAAGGAACCTTTTCTTCTAGCTTTTGAAAGACATAGTTCACAATCATTAGCTCTTCCTTCCAGTTGCACAGTAAATATCACTACAGAACTTCTTATTGTGTTCTAATAACTTAGTAATCATCAACCTCTCCTTCTGTCTTCCCCTCCATAGCATATAATATCCACCATTCAATTCTGAATTTCCATGACATGAACATTTTTTTTTTAATTCACTAACAAATTAGAGTAGTTTTACTATGTCTGATATCCAAGTTTACTCACATTGCTGACAGAATTATAATACTTTTATAAGTAAATACTGTCCAATATTTAAGTATCTACACTAGTATTCCTTTTCATTTGACAGATCATGGACATTTAGGTTGTTTATGGTTATGGGCACTTACTAACTATCGTGAATAGTGACACAATGAACCTGAAAATAGTTATAACTCTGACTGTTTTCATTCCTTTCAGTATGTGTAAAGGAGTGGATTGCTGGATCACATGATATCTGAGTTTTTAATATTTTGAGGGATATTCATAGTGTTTAATATACAGATGCCCATCCTGCACTTCCTCACAAACACTCATTATCTATTACCATTTGGTAAAAGATTTTTTAAAATTTTTTATCATTAGATATTTTCTTCATTTACAATTCAAATGCTATACCGAAATTCCCCTATACCCTCCCCATGCTCTACTCCCCAACCCACTCACTCCCACTTCCTGGCCCTGCCATTCCACTGCACTTGGGCATACAATCTTTGCAAGATCAAGGGCCTCTCATCACATTGATGGTCGACTAGGCCATCCACTGCTACATATGAAACTAGAGACACAAGCTCTGGGGGGTACTGGTTAGTTCATATTGTTGTTCCTCCTATAGGGTTGCAGACCTTTAGCTCCTTGTGTACTTTCTCTACCTCCTTCATTGGGGATGCGGTAATGAATCCAATAGAAGACTGTGAGCATCCACTTCTATATTTGCCGGGCACTGGCATAGACTCACAAGAGATAGCAATATCAGGGTCCCGTCATAAAAATCTTGCTGGAATATGCAATAGTGTCTGGGTTTGGTGGTTGTTTATGGGATGGATCCCTAGGTGGGGCAGTCTCTGGATGGTTCTTCCTTCCATCTCAGTTCTGAACTTTGTCTCTGTAACTACTTCCATGGGTATTTTGTTTCACATTCTAAGAAGGAATGGAGTATCTACACTTTGGTCTTCCTTCTTGAGTTTCATGTGTTTTGCAAATTGTATCTTGGGTATTCTAAATTTCTGGGCTAATATCCACTTATGGAGAAGGTACCATGAGGTACTGAGAAGACTGTATATGCTTATGTTTTAGAATAAAATATTCTGTAGATATCTGTTAAATCCATTTTTTTCATAACTTCTGTTAGTTTCAATGTGTCTCTATTTAGTTTCTGTTTAAAGGATCTGTCCATTGATGAGAGTCAGGGACTGAATTCTCCCACTATTACTGTGTGCAATGCAATGTGTGCTTTGACCTTTACTATACTCTAATGAAAGTGGATGCCCTTGCATTTGGAGCATAGATATTCAGAATTGAGAGTTCATCTTGAAAGATTTTAACTTTGATGAGTATGAAGTGCACCTCATTGCCTTTTTTTATAACTTTGGGTTGAAAGACAATTTTATTCAACATTAGAATGCTACTCCAGCTTGTTTCTTCTGATCATTTGCTTGGAAAATGGTTTTTAAGTCTTTAATCTGAGGTGATATCTGTCTTTGTCCCTGAGGTAAGTTTCCTGTATGCAGCAAAATGTTGGGTCCTCTCTGGTGAGTGGAACACAACTGCTGCTCCAAATCCAATCTCGCGGGACCTGAGACAGCATTAATTAGAGAAACAGAAAACCTGACCTGACAAGGGTCAAAAGTCCCTTCCAGTCGGCACCAGCACCAGCACCTGGACACCTTGGGCACTGAGTCTGCGGACACCCCTAAGTTCCCCAGAGGATTCTCCACGAGGTCTTAGGACCTCTGGTGAGTGGAACACAACTTCTGCCAGGAGGCAGGTTCAAACACCAGATATCTGGGCACCTTCCATGCAAGAGGAGAGCTTGCCTGCAGAGAGTACTCTGACCACTGAAACTAAGGAGAGAGTTAGTCTCCAAGGTCTGCTGATAGAGGCTAACAAAATCACCTGAGGAACAAGTTCTAACTAGAGACAACTAACTCAGGAGATTACCAAATGGCAAAAGGCAAACGTAAGAATCTTACTAACAAAAACCAAGACCACTCACCATCATTAGAATGCAGCACTCCCACCCCACCCAGTCCTGGGTTCCCCAACACACCTGAAAAAATAGACCCAGATTTAAAAGCATATCTCATGATGATGGTAGAGGATATCAAGAAGGACTTTAATAACTCACTTAAAGAAATACTGGAGAACACTGCTAAACAGGTAGAAGACCTTAAAAAGGAAGCACAATGGTGACCTTGATATAGCTGTCTCTTGTGAGACTATGCCAGGGACTAGCAAACACATAAGTGGATGCTCACAGTCAGCTAGTGGATGGATCACAGGGCCCCCAATAGAGGAGCTAGAGAAAGTACCCAAGGAGCTAAAGGGAACTGCAACCCTATAGGTGGAACAACATGATGAACTAACCAGTACCCCGGAGCTCTTGACTCTAGCTGCTTATGTATCAAAAGATGGCCTAGTCGGCTATCACTGGAAAGAGAGGCCCATTGGACTTGCAAACGTTATATGCCCCAGTACGGGGGAACTCCAGGGCCAAAAAGTGGGAGTGGGTGGGTAGGGGAGTGGGGGGAGGGTAGGGGGGGCTTTTGGGATAGCACTGGAAATGTAAAGGAGGAAAATACCTAATTAAAAAAAAATTTAAAAAAATGGAAGCACAAAAATCCCTTAAAGAATTTCAGGAAAACATGATCAAACAGGTGATGGAATTGAATAAAACCATCCAAGACCTAAAAAGGGAAGTAAACACAATAAAGAAAACCCAAAGTGAGGCAACGCTGGAGATAGAAACCATAGAAAATAAATCTGTAATCATAGATGCAAGCATCAACAACAGAATACAAGAGATGGAAGAGAGAATCTCAGGTGCAAGAGATTCCATAGAAAACATCAGCACATCAATCAAAGAAAATACAAAATGCAAAAAGATCCTAACTCAAAACATTCAGGAAATCTAGGACACAATGAGAAGACCAAACCTATGGATAATAGGAGTAGATGAGAATGAAGATTTTCAATTTAAAGGGCCAGCAATATCTTCAACAAAATTATAGAAGAAAACTTCCCAAACCTAAAGAAAGACATGCCCATGAATATACAAGAAAACTACAGAACTCAAATAGACTGGACCAGAAAAGAAATTCCTCCCGACACACAATAATCAGAACAACAAATGCACTAAATAAAGAGAGAATATTAAAAGTAGTAAGGGAAAAGGTCAAGTAACATATAAAGTCAGGCCTCTCAGAATTACACCAGACGTTTCTCAAGAGACTATGAAAGCCAGAAGATCCTGGACAGATATTATACAGACACTAAGAGAACAAAAATGCCAGCCCAGGCTACTATACCCAGCCAAACTCTCATTACCATAGATGGAGAAACCAAAGTATTCCACGACAAAACCAAGTTCACACATTATCTTTCCAGGAATCCAGCCTTTAAAAGGCTAATAACAAAAAAACAAAAACAAAAAACAAAAAACAAAACCAACCAGCCAAACAAACAAAAAAACCAATACAAGGACGGAAACCATGCCCTTGAAAAAGCAAGAAAGTAATACTTCAACAAACCTAAAATAAGACAGCCACAAGAATAGAATGCCAACTCTAACAACAAAAATAATCGGAAGCAACAATTACTTTTCCTTAATATCTCTTAATATCAATGAACTCAACTCCCCAATAAAAAGACATAGACTAACAGACTCCCTACACAAACAGTACCCAACATTTTGCTGCTTACAGGAAACCCATCTCAGGGAAAAAGACAGACACTACCTCAGAGTGAAAGGCTAGAAAACAATTTTCCAAGCAAATGGTCTGAAGAAACAAGCTGGAGTAGCCATATGACAGTATATATAAGTGACCCTAAAAATTCCACCTGAGAACTCCTAAACCTGATAAACAGCTTTGGTGAAGTAGCTGGATATAAAATTAACTCAAACAAATCAATGGCCTTTCTCTACAGAAAGAATAAACAGGCTGTCAAAGAAATTAGGGGAAGAACACCCTTCTCAATAGTCATAAATAATATAAAATACCTTGGTGTGACTCTAACTAAGGAAGTGAAAGAAGTGGGAGTGGGTGGTTGGCGGAGTGGGTGGGGGAGCGTGTGGGGGACTTTTGGGATAGCATTGGAAATGTAAATGAAATAAATACCTAATAAAAAAGAACGTATTATTAGAAGTATAATTACGGAACAAAAACCATAAAATATAAAAATTTTCCAAGAAGTAAAAGTACAGTTCATTTAATATCATAGGAAAACAATTTACAAGAGGACAATAATGTTTTCTCAATAATAAGATGCACTGTGAATAATAAAGCTTAGTATAGGTTGTTACACACACATAAATGGGCTAATTTTTATGTATAGGTATTCTTTTAATTTTGTTTCAAATTGCCATCAATATAATACAACCATAGAATATCTACTCTATTTTCATCAATAATTATCTAATGTGTTATTTTATGTATGAAATTACTTTGTTATATGAACTTATTTTTAAGATTATTCCTACTTGAGATATTGTACAGTGCTGTGGTAAGATCTTTTGGAGATAAATAGTATACTTAACAAAGAAAATGCTAAGTGATAAATTTTTGTTCAAAAACCATTGAGGAGTGAATGTGAATACAAACGCTACAGATTGTAATGTCATTCATTCAAGTTTAAAATGGCTGCATAGAAGTTTTAACATTTTTCTTTAATATTACATTTAAGTGTCTGAAATTTTGCGCTACTATAAAAATGAATAAAAACTACATCTTTCCGTATATGCTATCTAACCTATATCCTTTTCATAACAACACTGTGAACATTCTTTACTAACATTTTAATAGAAAACATTTTTTGTATAATATATTATGATTACGGTTTCCCCTCCCCCAATTCCTTTCAGATCCATCCCACTTACTTGCCCTCCCAAATCAGCTCTTCTTATTTTATTCCTCATCTGGTTTAAACCTGGGCAGGCCTTGTTAACACTGACATAGAGCTCAGACATGAGTTTGTATGTATGTGCATCAGTCCTGGTGTATCCAGAAGGCTTTGCTTCCTGGGAGTCTTCCATCCCCCTGACTTTTATAGTCTTTCTGTCTTCTCTTCCACTGAATTTCCTGAGCCCCGAGGGGAGTGATTGATGAAGTATCCCATTTAGGACTTGGCATTTCAAGAATATTTTAGACATCAACAGGCCCAGGGAATCTAACAAATTCATGAAAAGAGTAGAAACTAAGGCACAATCCAGAGACAACAGACTTTTACCTATTGTCTTTCTTGTCCCTCTGTGTTTTTCAGAAGGTGCTGTTCATTGTTTATGGACACTTATAAACATACATTAATCATTCTTCACCAATGAGATGAACCCAGTGGAAGTCAGTGAATTCTCAACCATCTAAATGGAGGAGTATGGTAACTTTGTACACAGTTCTTAAAAGCAATAACTCCTTACAGGGATTTTGTTTGTTTGTTTTTTTACTTTGTTTTTCACAGCTTTTTCCCAAGGAGAAACATTTGTCAAAATTTAAGTGAACCTTATTATTTTGCCATTTACCTTTCTTGTAATAAACAGAAATAGTCATTATTTATAAAATTCATGCACCATTTAAATTAATTTAATACTTTTGACACTATTCACAGATATGAAGGAAATAGAAAAAGTAAACATTTAGCTCTCTATGATTTGAACCATTATTATAATAAGGTTCATTACTTAGAAAAGAGACAAAAGGAAAGGATACCAGAATATAGCACAAAATTTTACTGGTATTATTGGATAGGAGAAAGGGTTTTAGCTTGTGATAATGGTACATTAATTCATTTTGAGTGCCAATCATTTTTATAAGAGTGCAGCATATTTATGGAAGAAATATAAAATTCTAAAAAATAATTGTGGAGAAGAAACAAAACAGAATTCTCAGTTTTAAGTGGTCCATTGTGCTTTTTAAATATAATATACAAGTGGTTTTATAGAAACATTAATTTATCTTCCCCCTATTTTACAGAAATAAATAACCTTTATGTATAAGAAGTACATCAATACAAGACTCTGAAATTGTTATTTTCATAAAGATATTAAAAGGTAGACACTGCAAAATATTAAAGAAAACAACACAAAAGAGTATACTTTTAAAATACAATTGCTAACCATATTTGAGGTTTTATAATTTTCCATATGTGTGTGTGTGTGTGTGTGTGTGTGATTTCCTAAATGATTATTTTCATTGTTGCCTATCTTAGTCTATCCAGATAGACTAACAACTCTCCTTATTATCAGCTTAAACGTTCTTCCCTAAAGCGTTTTTAGATCTCAAAGTTAATTGAGCTTCAGAACAAAGTCATGCAAGCAATTCTAATTTACAGTGGATTATCTACAGCATGCTTGATGATGTCTCCCTGGAGACAAAGCATCAGGTGGTTTTGTCAATCAAATCAAAGTCATCCTGTTCCATTCTAATTTATTATAGATATTTATGTGTTTACATATGTCTGCAAGGGAGATTTGATTATGAATTATTTACTGTTGTTACTTACTTGTAATGCACCAATCACCATATCGAGACCAATTTAGAAATGATGTCTGCAAATTTCTAGATAAAAAATACTAAGCAATTTATGTGATCAACTAATAACACCATAGAGGTGAGAATTGCTCTACCTAAAATCTTTTCTTTATATTACTTCTAAATATTGCTACTAAGAGGTCCCTCTTCAGTAACAAATTATTTCTTTGAATATGCCTAATTCTTGCCTATATACAGTTTCCTATATTTAAGTCCCAAATAGGATGGGAAACACATAATGAAAAGGATGATTGGTCTGTTTTCCTCTAATTATATGCATTATACTTAGAAAGCATTGTATAATTACAGGGGTCAAAAGAGATTTGGGTGAATTAATTGACTAAATAGTTCAACGTAGATCACATGCAATACTGGTTCAAATTTTTATTTTTATTTTCCTTTGTCTATATCCTTTGCTACACAACTTATAGGTAAGTACTATCTCTTGGCTTCATTTGCAAATGAAAACAGCTAAAGTAGTGACACTTTTGTGATCAGTGCACTAGAATATGTGATTGCTGAGTACTTAGTCTAAATGAAAGACATGGAAGAATGCTATGAAATGTCTCTTGGATATGGTGGTCTGGTCTTCGTACTCACAAACTCACAGCCTCTGTGCTTCCTGCATAGGATTCAGACAAGATTCCATCAGTGATGGGAGAGGATCTTGAAAGGCTTCAACCTTTCCTGAGGACCCGTTGACAGAGAGGGGCTGCTGGGGAGGGCAAGGCACTGTCTGCAGAAATAAAGTCATTAGTAAGCTGTCCATTGTCTAGTAAATCATTCCCAACTCATGCTCATGTAAGCAATCCTTATTAAACTCAGTAGGCTCTGTCTCTGTCTGTCTTCCCTCCCTTGCCCAACACACACAGAAAACAAGGGTGCAGGGAGAGTGAATGAGAGAATAAGATGGAATGGGAACAAGAAGATATGGAAAAGGGATCAAGTGGTCAATATGAACAAAATACATTATATATGTATATAGGTCTTTCAAAGAGTAATTTTTAAATGTATTATAAATGGGTTGTAAAGTGTATAGTCTTTTGTGACCAACTCCTCCAACTAAGTGTAGTGCATCAGAGATTTAATACTGTTGTCAGTAATTTGTAAAACTTTATTAGCCATTTTTTTATTAAATAAATCTAACATATATTTTGCTACAACAACAACAAAAAAGTGTTTTCCCTTGGAATGGGAAAACAGGTAACTTGCTTAAATGTAGCCATATTTATGTACTGGTCAATTAAATACTATCAAATGTGTTATCAACAGGATCCAGGATTACATATGAGCCATCAAGCAAGATCAGTATAGCATCCCAAGAGACTAGTCAGGATGCAGGAGCAATAAGTCCTTGCTGTGCTATGTTATGCCACAGGATTTCTGTGATCATGTAATATAGAATATGTTTGTGATGATAGATATTAATTCAAAGACTAATACGATCACATTAAGAGGGTCTACAAAGTACAGGTGTAAGAAAGAAGGTATAAAGTTTACTGAAGGGGATGGGAATATTTCAGTCAATAAAGTGCTTGCCACTTACTCAAGGGGTCTGAGCATCAGTGGTCCACACCTGTAATCTCATTGTTAGGAAAATGAAGACAGGAGGATTCCTAGAGCTGCTGAAATTTGGGGTAGCTGAATTATTGAGCTCTGGATTGTAGGAACGACCTTGTGTTCAGAGCAAAGATAATGAAGAACTGAGGAAGACACCCAGTCAAACTGGTCTCCACATACACATGCACAAATATGAAAGTACACACACACACACATACACACACACACGGGGTGGGGGGAATGGAGAGGGAGAAACAGAGAGAGGGGGGAGGTAGGGAGAGAGAGAGAGAGATTTAGCACTAGCGAAAAAATGACATAGTTTCTATATTTAAATAAGTCAGTGACTTTTCAGTATTAGAATATGATTTATGTTGTGATAATTTCACGTCTTCAAAAGCCATATGATACATACAACTCAAATCATACCACTCAACATTTTTTCTTAAATATATTTGAGATATCAAAATAAATTTTGTTACTAGGTAAAGGTAAATATGAATCTTGAACAAAGTCTGGAGTATTAGGCTAGCTCAAAGCAACATACAGCATTAAAATCCTTTTTAGACGTGATAGAATTTGTATCTTTATTTAGTAAATGATGAAAATTTATTGTAATTAGTTTTTTAAAGAAAAGCGACTTGAGAAGGTTTCTATATTTTGGGCTTAGGTCAAGTCTATGCTTGGATGCAGTGCAGAGATTGGCAGATCACAGGAATACCAGGCCCAGCTTATGTATCTGCACCACAGAACTTGTATCTATTGCTCAAGAAAAACCATGAAAGACAGAGTGGGTTGATTGCAAATCAGCATAACAGACATTTGTTATGTGACTGCTTCTCCTAGAGAGGACTACATAAGAACCAAACAATCACAATATCAATAGACACACTAAAACGTAAAAAAAAAAAAAAAAAAAAAAAAAAAAAAAAAAAAAAAAAACCAACTCACAGGGCCCCAAGGAATTTAAAAAAAGAACTAACGTCACTAATGCCTGAGAATTTGCCTCTCCCATAGAAGAGTTTCTGATTAGTAATTCAGTACAAAATGATTATCTCTGAGACCATCTGTGCATAAACAACAAAAAGTGGACTCAGGAAGTTGCGTTTGTGTATTTGTGCATATATGCATATCTGTGCAGCAATAACAATTTTAAAAGTGTCTATTAATTTACGAGGAAAGGGCACTGCACTGAATAGAGAAAGGGGAGATGGGAGGGTAGAGGGAGCAAAGGGAAAGTAACGTGAAACAATTATATTTTAATTCAAAACAATGATAAAATGTAAGGAAAGATTATGATAAACCAAGGCAGTCAGCATTATATGAAGGATGCCTAGAAATTAAAAGAAAATGTACATAGTAAAGAATATAAGATGGAAGGTGTGCAGGCAAGTAAAAGCTTTTGGATTAACGAAATGAAATGGGATATGAAAACATGCTTTTGGAAGTGGAAATATAGGTGTTGTTTGAACACTACATGTGTCATGTGTTTCCATTGGGGAGAATATGTACATAAGTTGTAATCTGGAAATGAAAGGTTTGCAGTGATAGATCTGGTAGAATTTGGTACATCTTCATATAGAGTTGAAATGTGGGCGAAATTAAGATGTATATTGTGAGGAATTGCAGGCTGGTATCCAGTTGAGCTGAGGTCTGAACCCCGATGGTATTAATTCACCTACCTGACACGACACAGTAGGCATTCCCTCTTGCTCCTGGAACTCTGGCCCCTGCCTAAGGTAACACCTCCCACAGCCCCCACAAGAGAAGCATGGTCAGTAGTCATGTAAGCAATGGCCCAAGCTTCTGATCTTCAGGCTAAACTCCTCCCCAGTTACCTAGCAACAGTGAAGACCATAAAAAGAGGTGCTCAGCTCCTATCGTGCTCTCTTACTCTCTCACTTCTCTGTCCTCTCACTTCTCTCTCCTCTTTCTCTTTGTCTTGTTCTTTCCTCTCCTCTCTCCTTCTCTCCTTCTCTCCTTTCTCTCTCTTTCTCTCTAGCCTTTTCTCTCTCTCTCTCTCTCTCTCTCTCTCTCTCTCTCTCTCTCTCTCTCTCTCTCTCTCTCTCTCTCTCTCTCTCTCTCTCTCCAACCTTCTCTCTTTCCCCTGCACTTCTGTAATAAAACTCTTAAACCATCAAGGCCCGCTGCACACTCTGGTGAGTGTTGGGAACTTCTTCCCCCATTCCCTCTCTCCCACAACCCTGGTGGCTATAAAAAGTAGCTCTGGGGGGTCCCCAGGCAGGGCTGCCCCTTGGCCACCCCATGAAGAGTGGGTTAGAGGAATGCCCACCCAGGGATGAGTGGATAGGGTAGATAGCAGCCCTCCCACACACGACTGACATGAGAATAGGGAAACTCTGGCAGGGCGTGGGAATCTTTTTCCTATCCCACTTCTCCCCGGGACCCCTCCCTTTTATTTTTTTCCCAACAGAATATTTCCTAGTTTGCTATTTATTGTTGAGATAAGCACCATGACCAAAACCACCTGATGGGGGAAAGACTATTTTAGCTTACAAGTGATTTTAAAAAGGAAATAAAAAAGGAATAGACATGGCTGATGGTGGAGAAGAAAATTTGTTATAGATAAAAGGGAGAACATAGTGAGAAGCAAAGACATCTGAGAGAGTCCAGAGTTCAAATGGCCAGACTGAGCTGAGCCATGAAAGGAAAGAATGGGAAAGAGAGCAAGAAAGGAGCCACTGACAAAGAGGGACAGCCTTAGTCAAGAGACTGGCTAAGAGACTAGGATGATAAAGGGTTGACAAAAGACCAGATAACCAAATGGCTGAATTACATAGAGGAAGGGACTTTTGTGGGGAAGGGTGGCCCAACCCCTGGGCTGAGGAGATCTGGGGTAGGGGGCATTGTATGCCAGCTATATCCTGTAACAGTTAGGAACTGAGGGATGTTGGAAGAACCTCGTGGCCAGGTCCACTTTGATATATTAAATAACCTCAACCACTTGTGCAGGGTTTGAGAAATAATAATAAGTTACAGTCCATTAGGACAAGAGTTTCAGCAGGAACATGGAGGCAGGAACTGAAGCAGGGAACATTAAAGAATGTTACTTAGTGGCTTGCTCTCCATGACTTGCTGAGCCTGCTTTCTTATGTAGCCAGGTATCATGTGCCCAGAGGTGATACCATCCACAGTAGTCTGGGCCCACCCACATCAGTAATTAATAATTAAAAAAAAAACTATAGACATGCCCATATGTAAATCTGATGGAGGAAGTTCTCTAATTGAAGTTCCCTTTTCTAAGGTATGTCAAATTTGCAAAACCCAACCACTCAAAATGAAGACAAACTCCTACTAAAATATTCAAGATAAAATCCCATTTCTGTGCAGTTGTTGATTGATGAGCCCATAAGATGCCAATGACTCAAACCAGTCATCAAACAGGTGAATTTGGTTAAACTCAGTTACAAAATACATTTTAAAAGACAAAAATCTGAGAAAGGTACTTACAGAGAGGAAAAAGTTAATAAGTATAGGAAGGAGAGAAGAAAGAGCATGGGGGGAAGTAACCAGAATGTATTATGTGTTATGTGTGCATGAATTATGTGTGCAAGTATTATGTATGCAAACAATTGTCAAAGAATAAAACTCTGAAGATTACTTAAGAAGATTCCATGACAGGATAAGAGCTACCATGAAGAAGGTGGTTAACGTACGGTCCAAATGGTTATGTGGAATGCAGATGAAATAAAATTGAATGATAAAGTTTTCTTGACTGTGCAGGCAACGTTTGGTTGAACAATACATTATAAATTGTTCTACTTCACTTAGAAATCAGACATAAAATGGTCTAGAATCTTGAGGCTAAATATATAGATTCTTAAATTATAGGAACATTAAATTTATAAGAAAAAATTGTGGCATTTTCTTTATTTTGCAGTCCTAGCTAAACCAAGATGGGATGTGTTCTTTGCAGCTGAAATTTCTTGGCAGTTTTGATGAGTGTGGCAGATTGTATTTTCCAAAAATGGTCACAGCAATATTTCCAGTTCTTCATGCTTCTCCAGCAGAATGCTGCTCTGCAGGAGTGGAAGGGCAGTGCTCCTTCTCCCAAATTGAACAAAATATGGCAGGAGAGATTTTCTGAGACCCGGAGAGCTAGCTTATACCAGAGATGGAGTTTCCATTGGCCCTGGGAACCATGCCACTGCTTATTTTTTTTAAAAGAACTCAGACCACATGCAAAAGCTACATGAAGATGTTCTGTCCAACAACCACAACTGTGATGTGTAATGGGAGCCAGCATCTAGACATGTTAACACACCAGCCATCAGAAAAATCCCATCTCCATGTCTTGGTCATGTACCAAATGATGCCAAGAAGAACTGAAATGAGCTATCTCTAGTAAGTCCTGCCAGCTCAACATTCTCTATGGCGGTTACTGACATCTTAAATTCAGCTCATCTTTCAAAAGAAATCACTGTCTGATGCTATTTTTCCTTATTCTGATCATTCTTGTAATAAAATTTTACTCATCACTTCAGATCATAGTATTCTACATGATTTTATATAATACTGGGCTTCATAAAGATTTTGTTTTTCAAGTTATCATATCCCCCCACCCCCCGCAACATTGCCTTTCTGCCCTTTAGCTAGTCCCATCTTCAGACAGTCTTCTTGGCTCCCATACTGACTCTTCTGCATTCAAGTCATACCTACAATTGTATACGTAATATATGGAAAGATGATGGGTGGATGGATGGATGGATGGATGGATGGATGGATGGATGGATGAATATAGATATGTGTGGCCTTATGAATTGATATCTCAAGTTCCATCCATTTTCCAGCAAACGTCATGTTATTCTTCTACCTTTTTTTTTTTCATGTTTGCTCTCCTTTCTCATCAACGTAATCTTCCACTGTTTCATAGGTCTCTATTAGAAGTGTTAGCACAATAGCTCTTTGTTTCCTTTTGCGTCCAGTTCTTCTCTTATACACAGCATCACATCTGCCATTAAAAGAATATATTCTCGTAAGGCAAGTCCTTAAACATTTTCCATAAGTTTGTCTCAAAATATACATGAAATAATGCGTGTATTTTTGCTCTACTGTTACAGGACTCAGATAGGTTGTTTCAGCATGCTCTTGTCAACGTACAGAGAAATAATAACCATTGAATAAGCAAAGACTTTCTATCCCCTCATTCTTTGGTCCTTTTACTCTTTCTTTCTTCTGCGATGGAGTGCTATCTCCTATGACAATGTATGTTTAATTAAATTCAATATATCCAGATACTGTGATTTTTTATGTATGATTTTTTAATGTAAGAACTTTCTTGATTCATTTAACTAAACAATTATTCATTTCTCTCAATGCCTAAGTCATATGACATATAAAAATGAAACATCTTTGTTTTTATGTACCTATTGATTGTTCACTATATAAGATTTGTATCTTCATGATCATGAGTCTAACATGTTGTATTTAAATAGTTAGAAAATAAATCAGCACTCTAAATTGAGCCCCCAAAAAATGGAAAAGAAGAAAGAGAAAGATAAACTGTGACAATTTCTCATGAAACAGATTTAAGTTTTCCATTTTCATAAAGCTATGCTACTTTCAAATAGCGCAGGTATCATACCAATGAGTCCTAGTTGTTTATCTATAACTTGGCATTTCCTGCCTAAAACCTGGTTTAGCACATACAATGTAATGTACTGAAATGAAGTTTTGAAAATTTACTTTTAAAAGAAAGAAATCCCAAGGGATAATTTCAGTCAAACCTATGGAAAAGACTTTCCTAACAAATATTTTAAGTAATAAAATAGTCAATTTTAGTTTAATTTGTGTCTTATTTTAAAATACATATTGTACAGCTATTAAGTATGAAATAATAGCAGTAACAAAACTGTAAGAGTGATGAGTCATACAGTGAGCAACTGTTGTTGCCAAGAAAAATATTAAGCAGTAAATTATGAATATCACCTGTACAATCTCCTTTAAGACCTATAGAATTCTGAGGTGTATATTTTATACTAACTCCATTCTACATATAGAATATGGTCCATGGACATTTAGAGAAATGGCAGAGCTTGGATGATGAGAAGAGTGAGATTTTTCCTATTAGCTCATGATGGCAAGTCTGGGAACTTAAAACAGGAATTCAAAACCAATTTGAATGTCTGCTTACTTCACCCCATTAAATCTGTCAAATTATGCTAATAGTAAATTATATCTAAACTAAGACAATGTACTATTTATAACAATGGGAAGGTACCTCTGATCTGTGCTCTTAATGGTCACTCAAATTCCAGGCATTTTTACATAATGTAAAGCTAATCAAAGAAATATTATATATCTGAATATGTAACACGATGTTGCATAATTTATCAACTAATATACTTCAGTAATTAATAAAGTGAAGCAAAGCACAATTTGAAGGTATAAAGTCTCTCCATTGAAATCCAGACTTTCTCGATTGAGTGCATGTCCTTCAAGGAAGGATCCTAACTAGAGAATGTACCCAAGGAGCTGAAGGGGTCTGAAACCCTATAGGAGGAACAACAATATGAACTAACCAGTACCCCCCAGAGCTCATGTCTTCTGCTGCGTATGTAGCAGAAGTTGACCTTGTCAGCCATCATTGGTAAGAGAGGCCCCCGTGTCTTGCAAACTCTATATGCCCCAGTACAGGGGAACACCAGGGCCAAGACGTGGGAGTGGGTGGGTAGGGGAGCAGGGCGGGGAGGGGAGAGGGTATAGGGAACTTTTGGGATAGCATATGAAATGTATATAAAGAAAATAATAAATAAAAAAAAATTAAAAAAGAAATTGAAAAAGAAAGAAATGTGTTTTTAAACCTACTTTTACCCAGGCTTGAGCTACTCAGCTATGTATCAGCAACATTTTTTTTTAATAATCAAAAAAAATTTTGCAGCAACTACATAGCATCAAGACTTTCCATCAGGAACTACCCTGCATGCATCTAACTAGGGCAATGAGCAAGTCTCGATCCAAAGATTTACAGTTTTTAGTGTTTGCAATAACATTTATTACTAGTGATGTGATCTATGATCACAGATTTTCAAATACTTACCATGTCTTTACTGTTGAGAACAATCGATGGAGATAGGAAGAAGCACTACCAAACAGGGCAGAGGGAGTTGGAGTCACACCCTCATCCACAAGCACAGGAGATAGGTGTGGCTGAATAAAATGAGAAGAAAACAGAAGTAGCAGAAAGGAAGCCATTGGAATCAGAATTGTGGAGGTTTTATTATTCTAAGTAGCTTCAACTCCAAAGTACAGTCATCAAAGAGATGACTAGTGTCTATAGCACTCAGAGTTAATAAGTCGTTAGCTAGAGTTCAAAAGTGCTGTATGCATGGACAAAGAGTTCAGGAGATGATCATGGAGAAAAGGAGGTTGAATCAGTTGCCAGAATCTTTTTTCATGACCCTGTGCATTTACAAAGGCTGCTTCTTCTGCCTGGAATATCTTTACAACCACCTATTTGCCTGTCAATGTTCTATGCCTTTTTTCAAGTACCTGCTCAAATCTCAACCATTCTATGAATCACTGCCTATGAATCATGTCAAATTAATCCTTCCAAACTCTGTGATCCATAGCATTTTATTCTCACCTTGATTATAGCATTTAACATATTGAACTGTATCTATATTTTCAAAATACTTTTCTCCATTGCACTGTGAACTTCTCAATGGTAGCACCACTCTGTACTCTCCAATAAGTTCTATAACAAAAAACACAGGCTATATAGCCAGGTCTTATCCATATGGCTTTTTTTAAAGAAATAATGAACAAATAAGTAATAGATCCCATGAAAATATATAAGAAGACAATTAATTATTATACAAAGGCTGAAGAGTATGTCACATAAAAAGATTCAATTGTAATAGATATTTAAAAGGGAAAGTTTCCGACTGTGTGAAAACTTTAGGAGTATTTGGCAAAGGGTGAATTGTCTGTTGTACATTAGTGCATTCTGCTAGTTTTTATTCTTTCTTCATAAAATATTAATTTTAACAAATACCTATAAGATTGTGATACATTGTTGCTGTATGGCTGTATGATTAAGGAAATATTCTGCATATGCATATATGTGTGTTTTTGGAGAAAAGGTTTGATTTGACTCAGGTTGACCTTGCACTTGGCCACACAGCCAAGAATTGAACCTTCAGCCTCCCATCTCCCAAGTGCTAGGGTTGCAGAAGTGTCCCCTTGTGCCTAGAAATATATTCTTCACAAGAAAGAACAACATAAAATTATTACTCAATATGGGACTTTTGTTGCAGAACTATGTACCCAAACCTGAAGAAACATAGAGAACAAATAAAAACTCATTAGGCAGAGGGGTTCCCTGAGGCTCTAATAGAGT
This sequence comes from Mus caroli, assembly GCF_978045245.1. Classification (NCBI taxonomy): domain Eukaryota; kingdom Metazoa; phylum Chordata; class Mammalia; order Rodentia; family Muridae; genus Mus; species Mus caroli. Next base: position 48,317,125 of record NW_028227269.1, read on the forward strand.
GGTGGTTCTCTGATAATTCTACGGTGGAAAAGGCAAAGGTCTCTTCAACATGAAGGCCTCAGTGCTGTTGTACTGTGGAGTACCTCCTTCCAAGCTAAAATACTACAAATGGCATTCCCTATACAATAGTAAGCTGATAAAAAGCTTTTGAACTAAAAAGGCTCCATGAGGAAACCTATTTAAGAAAGATAAAATGCAGGTGCTTTAGTGGAAGTCTGAGCCGAATGGAACCATATTTGAAGTAGAAACCACTTAAGAGATTCACTACTCAAGTATGCAGCAATGGATAGGGAAAACGTATTACAGACCATCCAGATGATTCAGTGCGCATGAGCTTGCTCTGTAGATCTGATAGCCTGAGTTAAATGTCAGGGACACACAGAAGAAGGGAGAAGAAAAGAACTGACTGTACATATTGACCCTCTGACCCCCACATGTGTGTCATGGCCTTATCACCCACATTTACACATACAACACAAGAACAGCAACAATAACAATAACTAGATTTCTCTTAATATGGAAGAGATTTAAAATGGGAAACAAGATTTTAGCCCCTAAGTGATGCCAATTCATTTTAAATTATTTAAAAATTAATTAAAACAAGAGATAAAATAACCTAATTTTACCAATAAACATTTTAAGGAGATATTTCTTGTGGTTGAGAATTAGTGTGGTAGAAAATGAAAGAGACACAAAAGACAAAGATCTGTTAAGAATTTATTACAGCAACAAGCTATATCGATGAGTCACACTAGAATTGTGCAAGAGAAAGCAAAGTCAATAGAGTCAGAAACAGAACTATGAATGGTAGGGAATGTCTTTCACTTACATGGCAAATGTTTTCAAATATTATTTACCAAGTTCTTGGCTTGGCACAAAGAATTCAAAGTGAACATAATCAATATCCATTCCCAGAACACAAAATGTAACAATAAATATTTAAAATGTAATACTAAAAGTAGACTACTATGTGCAACTTCAAAGGTGTAGAGAGTGGTGCAGAGATATATACCACCAGCCCTTTAAGTAGTCACAGCGTAGAAGTTTACGCTGAAACCTAAAGAATAAATGGACAAGCTCCAGTCTGAATCATGCACAGAAAGGAAATTCTGCATAAGGAGAGCTGTGTTTGGTGGGGGTTTTACTGTAGTGAATGACAGAATTGAAAGCTGGGAGAGTGAGGAAATCAAGAATGCAATGGAAGTATGTTATTCAAGAAATTTGGCTGTTTAAACAGATGGTTTCTTCAGATCAATATGGAATCAAAGCAGAATTTCATTTTTCTTTCTTTCATTGAGTTATAATTTACATACAAGAAAATCACTGATGTCAAGTATACAATTATAATAATTTGAAAAATTGCTCTCTCTTTATAACCATCACTTCATCCGAGGTATGAAATATTTCCACTGCCCCAGAGAGTTCCCTCACGTCTCATTCAAGTTAACCTCTTAATGAACTGATTTTCATCACTGTAGATTCATTATGTGTGTTCTGGGATTTTATATTAATGGAAGCAGATACTATTTTTATTCTTTTTGTCTAACTTTATGAGATTTGTTTATTTGTGATGTCTATCAGCAGTTTGCTTCATTTTGGTTCTGACAAGTACAGAAACACCTTGGCTTACAAAGGGAGTACCTAGAGATTATAGCATTAATGAGAAATGTCACAATCAACATATAGTTAGCATGCCTAGTATATTGAACACCTTATATTATCAATGCAATATGTTATAGAATATCGGCATAATAGTCCCTGAACGTCTGAGGCAGGAGGATGTATTGTTTGTGGTCAGCCTGGCCATTTTATAAAGCAAACTCTCAAGCCCTTTGCCCCAGTAAAATCTAGTATACTGTACAGTGTTGCTTTTCTGTTTGTAAAACTCTGTGGATAACTGGGGGCCTAGGCCCACTCTATCATCATGCAGTATGCTAGCACTTGCTAGCGTGAGGTAAATAAGAATTCAAATGTTCAAGTCTTGTTCTTTCCGAACACCATTTTGTAAGGCAAAAGTGGTTAAATTATCAAGATTAAAGTTGAGAGTCACCTGCATTTTTCTTTCAATTTTTATTATTTTATTTCATTTAAATTCCGGTTGCTGCCCCCACCTCTGTCCCCCCCTCCCACACTTCCTTATCCTATTCCTCCTCCCCCATGCCTCCCAGAAAGTGCTCCCCGTCACCACCAGGTGTCCCCCTTCCCTGGAGCCTCAAGTATCTCAAAGATTAAGCACATCTTCTCCCACTAAGGTCTGACCAAGCAGTCCTCTGCTATATTTGTGCCAGGGACCTCAAACTGGCTCTTGTATGCTCCTGGTTTTTCGCTCACTTCGTGGGAGTTTCCTGGGGTCTGAGTAAGTTGAGATTGCTAGCCTTCCTATAGGGTTGCTCTCCCCTTCAGCTTCTTTAAACCTTCCCCTGATTCAACCATAGGCTTCTCTGACTTCAGCCCAATGGTTGGGTGTAAGTATCTGCTTCTGCCTCAGGCAGCTGCTTGTGGGGTCTCCCAGAGGCAACCATGCCAGACTCCTGTCTGTAAGCACATCATATCATCAGTAATATTGTCAGACTTTGGTGCCTTCCCTTGAGATGGATTCCAAGTTGTCTGGTCATTGATCATCTTTCCTTCAGTCTCTTTTCCTCCATTTTTGTCCCTGCAGTTCTTTTAGACAGGAACAGTTCTGGGTCTCTACTGGATGTAGGCTCTTTGAGTCCCCTCTCCCCAGTGCTGGACATTTTAGCTAAGGTCATCCCCATTGAGTCCTGAGAGTCTCTCACTTCCTTGGTCTCTGGTTCTTTCTAGAGGTCCCCCTCACCCCACTCCCATTCTCTTGACCCTCTGGGCTTCTTTCCTGTTCCCCCAATCTGATTCTGTTCCCCTTTCCCCCTCCCCTTCCCATCTCCCATTCAGGTCCCTCCCTCCCTCTGCCTCCCATGATTATTTTCTTCCCCCTTCTAAGTGGAATTGAAACATCTTCAATTGAGCCTTTCTACCTTTTACACTTCTTACAGTCTGTAGGTTGTGTCCCAGATATTCTGTACTTCTTGACTAATATCCACTAATCAGTGAGTACATACCATGTATGTCTTTTTGGGTCTGAGTTACCTCACTCAGGATAATATTTTCTAGTTCCATCCACTTCCCTGCAAAATTCATGTCATTGTTTATAATAACTGAATAGTATTTCACTGTGTAAAGGAACCACATTTTGTGTATCCATTCTTTAATTGAGGGAAATCTGAGTTGTTTCCAGCTTCTGGCTATTACAAATGAGGCTGTTATGAACATGATAGCACAAATGGTCTTGTGGTATGATGGGGCATCTCTTGGGTATATGCCTAAGAGTGATATACCTGGGTCCTCAGGTAGATCTATTTCCATTATTCTGAAAAATTGCCAGATTCATTCCTAGAGTAGCTGTCTCAGCTTGAAGTCCCACCTGCAATGGAGGAATGTTGCTACTTCACCACATCCTTGCCAGTCTGTGCTGTCACTTGATGTTTTTTGTCCTAGCTTTATCTAATGGTTATTTTTGTGTTTCTTCCTCCTCCCTTCTTCAAAGCCATCCTCCCTCTGCCGGCCTCTTCCCATCAAGCTGGACTAAATTCTCCTAGTTTCCTCTCCAAAAATCCCCTATTTCCCTCCTGCCTCACCCTGCTCCCCAACCCACCCACTCCTGGTTCCTGGCCCTAGCATTCCCCAATGCTGGGGCATAGAACCTTCACAGGACCAAGGGCCTCTCCTCCCATTGATGCCCAACTAGGCCATCCTCTGCTATGTACACAACTAGAGCCATGAGTCCCAACATGTGTTTTCTTTGATTGGTGGCTTAGTCCCAGGGAGCTCTGGGGGTACTGGTACTGGTTGAGTTTTTGATAGTTGCTATTCTGATTGGTGTAAAGTGAAACCTCAGGGTCGTTTTGATTTGCATTTCACTGATTACTAAAGACTTTGAATATTTCTTTTAGTGCTTCTCAGCCATTCAAAATTCTTCTGCTGGGAATTATGTTTAGCTGTGTACCCCACTTTTTTCTATTGGCTTGTTTGGTTTGGGGGAGGTTAACCTATATACTATGTCACTCTTTTTCTTATTTGACTGTTAATACCTATGTTTTTCTTTTTCTTTCTTAAACTAGTTTTTATGGACACCATATGTACTCATTCTAGAACTACTAGGTATATGATTGGTGCATATTTGATGTTATGAGAAAATTCTAATCTGTTTTTCTCCCAGGTGGTTGTTATCACTTTGCTTTTCCATCCTCAGAGTTCACTACCAGGTCCTTCCCAGGAATCAATGCATTTTTACTTTAGTAATTCCAGACCATTAAGGTTTGATTTATATGCAGTACCTTTGTAGCTAATTATGTAATCTTTACTTTATGGCCTTAATAGTTTTCTCTATGAATGTGATGAAGAGCCTGTTCAAGAATGTTAACAGCAAAGTTGCGGGTCTTTAAATATGAAAAGCCAAGAATCATTTGTGAGTGAGAAGTTCAAATATAAATGAGAAAAAATAATGTACCACTGCATATAATGTCTCTTGGGAATGTTAGATTAGTAGCTTAATTTTTAAAATAATGTTGGGGCTGCAGACACAGCCTTACATTACTACTGATAAGAAACCTTTGGGAACATTTGGTTTGCGTTTTGTTTTCTTTTGTTTTGTTTTAACTATACATCATCCTTTCCTGATTTGGAAACTGCAAATGATTTTGTATTTGTTCTAAAGGTTACAGTTGTCCTATTTGTAACAGGTACGATGATATTCAGATGGATCCAAACTAATGGGGTATAAAAAGCAATGGAAATGAGACTACTTATATTCATTTAGTGAAGTAAAACTAAGTCAATTTTCTGTGTCAAAACAACTTGCTTATAAAGGCATAGAATAAGAGGTCTAGGCCCGATGGTAAACTCCTCCCAGTGCAGGCATGAGGACCTAGGTTTGAATCCACCCCCAGCACTCAGATTTCAGTCCAGGCATAGTGTTGTAGTGTTGTGCACTGTAACCTTGGCAATACAAATGAGGAGGCATAGGATCCTTTACTTGCTAACCAGTCAGTCCAACCAAACTGGTAAGCTCCACGTCTTTAAAGTATAAGGAAGAAAGCAATTGAAGAATAAATAAAATATCAACCTTTAGGTCTCCATATTCACATGCGTGGAGTGTGTGTGTATGTGTCTGTGTGCAAGCACGCACACACACACACACACACACACAATATATATATATATATATATGCATATATATATAGACACACACATATACACACACACATCCCATGTACCACATGTTTATAAAAGCATGAATATATGAAAATATATGTTTAATGATTAAGACTATAAGAAATATGATATTTGCCAGTATTTCATAGATGATTGACCCTTGTTGAAAGGCAAAACACCCAAAATGGTAATCTTGCATTTTAATAACATATATATGTTCCACTTTAAAATAGCTGTTTTCTAGTAAAGATATGAATATTTATAGGGACTCCCGTCATCTAAGAACATTTGGGTTGTTTTTTTTTTATTCTTTACAGGGTCTTAGTGACAATGTAATTGTATGTAATACAGTCCACAACTAGTTGATGTATGCAGAGGACAAGGGAAAGGCTTGTCTCTGTTAGAGCTGACTTTTCTGGGAATGCTGTTTCAGTCAGCTACTCATCCACAGCCCCATCCATGGTCCACTGGCCATGTGTTACTGGTGACCCTTTCAGCTCCCCTGTGGACTGTAAGAAAGTAAAGTTTCATGAGGACAAAGTTCGGCTGCTTTCTCATTCCTTCCGTCTGTTGCAATGATCCTTCTTTAAATCAAATGAATAAAGAAGAGAATTATAGTCTGTATTTTAGGATTGTTAAAGGTTTCTCTGTTTCTGACAGTTTGGCTTTCTTTTGTCATTTTCTCACTTAAATGTTGTAAACTCAGAAAGTGCTAAGCTAAGATGCTTTATGTAGTGTTACACATGCCATAAGACAATATTATTTTACCATGTCAAAGTTGTTTTCACCATTTGGAGCACATCTATCATCAAAACTCAATTAAATGGAGTCTCTCTATCTTCAACTAAAACAAACTGTTTACTTAGATTTTCTCAGTGTTTACTTCACAAGAGGTAAAAGACCCAAATAGTGCAGGAACATAGGTGTCTGGGGATATATCAGGGGTCAAAAAATTTAACCTAAAGAAGCGGGCCATTGAGGGGGGCTGCAACAGGAGACATCCTTTTTCTTTTGCCCAGTAAATGGAGGCATTATAATGTTATTCATACCTCACTGGTATCTGAACAATTCCTCTATTCAACCTGAAAGGGAGAAATGCTCTTTGTTGCAAAGTATTAAATTTGTCTATTGAGCTTAGTGTGTAGGCAGTTTTAAAGGGTAAAACAGGATTGGATAAGGTTTCTTTGTGGAGAGAGAGTTTTGAAACAGTGCTGCAGAAACCCTTCTTGTCTTACTTGTTCTGAAAAAAAAAAACCAAAACTCTGTTTTAGCACTTCAGATCACAAGTCAAATTTATTAAATTATTAGTTGACAAAATTTGTTTTTCATGGGGTTTTGTATTAGGTAAGCAAGTAACAAGTAGAAAATTTGACAATCGACTCAATTGTCTTTTAAATTTTGTAGCTTCAAAATCCTTCCACTGTATTTATAATTTAAACATGTCTTAAAAGCTGGTATGAACAGATTATAGTTATGGCACTTATCTGCTTATGGCCTCAGAATGCATGATGCTATTTTAGCAGGGGTGTGAATTAAATGTCTATTAATCTGCAATCTTTTTCGAATGCAACAGTGTCATGTAATTATGACAAGGGCATTGCTGAGAGCTAGCAGAGGTGTGCACTTGAATCTCACCTACGTTTGTGCTTGATGTTGTTTGGCAGAAGAAGACAGGAAGTATTCAAGTAGAGCAGAGGGACAGGGGTTCTCTGGAAGAGAAGGAGTAGCCTGTATAACACATTGCTTCTCTATCTATGCAGCTCTGATGCCTTCAACATTTCGAAATTTCTAATAATGTTTAAATGAAGTGTAGTGATGATGTGTGTGGTGGATTTTGTTGGTTGTTTTTCATGATCAGATAGAAACTAGGTAAGTTTTTTTTAGAATGTTTAGAATGTTGTCATTTGTTCTCTTTTAATCTTATCTTACCAATATTTTTGTGAAAATATACTTACTGTAAGGGAAATCTTTTTTAAAGGGAGTGTTACAGAGTCCAAAATTCTTAACATTGAGCAGCATGTTTTTGCCATGTGTACATATTTTAAGCTAAAAACAAAACCAAAAATAAGTTCCTTTGTGTTTTATTGACACCTGCCAACCAGGAAAACTTCTGAGTCTCCCCTCCACCCCTCCCATTCCTGCCAATTTTCCAACACACCAAGGTCTCTGCTAGGCTTCAGGCAGGCTCTGCTCACAAACCATATCCAGAAGAGAAGCCATAATCTGACTTGATGTTCAAAGCCTTTTGACAAACTTCTCTAAGCCTCCCACCACCACTTTCCTGAGTTAATTGTGTGCAGGCTCCTTCACACCCCCCAGCAGAAACTCCCTCTGAGTTGTATTCTTAGCAAATCCCCATATGCATCCCGATGCTTTGAGCACTTCACTGCGTCATCCATACTTTTTTGGTTTGGGTTCATTCTTGGCTTCTCCAGTCCACTTTACCTTTTACCTGCTGTTCCATGGGATAGGAATTTCTCCCCACCCCCGCTCCTGTCAGCCTCTTGGATAGATGCCAAGGTGCTGACTCACAGTGGGCAGGCACTCTGATGGAAAACTCCTTCTTTTCATGGAAATTTTAAATCCTTTTAAATGTGTTTTAATTTCAAACTTTGTTGGATGGCTGAGAATATATTACTTTTTCTCCTGCTTCCCAGTATTCTTCTAGGTCAAAAGAAAATAATTTTTTTAAATTATGATTAACATGAAAAAAGAAGTGTACCTTAGTTACATGAAAGTATCAAGAAATTTGTAAACCTCATGATGATGCACATGTTTGTCTAATTACATTCTGCCATGTGAGGTCATGAAAGTCCAGTGTTGAGGTCCAATGATATCAAAAGGCAGAACTAAATAACCTGTGCTAACAATATGTTTTCATGGATTTGTGTCACTTTACAAATATCTTTAAATTGTAATTTTTCCTTCAATAAGATATTTAAATTTGGCACTCTTTCTGTAAAATGACTTTTTTGCAAGTAATTTAAGAATATTTTTGTAAAAGATACAAATGGTTGGGGAAAATAATTAAATATTGGGTATTACAGATAAATAAGAAAAAAAATTGAAGTAAATACTTGTCCAAAAGGTTTCTCCACTTTCATGCTCACAACAGTTCATGATGGGCAGAGCTCAGCCATGGACTGTTTCACATTGCTCTGGGTTTTCTTGAAAACCCAGAAGAAACGACAAATGAGGATATGAAACTCATTAGCTCTTACACCTATGTAACTCACGTTCATAAACTCAGTTTTTGGCAAATAATAACACAATCAACCAAGATCCACTTCTCTTCTGAACTTTTACTCTCAGTGCAGACTTAGAATCCTCTCTAAGCAAGTCAGACAGACAACATAGTTTTGCATTAATCATATTTTGATGTATTTCAACACCTCTTTGCTCACCAGAAAAGCCAATGATAACTCATAAAGCCATGGTGCATGAAGTTTATACATAAAGTAAGAGCTGATATATCAAAGTGATTAAGGAAGGAAGCAGCTTTTTACAAAAGAAAAGAAAGAAAGATAATAAAAGACATAAAAGCAACAAGTAAAAAAAAGATGATATCCACAGTGAGAGGAAATCAAACATGGATACTGAAATCTTTTAATTTTTCACATGATTTCAAACAGTGAATATTAACTTCTAATTTTCACAACAGCTACTATTTGTTGAGTATTTGTCATGCATTGTGATCTTATATTCACAGCTTCTCACCATAATGATGCAGCGAATAGGTAGGTACCCCTAGTCTCTGTAAGTGAATAATTAGAGCTCTAGGTCATACACACAGACAGTAATAAAAGACAGACTTGAACTTGAAACCATATCACTTTTAAGTAAAACATGATGTTTTATTCTATATCTATTTAGTAGCATTCATTCAAATACTACTACCTTTCAAATAAAGTCTAAATATATTAAAGATGTTCTATACTTTATCAGACACTAAACAGACTTGGTAGCTCATCTGATCTTCATAGTAACTACATAAATGTGGGCAATGTCATTTACATTTTCCTATCAGAATAGCAAAACCTAGAAAAGTAATATATTGACCCCAAGATTACTTAGGAAGATCTCAAAGCAGGTGTTGGCATGAGGAGACTGTCTTAATCTACTACTCTGTTCTGTCTCTAATGATCTACTTTTCCACAAATATATACCTGTTCTCTGTCTGCACTATTCAGAAAAGGCAGGTAATATTCAGGACAAATAAATCCAAGAAAAGTCTAGTGTCCTCAACCCAGGATTAACTCTGACATCGCCCAAGGCAAGCTGCGGAGATAAACAACTGGTTTTGTGAAGGACAAGCCATAGGATGTATATAGGAAAGAGTGGTTCTGACGGCTGGCCCAGTAACATTCATACACAGGGCCACAGGGCACAATCATGTACTCTTGAGTTTGTATGTGTTTGTCAAGATTAGTTCCTGAGTAGGAAGATATACACAAGGCAAGAGTGGCTTTTAAGAGGACTGAATCCTAAAAATATGCGATGGGTTAACTATTTATGAGAGTATCTTAAAACAGGGAAAATAGATATTAACATAGATTACAGCTGAGTAGCAAATTCACAACATCAGCTTTCAAAAATACATCTGTTAATTGTGGTGTATGTGTAATTGAGTGTGTGTGTGTGTGTGTGTGTGTGTGCACTTTGTAAGGGTGGAGCTCAGTGAGTGGAGTACTTGCCTAGGCCCATGAGGCCCTGAGTTTAATTTACAGCACTGAATGAAACCAGGAATGTTAAGTCGTATGTATAATCTTCACCATTCTGAAGCTAGAGATCTGATGATTAGAAATTCAGTGCCTGCCTGCCTCATAAACACAGGAGTTCAAGGCCACCTTAAAAAAAATAAAGAGGAAGGAAGGAACAAGGAACAAGTGAAAGAAGGAAAGACAGAAAGAAGGGAGGAAGGAAGGAAGGAAGGGAGGGAGGGAGGGAGGGGGGAGGGAAGGAGGGAGGGAGGGAGGGAGGGAGGGAGGGAGGGAGGGAGGGAGGGAGGGAGGGAGGGAGGGAGGGAGGGAGAAAAGGAGGAAGGGAGGAAGGAAGGAAGGAAGGAAGGAAGGAAGGAAGGAAGGAAGGAAGGAAGGAAGGAAGGAAGGAAAAATCAAACATTACATGTCTATAATGTTATATAGAACAGGAGAGATGAAAATCAATTGTTCAACAATAGAAAATATTAAATGAGTTAATTATGCACTCTACCCATGGTATTTTACATGTAAAATGTCGCATGTTGTAAAGAAGAATTTTAAATCATAACTGATATTAACTGCTTAACTGATATTTTGTGAAATATTATTTTATTCCAAAATCATATTTTAATATTTTTATATATAAAAATGATCAAATTAATGAATTCTGTCTTGGTGTAACATGATCCAAGAATCCAGAGAATGATACCCCAGACTCAAATAGTATGCAAACCCAAAGAGTGTTTATTCAGCTGAATTTCCAATCTTCTGAACTCTCCTCCTTCTGGAATGGAGACCCTACTGGGCTGGCAGGCCAAACTGTTACTATCAGATAGGGGAATTCCAGAGAGGGGTGTGTGTCCTTTTACCATGATTGGTTAGTTCTATCTCTAGGGGTCTGACTAATTCTACAATTGGTTAGGCTCTTAAGACTTCCCTGGAGGATCAATTATTCATTCTAGCCACCTATTCTTATTTCACACCAGATGACAAGGTGTCCTCCCAGCTGTGGTTCCTGACCTCAGGTTCCTGGAACTCGGGTCTCACTTCGAGGAAAAAGAAACTTGGCCTAGTCTCCCAAACTGCTAGTTTGCAGCCTGTCATGGAGTCAGCCTAGCTCTGGCTAACTTTGTCCTCTCAATCAGACTAGGACAAACCAAACACACAGTAGAAAAAGAGTCAGAGAGAAGGGACAGGAAACAGAGACCCACTCGCTAATCTATTCAGGAATTCCAGAAAAAATACTAGCCTGGAAGCTGTAACGTATGCAAAGGACTTAGTACAGACCCATGCAGGCCCTGTGCATACTGTTGCATCGCTATGATTTCGTTTGTATGTGCTTTGATCATGATTTGATTTAGAGGACCTTGTTTTCTTGGTATCTTCCATTTCTCTGGCTCGTAACTCTTTCTGTCTTCTTTTCTGCAGGATTCCCCGAGCTCTGACAGAAGGTATTTCATTGATAAATCTCATTTGGGACTCTGTGTTCCAAGGTCTCTCTCCTCTACATGATCTCTTCATATTAGTCTCTGTGCTCAATTGCTGCCAGAGGAATTTTCTATAATGAGAGCTGAGCAAGGCAATAATCATGTGGTCATCCATACAGAAACCTAACCAGGAAGTGTGGGAGCTCACTGACTTTACAAACCATCTAGACCATAAGGAGATTTACAGCATATTTCACCCAAACACAAATTAACACACCTTTCCAGTACTTCATGAAACTTTGTCCAGAATGAAACACATACCCAGACAAAAAGCAAGCCTCAAGATCACAAGAAAATTGGAATAACTCTGTGCATTTTGCCAGACCACCATGAATGAAAGCTGGGTATCAACAACAGAAACAGAAAGTTTCTAAACTCATGGAAACTGAGCAACTCACTAAAGATGAAAAAAAAGGGGGGGTCAACATAAAAAGTAAGATAAGGAATTAAATAATTTCTAATATTGAATAAAAATTAATATACAACATAGCCACATTTATGGGACACAATAAAGGTAGTACGAAGAAGCAAATTCATAGCATTAAAAGCATTTAAACATCATACTAAGGTTTGTTTGTTTGTTTGTTTGTTTAAGAAAGCCTACATTTAAAAAAATGGAGAGAGTGGGGAAAAAGTGGCACACGCCTTTACTCCAAGCATTTGGAAGGAAGAGGCAGGTGGATTTCTGTGAGTTTGAGGCCAGCCTGGTTTACAGAGTGAGTTCCAGGACATTCAAGACTACACAGGGAATCCCTGTCTCAGAAAAAAACAAAACAAAACAAAACAAAAAAACAAAAAAAAAAAACAAAACAAAAAAACCCTCCACATCTATAAGAACAAAAAAAAAAAAATGGAGAGATTTCATACTAGTAAATTAGAACATTTGAAAGGTCTAGAACAAATAGAAAATATCACATACAGATGGGGTACAAGTCAAGAAATTATCAAACTCAGGACTAAAACCAATAAATAGAAACAAAAGACCTAACAAAACCAATCCAAAGCATCAATGAATAGGTTCTTTGAGAAATTCAGTAATATTAACAAACTACTATCCAAATTAATATAGTTACAGATGAAAGGGGGCCCTAACGACAGATCCAGAGAATCCAGGGAATCATGAAGACATACTTTAAAAACCTGTACTCAATTGAAATGGAAAATCGTAAAGATGGATAATTTTCTCAATACCTACCACTTAGATAGCTATTGAAATTTTTTTCTACATACTCAATACCTACCACAACAAAGTTAAATAAAGATCAGATAAGCAATTTAAACAGATTTTTTTTTTTTTTTTTTTTTTTTTTTTTTTTTTTTTTTTTTTTAGACAGGGTTTCTCTGTATATCCCTGCCTGGCCTGAAACTCACTCCTCTGTAGACCAGACTGGCCTCGAACTCAGAAATCCACCTGCCTCTGCCTCTCAAGTGCTGGGATTAAAGGGGTGCACCACCACTGCCCTGCTTAAACAGATTTTTAACCATTAATGAACCAGAAAAAAAAGAAAAACAGCTCAGGGCCAGATTGTGTTAGCACAGAATTCTACCAAACTTTTGAAGAAGAGTTAAGGTCAAATATTCCTATTCTACAAAGCAGAAATGGAAGTAACAGTGTTCAATAGTGACTCTGATAATCAAACCTCATAAAGACACAACAAAGGAAGAGAATTAAAAACAAGATTTCCTATGAACATTGAAATAAAAATTCTTAATAAAGTACTGGCAGATGGAATCCAAGAACAGATTAAAAAGATCATCCACCCTGATTAAGTTGCTTCATCACAGAGATCCTTATGATGGCCTTGAGCTTGTTGGTTCTCCTGGACTATGAGAATTCTCCCAACAATTCAAATACTTTTCATGAGAATGTGGCTCCCTGATTCTGCAGTGTAACTACTGCTTATTCATTGAATATTAAGGCAAAGATCTTCACATCTCCTATTTCAGTGTGAAAGTTGAAACTATTCCAACAACTTTTACTAATATATGAAAAATAGACGATCTGAATTATAATAAAACAAAAATTATGAGACATTTAAAACACTATGTTAGATTATGTTATTAGTTTAACTGTAGTAATTGAACTTGGGTTCAGGTTAAAAAACAAATTTAGAGATTAACTTACAAAACATTAATAAAGATCCAAGCCTACTGACACAATTTTTAAATCCAGTCACCTAGAAAGTAGAGGCATGAAAATCAGGAGTCTAAAGTCAGCTAGCCTTGACTATATTGGGAGTTAAGGCAGCAAAGAAGAATTTCTAAAGAAAACAAAGTTTATAAAAATCCTAAAGTATTAAATTAAACAAAGTATAAGTGATTAAAATTATTTAAATTACCATATCAATTGTTTGCTTATGTAGATGCTGTCAGAATATTTCAAAGTGTTTGGGAATAGCTTTTTTTAAACTTTATTTATTTTACAGTTTTATTTACATTTCCTAGCCTGGCAGCCCTTTCATCATAGATCTGTGAGAGACTGGTTTTGATGTAATAAAAAAACAAAAACAAAAAACAAAACAAGCAGAGCTGTTATTTTTCATTACAGACAAAAGAAAAAATCTCAATTGATTTTCAAAATCAGATCATTAAAACGAAACCAATTTAAAATACATTGCTTGTATGTAGAGAAGTATCTTTATATAATCCAAAATCAGATATATCCTATAGATATCAAATTATAGTAAGAGCTATACAAATTTATATATGGCTGTGAATATATGTAAATTGATGTATGCATAAATATGCATGTAGATGTGCATATATAGAGCTATATATTTTTATGGTTTAACATTAGATACCCGTCATTTTTGCTTTCCTGGAAAATTTTTCCAATATAAAAATGCATTATTTGAACATAAGTAAAATACAGGGTACCTAGTACTCTGAAAGCCAATTATCCTGGGACAAACCATTCAACTGTCTTTTGTGAGCAATGCCATAGAAAAACTATCACCCTATAGAAACAGCCCATCATTATAACACTATAGAAAATGTACTTGTTAGGATGCATATTTACAAAATATAAAAATATCACAGTTTGGCAGCCTTCTTTGGGTATCAGAGAAAAAGAAGAAAAAGGTCTTTGTCCTGTGTGAACAGCCACGTATTCTAATCTCCTAGACCATATCTTTCTCTAATGGGAAGGTGAAATGAGAGCATTGTCCTTGTTACTTAGTAAAATAGACAGAACAAAGAGAGTGCAGATAATAGCCCTGAGTATCAACATTTATGTTTGAACAGAAAGCTTTGAGGCAGGCCGTGATTTTGATGCACTGTGCAAAGTGGCTTGTTTTCTGTTGTGAATAACTGAAGTAATAAACAGAGTGTCCCTGCTGACTCTGAGAGCAGTGCTACCTTCTCGCTTGGTTGTAAAAGCGCGTCAGTCAGTTCCGAGCGCACTCCGCTCATATGTTTGCTAACTCGGTTCCATGGATGCTGCTGCCTGAAATGATCACTTTGAATTGAAATATGTTTAACTGCAGTTAAAGTTTTAAAACAGCAGTGTTTTTCAGGCAAGGTGAACACATGACAACAGTAATTCCGTAGTTGTAAATGTCTTAAGTTAATAGTTGTATGTTAAAACAGCATCAAGCACCAGCCCAACTTTAGTATTTTTGCATTAAACATGAACTAGGTTACTGTATAATTTCAACATATGACATCTCATTTCAAAAATTATTTTTCCATAGGCAGTTATTTATACTCTGAAACATTTTAATTTCTTGAATTAAAGGATGCAATGTAGGTAAAGATATTCCTATATTTTCAAGTTCTCTTTTGATTGGTAAGGGACAGTGCAGGCCCATCTGTTTTGCAGCAAAGAAAGCCCCAAACCATCTGTGTAGAGCCACATGCCAGCTAAAACACAGGGATATGCACAGTTTTTTTGTTATGAAAAATTTTGCAGAATTTTTTTCTGTATTAGTGTGAATAAATTAGCAACAACTAAATTAAAGAAATCTTTGGAGAACATATTAACTTTCTAGTGCCTACACTAAATTATATCTATTTAGAATTTATGGAGCTGGTATTGTCCCCATATGAATTTTTCCTTACTGTTTTGAATTTTATACTGAAAATTCATTACTGTCTACAAGTAAACAGCTTCATTGTTAATAATGTAAGGTGATTTTTATAAAACTGATTTTGATTGGGCAATTCATTAGTGTTTGAGTTTTAATAATTCTTGGGAGATATTCATAGTAATATAGTTAAAATCTATAGACATTGCACTATTTTCACAATATCTAGTAAATGTGACTACATTATGATATATTCTGAAAAATACTTTTGGCTTTATTTTTTCAGTAACTCTGATAAACTATTTTTTGATTCAGCCAGAGTAATTTGAATCAATTGCTGTCTTGTTGGGAGCAAATAAGCATATTGAGTGATAAATTTAACATTAATCATTTTTCATAATTATATGGCTCTGAACAATTATATTAATATACTTAAAGTGCCTCTATCTTGAAAATACTTTATAGAGCATCCAATAATGGGCTTTTTGCCTAAGCAAAGTTGCCATCTGAGCCCCTTTTTCCAAAAATCAGAGAATCATGTACAGGCTGATAATCTTTCCAAACATTTGAAATATCAAATTTTATGATCTTCTAGAAAGTCTTTTATCTTCAGTCTACATTAGTTTGTGTATGATTGCTATTTGCTGCGTTAGGAAATTGCAAACAGAAGAGCCATGTGAACGCATATTAGCTCCTAACGCAGAGTGAGTACCGATGAGATATGTCACTCTCTGGGGGAGACCTTTTCTGCTACGTTTTACATTGGTGTTGAAAATGCTTATTATCTGTTTAAAAAACATTAAAAGCTTTAAATTCAAGCAGCTCATTTTTCATTTTGTTAATTGCATAACATACTAATGCTGTACTAGGTTGTTTTTTTCAGGGGTATAATGATGCAACAATATTTACATACCAACTCTGGTTTTCCTTTAATGGTTTCTATAACAAGATCATAATTTCCTTTAGTGTAATCACTGGCAGATTTATTTGGCGTCCCATCTTCCCTCTGCTCTGGCTTTGGGGCCTGGGAGAGAGAGCATATTACTGCCTTTCCCTGTACCATTAAGAACACTTTGCTCTGTGTGATTGCTAGAGCCCTATGCTACACTCTTGCCCCAATATCATGTTTAGAAAGCTTCTAAAACTCGGTGTCAGTGAAAATCAATCGATTCCTATAAACTCTGCCCCTCCCCCCCCCCCAATTAACAAATTTGCTTAGCCATCACAATTTACAGTAGGGACTTGACTATATGACATGGGAGGGGGGAGGGAAATAACACTGAACGAAGAATGTTAGTTACTTCATAAGAATATTTCCTAAAAGGATGATCGAGCTGTTAGAGGTATGGGGTGTTGTTTGTTTTTGTTTTGTTTTTACACAGTACACTATTAATCTAAATGTTGATGCTAAAAACTGTGGCTCTAACACAGAATACTACACTTCTGTCTGAGAAGTCCTGCTGTCCTGCCGGCTCCCATCACAGTAAAAAAACCCTCTTTGGGCTCCATGTACATCACCCAGCACCGTGAACTCATATTCTGAGTTGTTCGTTTCCCCACAAAAACATTGATAAGGTGTTAGGTAGGGCTTGTCTGGCTACTTTGCTCAACATACATGCCTTGGGAGCAGATGAAAACATTGTAATACAACATTCCAAATTTAGTCCCATTTGTCCTGCATAGAGAAACAGTATTAACAACAACAACAACAACTAAAAATTCTCAAGCTGTCTCCGAAATGAAGCCATTTTGAGAGAAAAATAGCATTAATCAGACCAATATGGATCTTTGTGGCTTTTTCTTTGAATACCGATGTGGGAGGTAACTTTGCAACCCTCTCATTGTGTTTCAGAGAGCTGGTGAAAAAGTCTTAACTCTTTTCCATCAACTACCTAGTGATCTGTTTTAAACCACAGCAACAGCAGAATTTTAAAAAGAGAATCTTCACATATGATGAGTCTGGGCAAAGTAGGGATGCTTGCCTGACCAGAGCACAGTCCCTGAGTTAGTTATAAGGTTACTCAATCTTATAAACTAAACGAAAGGACTCAATGAAAGGGTACGCAGATAAGATATACATAAAATGGCTCCTTAATGTTCTGAGGAACATGTGTCTGTGCATCCTCACAGTGTAGAGCCAAACTGGTTTCAACCTTGTATGAGCTCTCTAGTGGCTAACTCAAGGCTCTTAGTTCACTCTTCTGGAACACCCTGCTTCCGGTGTGAGGAGCAGTTAGAGGCATGACTCAAAACTATGGCATCATCTTGATGGAAAACCCTTTGCACATTAAAAGCCAGCATAATTATTCCTTGCAAACGGAAAATGAGTAACATTTGCTATTTTATTAAAATGTCCTTACAATAATTTAAACTCGATGCAGGATTATTTAAATTAACACGGGAAGCAAAATAAACGCTTAACTTTATAGCACACCACAATTAAAAGCTATAATCTAAATGACAGGCAATTAGTTTTCTCTTTAAAGAGACTGTTTTCCAGATACTGTGTGTAGTAGCTTTATTACAGCTACTCTTCAAAAAGGCCATTTGGTTCTGAGAGGTTTTCTTCTTTCTGCCTTTAATCTGATCAAAAAGTGTCAAACTTCCCTGCTCCAATACCTGCACAGTGAAGACTCTCTTTTCTTTGATAGTGTATGTCTGCTTATTAAAGTCTTCAAGACACTCTAGACTTAGGCAAACACTGTCCAAATGTACCATATTTAGCTTCAAGCTCAAAATCTCCCGAGCTGTCAGTTTAGGTGTTAAAGAGACCATTTGTAAAGCTTGGCTGGGAATTGCCATTATTGACTGGAATGTGTGTTTATCATTACATTCGATGATGAAAGTGGAGCGTGTAGCATATGAGTAAATGTCAGCAGATGTTTCTTCTAAGTGGCCTGGTTTCAACCTCCTGTTGTTTGTCTTGAATACAAATATTAAAAAAGGGAAAAAGGCAGAATTTTTATGACATAAGTGCAAGGGTAGTTAGATTTTTTGAAAAACAACAAAAATAATGGCTAGAATATCAGACTGATAGCATAAAGTAGAATTAAGAGTTAGTTGGCTGTGCTCAGCTAAGGGTTTTTAAACAGCTCTAGCAAAAAGAGAAACCGTGTCTACCATTATGTGTTTAGAGAAAGATTAAATCTCATGGATTCTTGTGTTTGGCAGTTATTAAAGCTTTATTGCTCACTAGTCATTGAGTGTGATTATTTTCTGAGGTAATTGAGCATGGGTCAGGGTCTTAAACCTTTACTAGTTGTCAAGAGCATAGGATAGACACACTCAGTAGCAATGGAGCCTGGTAACTTCTAGCTCTTACTTTAAAAGGCAGTGGTTGAGCACAGAAAACATACCATATACCACAGGGAGGGCAGGTAATGTACGTTCAGTGGATTAGAAATGAAAAAAATATTTTAAGTGGAAAGATGCTGCTTTTGTTAATTCTGTGGTAATTTTGGGGGGACGTAATAAATTTAGTGTCTTCCTGTGGTTCTAGGGTTGTAAATATTTAGATGTCCTTTGAAGAGGTGTAAAATGACTACAGACGAATTTGGAGGGTGGCATTCAGAACAAGAAGTATAACTTTTGAAACTGGATACTCGTCTAGCACAACTCTCAAACATGATTGGTCTAAAATACTTCAGAGAAATTTTCCAAATATAATACGTCTCCAAACTATTCTGATTTTGTCACCATTTTCATTTGTTTAAATGATAATAACTTGTACTTCTGACTCTAAGGGACACTACTGCTAATAATGTCTTTCAAAACCAGGACTAGCAAAGCCACTGAAGTCATAAACAAAGCATCTTTTTGCTTTCCAAGGGCAACTTCTTGGGTCAGCCCATCATTACAGCTTACCCATTGGTAACAGTGTTGTTTTACCTGCTTTGAATTATGCACATTGATATTGCCCAAAATTAGACATTGGTAATGCACATTTTCTTTTAATTTTTCAAGTGCAAATGCCTAATTGCTTGTGCAATTATATAGTAAGCACAAGTCTGTTACCTGTAATATAGAATCTAGTGTTGAGTATAAATCAAAACCATTAGTGTGATTTTTGAATTCTATGTCAATAAATGGTATATGTTTTCTATCTATGATATTGCTGTATGATTGATCAAGCAGATATCCTTGAAAATGGGACATGCTCACACACGGTGTTTAATTACTCCTAAGAGAGAACATTGTGACAGTGATGCTAATCAAAATGACAAACTTAATATTTAACAATCAAGCCTTTGATTTTTTAAAAAAAGAACAAAGTACTATGTTAACTGAGACTTCCTGGTGGAATAATGTAATGTTTATTTTGATAACCTCACTGGATTTCAATATTGAAGCTAAATCTGCTTTTCCAATAGTTGGCAAATCTCTCTTGTTAATTCTTGCTTCAGAAATGCCAAGCTGACACATACCTGCCTTCCTGTCACAGTATGAAAACATACCTCAACTATTGCTTCTTTCCTACCAGATGCTGCATTACCTCTTTTACTCACAAATGTGAGTGGAAGTTGCTTCACTAAAGAAACTTTACACTGTCAGATGATAGGCACCTACTTTCATTTCATTCATAATTTTGACAAGTTTACTCAATCTTTGTTCTTCTTTGCCTTTTTAAAATCAAGTCTCTGTCTCTCTCTGTGTCTCTCTCTCTCTCTCTTTCTCTCTCTGTCTGTCTCTGTCTCTGTCTCTGTCTCTGTCTCTGTCTCTGTCTCTGTCTCTCTCTCTCTCTCTCTCATGTTCCTGAAACCTGTACCTGAGTATCTTCTTATCTATAGAGACACAAGGTACAAAACAAAATGCCTACCCTATTAGTTAACGCTGATCAATGTTAACTACATTTAACTATGATCAAAATTATGCTGTGAGATATTACATTGAAAAAAATTATGAGCTACATTGAAAAAGTCTTTGGATGATTAGGATGTAAAATGTCCTGAGAAATCCTGGCATTTGTTTATACCTCATTTGTCATATTTGGAAATAGGACATAGAGAGAACAAGAGGCCTGTGTTGTGTACAGCAGACAAAGACACAGAAATTCCTTTGGTTGCCATCGCCTGGTATATTACCCATGGAATATCCACATCATCTTCTACACTCTATGAATCAAGGGTACAACATGGATACTTCCACTCTTCTGTTTACTGTATCTACTCATAGAAGTTAGGACAATGGATGGAGCTAGCTGTCCCTGTATATTGTGTCCTTATGGGAGACATAGAGCAAGAATTTATTGGAAATTGGTGTTAATTCAATTAATAGTGAATGGCACATTTTTAGATATAAGACACAAAATGGTAGAGGAGAAATTATAGTGGAGAAATTTCAATAATCCTTTATACCTAACATTTCATAAGTAGGTTAAAAAAAAAAAGGTTACTCTTGCTTCACTGTTTCAACAATGAACAGTACTTAGTGCCATTGGTGATTCTGAAATGCCTAGGAAAATGATACTTTGTTTAGGGAAGTAGATTCTAGATTTGAAGATCTGACGACAGAGTACTCTTATATTAAGGAGAATGGCAAGTGAAGTTGACAAATCATAATGTTCTTCTTAGCATTCTCTAAAGGTAGAAATTGACACAGCATTTCTTACAAAAAATATTGGAAATATGACTTCAGGGTACAATATAATTGCTATGTTGAAGCCAAATTTCCCTTTTAAGAAATTCTTAGAGACTGCTAACATTGCTATATGAGTCCTCATGGTTTGTCATGTGGACAAGGCACAGTACACAGCAGTGTGTTCTTGGGTAAGGTTTTCTATGTTCACATGTTACTTTCTAGGAAAATCTGTGTCTGTTCTGGCTTGATAGTTTAATAGAATAATTTATTGACAAGGGAACCCTGACAGCATGTTCCACTTAAACATGGAGTTCAGCAAAGGGTTCTTGGTGACTCAATCAAGAGTTCTCAGCCTATGTCTATGGGTTCACCAGGGCCATCACAGAGGCATTCTTCACTTTTTTGTGTCCTTGGTGCCTTGTGAGGAACAATTTGTAGATATTGAAAACTGTCACGTTCCCTCAGGTATCAGTCTTTTAGATTCATGTTTTGATGATAGGTCTGAAGAAAAGTTGTAAACAACCCCTAATGTTGTTTCAATTCAGCTTTTAAAGGGATCCTCAAGTCCAAGATCTCCTGAATTTTGTAGTTTGTTTTTTATCTGAACAACCAGTTAAGATTAAAGTGTTAATATTTTCCACAGGATAGGTTGTATAGAATGTATGTCAAAGGTCATTTATCTCACTAATAACTCTACCTACTGGTTTTCAAACTTACTTAAAACCAAGAACTATTCTGTAGTTTTCTATGCTTACAAAGATGGTTGTAAAAAAATTCTTTTTCTTATATATTAAAAATAAACAATTCAAATTGACTAGTCAGAAATGAAAAAGAAGTAAGTTATTTTACTCAACCAGGCTTAATCTTTAATTAGAACAGCCATGGAAAATAGTTTTTAGCACTATTAGCATATAAGTCCTTATTATTTATTTATTTATTTATACTACTTATAATAGGATTATATTAATCCTTTATTAATATAAATCCTATTACTAGGTGGAGTTCTCTTTTGTAGAGCTCCACCTAGTAATACCGAAACCTGAGGAAGAGAGCTCTTCAGCTTTAATAAAACTTTACACTTCCAATAGACACTATCTGACTCATTGTCTTTATGTCCTAACATTGTCACAATTAAATCAGTATCTATCAGATATAGGAACAAAACTTTACAACGTGGGATGAGCCAGATATGATCAGATAGTTTGTAATCTATGCAATTGTGAGTCTCATATTAATGAGGGGATCCACATCAGAAATTAGTAACAGGAGGTATCTTACAGATGGATGATAGTTAAAAAAAAATCCTATTCAGAATGAAAGTAGCAGCAATGCAAATTAGTGCAAAATGAAAATTTTTGTTCACAAAAATTAAGATGAAATTGCACAGACTTACACTTAAGTGTGTTAATTCCTGACATAGTCCATAAGTCAGTGTCTTTGAAAATCTCAACAATTCAACTTCCTGAGAGTAATAATAAAATCATCTCATGTGAGCATCATCATGCTTCCACCTTGGCATGAATATTTTGCTTGTAATTGGTTCCAGGTATGATACTCCAGTATATATAATGTTAAAAAGCTGAAATTAGCTGAAGGTACACTCATCCTGGAGAGTAAGGACCTCAGAGCTTTCAAAGGATGGAGAAAACAGAAAAAAAAATTTCCTTCCAAGTGTTTCCATATTTAAAAATATAGATAGTGAGAAAAGTGAAATTTTCAAAAATGGACGAGATATAATGAAGAGAGAGAACTGGAGAATAGACAAAAAGGAAGAGAGGGAGACAGGCGGGGCAGGGAGAATAGAGGGGAGGGGAGAGGAGGGGAGGGGAGGGGGAGGGGAGGGGAGGGGAGGGGGAAGGGAGGAGGGGAGGGGGGAGGGGGAGGGCAGGGGAGGGAGTGGGAGGGGAGGGGAGGGGGAAGGGAGGAGGGGAGGGGGAGGGCAGGGGAGGGAGTGGGAGGGGAGGAGGGGAGGGGGAGGGAGGGAGGGAAAGAGATTGAGAGAGAGAGAGAGAGAGAGAGAGAGAGAGAGAGAGAGAGAGAGAGAGAGAGAGAGAGATTTTGGTTGATACGATCCTCCTGAATAAAATATTATCTGAAACAAATGTTTAAGTCAGAAAACACCTGCCAATGTAGATGTGCCCTTCAATAAAGATGGTGTCTCTATCCTCACTTAGCATGTTTCTTAGCAATAAAATGTTGGCATTAAATTTAAACATAAGTACAGTATAAAAGAGGCATAGAGCTATGTTATGAGCATGGTGTTATAGGACTAGAACAGAGATTTCCAATTACTTGAAGTTGTAACCCCAATTCCTTTTAAAGGCCACAGTTAATACAAGATTTAATTATATAACTGACAAAATAATGATACGCACAGTGATACTAGTCTGTTACTGATAATGGAAAAAAAGATTAACCCTTATGAACAATTTTGATATTATCAAAGCATGACAGATTATTTTTACTGTCTATGGTTTGTTTAGCAAACAAACATGTAAAACATCTTCAATTTTTAAATACAAATGACATTCCATGTGCTTTGGGTATTCTAATGGATCCTGAATGCTTTTGAGATGAATATATCTTTGTGGAAGTGATGTGATAAAATAAGTTATCGATTTGAATGAAAATGGACTTCTTCTTTCATGGGGTTCAAAATAATTTGTCCTTAAACTTACATGATAAGAAGTATAATTTCCAGTGAAAACATTCAATGGTATTATCCTTGCGATCCATTGAAAAATGGAAGACACTCATACAACCTTAATTTTAAGTAAATGTCCTGAAAATGAAAAATTGAAATTGTCAGAATAAGGAAAACCAGATGCTACCTTTTATGAAGGAACACTTTCATAAAACATGATTAATTGCTATGACAATTGTTTGCCATGACAGTTGTTATGCCATATCCCTCATGTTAAAAATGAATAAGAAGTATGACCTTTAGAATCTATTCTATTTATAACTAGAAATGTGAAATTTGTATACTCAAGAAAATGTTTAATAAAAACATGTTTGCTCTAAAATGTTTATACATCATAATACACTTAATATTGTTTTATTCTAAATGTATTTAATGGAATATCTTGACTGCTGCATTTCACTTGAAAGATGGGTCTTGTTATATGTTGGTTTATCAGAGCAACTCTTTGATAATCCACACCTTACGTAGGTGACTTACAGGTCATGTGAGTTTATGTTAGAAAATTAAATAAAAAAAGAATAAGATAAAACCTTGTTGAGATTATATATAGTAAAATATCAGGGGCATTCTAATTACAGTTCATATTAAATATTTAAGATAAAGTTTTGGTACTAATTGTAATTTAAAATGTCACAGTAAAATAGGTAGTGAAGTTAGATACGCCAGTTAGATTTATGAATATCTCAAATTACAACTGTGCATATATATATATATATATATATATATATATATATATATATATAAAATTTTAAATGATCATATCCAGCTACTTCAAATATGTACTTACAATGTGAATAGCCAAGAATGAAATTCATTGTGTCCATTGGAATTTCTCGGGGTACAAAGATTTGAACAATATATCTTTTTTAAAAGAAAAAAGAATTTTTTGGCAAGTAAAATATCAATAAACAATGGCCAATCTCATTATTTCTCAAATAACATATCCACAGCAAGTTATTTCCACTGCTAAATGCTGTAAGACATAGTAAATCAAAACCATGCTGTAGCGTGCTTAGGAAAAAGTGTGTACCACTCAGATCAAATTGAAGTCTTTCCAGAGCGACTGAAGCAAGGATTGCTTGAGGAGCAAGTTTGTGAAATCTACCCAGTTTTCAAGGCCCCTTTCCATGGTAGCAAGCAGCAGTTCTTGGTGTAGGCAAGACTATCAACTAGGACATTGCTTCCTAATAGGCTTCAATGTTGAGAACAGCTCAAGAAATTCAGGAGGAAAAAAATCAATGTTGTGCTTCCAGAGAAGGACATTTGAAGGGCCATAACTGCAAAGTAAATGGATATTCTTGATTAACACTACTTTATCTACAATAAAGTTACTAAGCACACAGGCGCACTGAATAGTAGCTTAAAAATTGAAGCCAGAAGAAGACAGATACCAGGATAGACTATTTTTTTACTCTTGGTCCTTGTAAGGATCGTCATTTAAAACGTTTGGAGGGGTAGGCATGAGTAAGAGCAAGCCTTTAAGGCTGGATGCTCGCCTCTTGACAGCTCAACGCATCATTTCACTACCATGTGCTTTCTTCTGTTCCCTGACAAGGAATGGCACACATTCTTTTCAAAATGAAGCAGCAGGTATATTCTTATAGTCAAACATGAGAGCTGGACTTGTGTTAAAAATTATTGACAAATGAAGATTATAAATACAAGGAGACAATATAGACCAGTGGGTCTCATCCTGTGTGTTGCAACTCATTTGGGGTAAAATGACGCTCTCTCAGGGGTGACTTAAGACTATCATAAAACAGAAACATTTATATTATGATTCATAAAAGTAGCAAAATTGCAGTTATTAATTTACAATGAAAATAATTTTATGGATTGAGGTCACCATGACATAAGGAACTGTATTAAAGGGTTGCAGCATTAGAAAGGTTGAGAACCACTGATTTAAATGGTAGAAGTATTAAATTACTTTCAAAACATAGTTGAGATAATTTGGGCAATATGTAAGAAGATAAAATCTGAGCATTTATACCATACAATTGAAACTTATCAAAATTAAATAAAACTTATCGACCTAAAATATAGTGTCATAAACTATGACTTCAACAGATGCTTAATAATAGTTGGAAAACAGCTAAAAGAAGAATTCAAAAGGCTAAGGACAGTGAGTAGAAATAGCCTGTAAAAGAATGAAATGAGTGGGGAGGGGTTAGGAGTAATGAGTGAAATATGTTAACACATGAAACAGCAATGAAACAGCGATGACAGTGACAAAGGGCATGAGGTGTGCACACACTGAATACTGACATGAAAAAGGTAATAAGTGCAGACATGATACCACGAATTTAAAATACTGGGAAAATTACAAGGAAAATCAGGCATGCCAGTATATTTTATTTATTTTATTTTATTTATTTTATTTTATTTTATTTCTATATATGTCTCTCAAATCTTGTTTAAGGTTTAGTCTGCTAAGCAAACATGGTCAGAGGTGGAACCTTGGAGACATGGCTATATGACACATGCTGGGGGCTTCTACATCACGAGATGACTAATCTACTAATGAATTCACAGAGAAATGGGACAATGAAAGGGGTTGAAAATTTTAGAAGTTGAAGCTTGAAAAAAAATAGGCAATGGAGGTCATAGATTTAGAACAGTGGTTCTCAATTTTCTAATGCTGTGTCCATTTAGTGTAGTTCTTTGTGTTGTGGTGACTCCCAACCATAAAATTACTTTTGTTGCTACTTTATAACTGTATTTTTCTATTGTTATGAATCATAATGTAAATATCTGGTTTTCTTATGGTCTTAGGTGACTCCCATGGAGGGTCATTTGTCCTACATGTTGAAAATTTCTGCTTTAATGTGCTCTTTCTCAATAATTTATTTATTTATTTACTTTATATCCTGAGTGCCACACTTCCTCCTCTCAGACCCATCCATACAAATCACTTCCCCCACTACCCCCTCTCCAGAGAAGGGAAGCCCCCCCAACCCCCGACTTGGACATCTAACTCCAGCAGAACCAAGCACCTCCTCTTAGGCTGAGGCCCAACCAGACAGTCCAGCCTAGGAAAGGGTATCCAATGGCAAACAACAGAGTCAAAGACACCCCCCCCCACTCCAATTGTTAGGAGGCCTACATGAGAAGGAAGCTACATATCCCCAATACATTTGTAGGGGTTCTAGGTCCACCCCCTCCCTTTTCTTTGGTTCAGTCTCTGTGAGCCCCCATTGGCCCAGACTAGTTGACTCTGAGGGTGCTCTCTTGGGGCCCCTTACCCCCTTCTGCTCACTCAACTGGCACAGGAGACAGATTCTTGAGCAGAACACCAGTACTCGGGCACTAAAATCAAATATTAACAAATGGGACCTCATGATACTGAAAAGCTTTTGCAAGCCTAAGGACAACATCTGTAAGACAGAACGGCAGCCTACAGACTTGAGAAAGCTCTTTAGTGGGCTATTTTGTTGATGCCTTTTTCTTAGGACGTTACTTCCTGGCTGCTGTCAGGTGATAACCTTGTCTCTATCAATTGTTCCCTACTATGGCATTCTGCGCAACCACAGACCCAGAAACAATACATCCAAATAACTACAGATTGAAAGTTCTTAATCTCTGAGCTAAAATAAATCACCTTCCCCTGGGATATTTTCTTGAATATTTTGTTGCAGTAACAAAAAAAAAAAAAAAAAAAAAAAAAACAGAACCACTAAAAAAGTGATTAGCAAAAGAATACAAAAATATCCATGTATTTTTATAAAGTGTCTCCACCACCAAAAACATAAATAAAACGGAAAAACTCACAAAATATATAGAAGGCCTCTGTCTGTAAAGCTGAGAAACATTACGGAAAGAAAAAAAAGTGTAAATGAAAGCACTTTGAATGTTTATAAACAAAATACAATGTTTAAAAGAAACCTTTTCTCCCTCAAATGATATATGGATTCAATAAAGGCACCTGTAGATATTTTAACTTAAGAATATCAGGAGAACTATTTTAGGATCCAAATGTAAATGTAAAGGGATGAGAATAACAAGATTATCCAGAAGAAGATTAAAAAGATGCACATGACCAGAGATGATGGCCATAGAAAAAGCATGGGGAATGTTGATAGCTCTTTAGAACTCTAGGAGAGAAGTAGATGACTCTACATGACAGTCATTGCCCATAGTGAAATGTCACTTCTCTGCCCATTGAGTGAGCTGTCCTGTGATATAGGGTGCTTACACAATTAGTTATACACGAGGATGAATTGTAATTAGGCCCTGTTTTATACACACATACACACACAAACACACACACGCACATTCAATATTTCATAAAACAAAAACTAGTGGTAAAAATTTTCAAATACAGAAATACAGTCTCATGCTTTGGGGTAAAAAATGTAAAGAAAGAACATGAAAACCACCAACCGCAAAGGAATAAATACTGCATTAAGATTGGGGTTCATAGTTATTCAAACACACTCTTTAGAAAATGGTCAGAAACTGGGAGCAAAGCAATCTCTAAAAGATACACACTTAAAATATGCTTGGTTCTATAGAACCTTAATAAAAAATAAAATAAAAATATGCCATATCTAATCACCTGCTGCATAAGATCACCTCTAGTGTCTAATAATGAAAAACAGAACAGCTCTCTCTTTTTTTTTTTTTTTTTTTTTTTTTTTTTGGTTTTTCGAGATAGGGTTTCTCTTTATAGCTCTGGCTGTCCTGGAGCTCACTTTGTAGACCAGGCTGGCCTCGAACTCAGAAATCCGCCTGCCTCTGCCTCCCAAGTGCTGGGATTAAAGGCGTGCGCCGCCACGCCCGGCCAGAACAGCTCTCTTAAGAAAAATCACCATTCTATGAGAGATAAGCAAGAACCAGAAACACAAATGTTACATTTTCTCTCTCCTTTTGAACCCAGGATACATATGTACTCATATTGATGACACGAATACAGAAGAGGAATATTTGAAAAAGGAATAGGACTATGGGTAGAAACAAGGGCAGACTTCCCCCTGGAAAAGCATATAGCTCTTCTATTGTCTATGGATCAAAAACTATAGTGGCTGAAGAACAGTGAATTAAAGCTTGATCCTGTGAACCTGTCCCCTTTAAGATTCCAGTGCAAACAATTGTATTTACCACCAAGTACAGGCTACTAATTCAGGAGGTCCTACTTTTGAGATTACTATACATTTTTTCCATTTTTATTAGGTACTTTCTTTATTTACATTTCAAATGTTGTTCTCTTTCCTGGTTTCACTTCTAACCCCCATCCCATTCCCTTTCCCCCTGCTTATCAACCCACCCACTCCCACTTCCCTGTCCTGTCATTCCCCTACACTAGGGCATAGAACCTTCACAGGACCCAAGATCTCTCCTCCCATTCATGTCCAACAAGACCATCCTCTGCTACTATGTAGCTGGAGCCATGGGTCCCTCCATGTGTACTCTTTAGATGGTTGTTCAGTCCCTGGGAGCTCCGGTGGTACTGGTTGGTTCATATTGTTGTTCTTCCTATGGGGTTGCAAACCCCTTCAGCTCCTTGGGTTCTTTCTCTTGCTCCTCCATTGGGGACCCTGTGGTCAGTCCAATGGTTGGCTGTGAGCATCCACTATACTTTATAAGAATCCATAATTATGACATGTAGCACAAATCCAAAGTAAAGTTAAAATGCAACATCACCATATCCCAACCACCAAAAAGCGATATCCAAAAAACATGGCAAGAATAGGCAGCATTTCTCATGCAAAACTGAAACCTTAAGAACACTTAGATTAGAGCAAATCAACAACAAGAGTACATACAACTCCTTTTTTATAAAGTGCTCCATTCTTTGGTATGAATTTAACAGAATATACAATTATCAATCAAAAACAGAATAGAAGGTTAATAGTAGCCAAAAACACTTATATTTCAAATGTAAGCCTATGTTTTTTTGTTGAATTCATATGAGTAAAGTCCCAGGAATGAACGTCAATAAGACAGAATAAGTGGGAATTTATTACATGCAAAGAATGTTCAACTCTTGAATTTTCTTTGCATCATCTACATATTATCACTATATCAAAATATTCGGGATATCTATATCTTTAACTTATGTATCTTTGGCTGCATGTTTTGTTAAATGAAACTGTTACTTAACACAAATATATCCCATGGAAAATTAAACTTTGTTCAAAGAAAAAAAATGTGCTTTCATCTTTTGTCTTCTTCAAAGATATGCAATAATGATAAGGAAGTGTCTTTAATACTGAGGCCTCTATATTGGCTTGATGGAAAACTTAGTCCTTGATCTTATTTGTGGTAAAGAAAAGTTAGGGGCAGCAGGTTATAAATACTATCACACTAAGAGCTTCAGCTAAAAGACACCATAGTTCACAACAAATTTCCATTTAGATTGACTGTATATATGACTGTACATTTTCCCTTGCTTGTACATTTTTCCTTAAGGCATCAAAAATATGATATTGAGAAAAAAAATTATCTTATTGCAAAGCTGCTGGAGTGTATAGTGGGAGTCATGATTTATTTTATACACTAGAAAGAATAAAATAAAACCATTGTTAAAATCGATTTTGGATTTTTGCTGAAGGATTAGTGATTGTTCCCTAGTCTATAATAAGTAGCTTTAATACAGAATAACAGGTTTAATGACCCCTACCCCTTCAAACATTGAATCCCCAAGCAATTCTGAGAGACCATTTCTTAATATTTCCACAGTAGTGAATTTTAAGAATATTTTTTTCAGATATAAAATGTTGTGTGGGGATGTTCACAATTCTCTAGAACTGCTTAGCAAAGAATTTTCCATTTGATTACACTGAATGGAGCCCCTGATCGATGAGTTAATCAGTACTTGACCCATTTCCATCTCACTGTCTTTGGCCAGGGGACAGCTAACTGTCCTTCAAAGACAGAGCACTTATCATTTTCTGTAATGCAGACTTCTAAGAACACAACACTGGCAAGAGGTGGGCTATGTGTGATCTTCAAGGAATTAAAGAACAGCATTTCATTAAAGTGCAGTGCATTATCTAAAGCTAATAGCAAAGCGCCTAGTGTGCAGTGGACATCATCAAACCAATCACATGCTCCTCAAAACAGAAGAGGCATGGGATTTTTACTGTGATGAGTGGAACCTGATTTCCTTACCTCATGAAAACCATGATCATCCATTTTATCATGCTACCTGTGACTCTAAAAGTCAGATTCCCTCGTATGTCACTATTTCCAACAATGGAACGCATCTGATTTCATGATATTCTTCAGCTTTCTGATGGAGGGTTTATAATTCCTT
Organism: Mus caroli; assembly: GCF_978045245.1. Classification (NCBI taxonomy): domain Eukaryota; kingdom Metazoa; phylum Chordata; class Mammalia; order Rodentia; family Muridae; genus Mus; species Mus caroli. The sequence continues at coordinate 48,348,108 of NW_028227269.1, forward strand.
GGCCTCAAGGAAACTCTCATTTTCTCATAGCTCTATGTCTCGTGCAGCTAACAATCATTGATTTCCCCCAAATTTAAGTAGTGTGGCATGAAGGGAAATGTGATTTAGTTCAATATGAAGCCTTTTTTGGAAATACAAGGTGAAAAAATGTATCGCAATTCACTTCTAATTTCACATGTGATAACACATGTTGGAGAAGATGTGGAGAAAGAGGAACACTCCTCCATTGCTGGTGGGATTGCAAACTGGTACAACCACTCTGGAAGTATCCAGCTGAAGGTACCTTAGAAAATTGGAAATAGATCTACCTGAAGACCCAGCTATATCACTCTTGGGAATATACCCCAAAGGTGTTCCACCAAGTCACAGGGACACGTGCTCCACTATGTTCATAGAGGCCTTATTTGTGATAGCCAGAAGCTGGAAACAACCTAGATGTCCCATGACAGAAGAATGGATACAGAAAATGTGGCTCATTTACACAATGTTATACTAATCAGCTATTAAGAATGAGGACATCCTGAGTTTTTCAGGCAAATGGATGGAACTAGAAAATATCATCCTGAGTGAAGTAACTCAGACCCAAAAGGATATGCATGGTATGTACTCACTAATAAGTGGATATTAGCCAGAGAGAGAGAGAGAGAGAGAGAGAGAGAGAGAGAGAGAGAGAGAGAGGAAGGAAGGAAGGAAGGAAGGAAGGAAGGAAGGAAGGAAGGAAGGAAGGAAGGAAGGAAGGAAGGAAGGAAGAAAGAAAGAAAGAAAGAAAGAAAGAAAGAAAGAAAGAAAGAAAGAAAGAAAGAAAGAAAGAAAGAAAGAAAGAAAGAGGATGCAAGATACAATTCACAGAACTCAAAAAGTTCAGTAAGCTTAAGTGCCCAAGGGAGGATGCCTTAGTCCCACTTGGGAGAGAGAAGAAAGCAATCAAAAGTGGGAAGGATTTGGTGGTTGTATATGGGAAGGATCCCCGGGTCTGGCAGTCTCTGGATGGTTCTTTCTTCTGTCTCAGTTCTGAACTTTGTCTCCGTAACTCCCTCCATAGGTATTTTGTTCCCCATTCTAAGAAGGAAAGAAGTATCTGCCCCAGTACAGGGGAATGCTGGGGCCAAGAAGTGCAACTGGGTGGGTTGGGGAGCAGGTCAGGGGAGGGTATAGGGGACTTTCGGGGTAGCATTTGAAATGTAAGTGAAGAAAATATCTAATTAAAAAAAGTGGGGAGGGAGGGAAGGACTTGTGAGGGAAAGTGAACTGGGTGCAGGGGAGTTGGGGATAGAGGGAAACCTGATCTGGTATTGGGTGAGGGCCAGCATAAAGGATGTAAACAGGCAACTTTGGGAAATATGAGGTGGGGAAACCCCCAGAATGCATCAGAGACATATAGGGAGGTATAGACTTCCAGGACTCAAAGGGAGGGAGGGACCTTAGATGAAACTCCTTAGATGAAAACTCCTTAGATGAAACTCAAAGGGAGGGAGGGACCTTAGATGAAACTCCCGAAAGTAGGGAGAGGGAACTTATAGAGCCCACCTTCAGCAGAAGACAGGACATCAGATGAGGGATGGGGTTGCCATGCCACAGTCACATCTCTGACCCAAAATTGTTCCTGTCCAACAGAATTACAGGGGTAGAAATGGAGAGGAGCCTGAGGAAAAGAAGATCCAGCGATCGGCCCAAAGTGGAATCCAGCTCAAGGGGAGGTTCCAAGGCCTGGCACTATTACTGAGGCTATAGAGAGCTCACAAAAAAGGGATCTATCATGACTGCCCTCTGAAAGACCCAACAAGCAGCTGGAAGAGTTAGATGAAGATATTTGCACTCAACCAATGGACAGAAGCAGCTGACCTCTGTTGTTGGATTAGGGCAGGCTTAAAGACGCTGAGGAGAAGGGTGATCCTGTAGGAGGACCAGCAGTCTCAATTAATCTGGACCCCCCCCCCAAGTTGGAGGGTGGATGGGGAGGGGTGGGGAATGGAATATGAAGTGTAAAAAATGAATTAAAAATTAAATTAAATTTTAAAAAGTAAGAAATAAAAATGTTCTAAGAACTTTCTTAATTGTATGCTATTAGGAAAATATATAGATTGTGGTCAAGCAAATATAAATTCATTTGAACTCAGAGTTTACCCATTTGACCACCTGGTATGGATACATTTTCCTACAGTGAATACTACCTGTCATCCCAATAACTCTCATTCACGTCATAGTGTTCTTGAAAAGCATTTTCTTGTTATATACTTTCAAGATTGATTCTGAGGTGCCCAAATGAAGACCATGGTGAAGTAATTTCTCTCATTCTTTCTCCATTACAAGATTATGGCTATTCATATATGCATTAGTTTTTCTCCATCAGTTGGAGGAAAATTTTTATTCACACACACATATACACACTCACTCACACACACACATCAAACTTTTATGATATAATAAATAGGATATAGAAAAATATTCAAACAGATTAACTTTCACTATGAACTATTTGAATATGTTAAGATTACATATGGGCCTATTATTTAAAGGTGAGAAGTCAGATGCTTTGTGCAAAGAAAATCTTAGTAGAACTTCAGAGATATTCTTACCTGTGATATTTCATTGGCCTAGAAATTATCAGAAATTCTACACTTGTGAAGGCAAGAGTGTCGATGCCTGGACATAGATAACTAATTTTTTTCAGATTATAAATTCTTAACCATACTTTTACTCACAAAATCGGTTAAGTGCAAACAACACATAGACGCTGGCAATCAAACAGTGTTATAGCCCTTCACCCCAAAATTCAGTTAAGACATTTCACCACTGGAAGAAGTGACCATGAATAACCAAACATTTTTTTTAATTTGTTAATCATTTTATTTGTTTATGTTTCAAATGTTATCCCCCTTACTGGTCTCCCCTTCACAAACTCCCCACCCTATACACCTCCCTTTGCCTCTAAGAGAAGAGGGTGCCCCTAACCCCCACCTAGTCTCACTTCAGCATCCCCCTTCTCTGGGGGTATCAAGCCTCCATCGGACCAAGTTTCTCCCCTCCGTTTGTTTGTTTGTTTGTTTGTTTCTTTGTTTGTTTCTTTGTTTGTTTTTCGAGACAGGGTTTCTCTGTGTAGCCCTGGCTGTCCTGGAATTCACTTTGTAGACCAGGCTGTCCTTGAACTCAGAAATCCTCCTGCCTCTGCCTCCCAAGTGCTGGGATTAAAGGCATGCGCCACCACCGCCTGGCTCTCCCCTCCTATGAATGCTAAATGTGGCAGTCTTCTGCTACATATGTAGCTAGAGCCGTGGACCAGGCCGTGTATACTCTTTGGTTGGTGATTTAGTCTCTGGGAGCTCTGAGGAGTCTGGTTAATTGATACTGTTGTTGTTCCTATGGGGTTGCAATCCCCTTCAGCTCCTTCAGCCCTTCTCTTAACTCTTCCACTGGGTTCCCTGGGCCCAGCCCAGTGATTGGCTGGGAGCATCCACATCTGTCTTAGGCAGGTGCTGGCAGAGCCTCTCAGAGGACAGCCACACCCAAACACTTTTGGTTGAAAACTGTCATTATCAACCAGAAGCAGAAATAAACTACTCATTAGAAGTTTGCTCTTGAAATAAAGCACACATTCAGAGGTCCTTGGCTGGTATACTGGTTATCCAAGCTGAATGTAATATAGTAAGATTAAATTGTCTTTTGGTACCCAAATTTTTGTTGGTTTTAACTTTTTATGCATCTAGATATAGTTTCTGTCATGCTGTGGACCTTGAGCATTGATTTTAATTATAAAGATTAAGGAATAATGTTTCGGTATATAAAAACCGTAAAACCCAAGAGTATATGAAGAAGAGAGCTGAGAGGAGTTGTTTTTAGAAAGAGCAGAAAGGCCAAGTGAACAATTTAAAAACAGAATGAATGGAATTTAAAAATGCAAATAAATGAATCATATTTTTTCACAGAAACCAGATGCCCACTTGCTTCTATGTTACAAACCAATAGAAAAACATTATTTATTGCACAACAAAAACAAAATGATGTATTTAGAAAAACAGTCTATTGATCCATCTGGTTTCCATGTCTATATAAAAAATGGAGTGTGCAGGGATGGCACTTCAGTTAATGCCATCTCCGTTGTCTATATCAGAGTTGCTTAATCTTCCTCCAGTTTGAAAGTGGGCAAAATATGCAACATTTTCAAAAATTCTTTGTGTATCCTTCATAAAGTTTATCTGTTAAGACTTTAAAAAATAATCTAATTTTTAAAGCCTATAAAAATACTCTTACCTACATGTATCATGATATCTTATTGTGTATAACTTCTTTCAGAACCATATCAAGTGATTATGTTTGAAAGAAGTCAAATAGCCTATGATAACAGTTTTCACTTCAAATAATGTAGATGGGTGAAGAGATAAGGAACAAGTGCCTTTGCCATTGAAAAGAGACAGAAAGGGGAGTAAAGCATTTGATTCTATATAACTATTCAATGATAATCATTTAAATGCAGAAATGATGTTGTACAACACCAAACACGAGGAGCATAGATGCTAAAATATGTCTATTCTAAACTCTGGTCACATTTAAAATGTGATAACATTGAGATAAAGAGTGGTTAGTTGTTCTGTCACGTTTGAGTTCTATAATTGGACCTGGTATTGGACATTATCACTGTCACAGCTAATTTATGCCATTTGGAAAGAGTGATCCTCAATTAAGAAAATGTTTTCTTAAGATTTGCTTGTAGTCAAGCCTGTCATCCATTTCCTTAATTAGTGATGGCTGTATGAAGGCCCAGCCCAGTGTGGCTGGCACTCTGGATTGGTGGTCCTGGGTGCTGTAAAAAAAGCAGGCTGAGAAAGCCATGGAGGAGCAAGAAATTGAGCAACACTCTTCCATGGCTACTGAATCAGCTCCTGCCTCCAAATTCCTTCCCTGCTTGATCACCTGTCCAGACTTTTATCAATTATGGACTCTACTGTGTAAGTTGAAATAAATTCATTCTTTCTAAGTTGCTTTTGGTCATTGTGCTTTAAAGTCACACCCATAATAAGCCTAACAGTGACAGAAATTGGTACATTTGAATATGAAGTTCAGAGGCTTATGAAAGCACTTTAGAACTTTGTGCTTGGCACTGTGAGAGACCAGGGTAGCACATTGGTGAAGGACTAAAGGTGTCATGATGAGAGGTTGAAATTTGGCACTATGTGACAGAGTTAGAGTGCCCAAGGCGAACACAAAGGAGGCTCTCGGTGAACATTCATAGTTCACTTGCAGTGGAGACTTGAGAATTTTGGACATGACACTATCATGGGAAAACCACCAAGGACAGCAGCATGTGCAGAATGGAGCTTTCCTGAGCATAAGAGATAAGCTGCATATACTGTAGAGGACTTCCCAAGCATGTTAAAGAAACACAAAAGAGTGTGCATCAATGCCAGAGGTTTGTCTAATAATAATCTTTACACTGTTGGATTTTGGTTTGGCTTTGATTTGATTGTGGTCATTTGCAGGTTCTTCACACAAGTAATAATAAATTATTTGACTTGTTTTTTTATGTAACAAGAGCCCAAAGTTAGGATGATTTTTGAATTTTACAGAAACTTTGGAGTTTAGAAACACTTATGGATATTTTAAAATAAGTTTTCATCATTTAAAAAATATTCTGGATTTTTAGAGAGATTGGGTGTCTTAAAGTTTCAAGTTTTAAAGATATTTGAATTTGAAAGCATTGGAAATTTAAATATTGGGAATTTTTAAGTTATGCTATGTTTATATTTTGATATTAACATGAGAAATTGGGATGAACACACAAGAAAGGTTAGGCTTTAATTGTCTTGCATTATTGTGTATTACTGTGCCAACTGAACAAGGGGTCAATTGCCCTGGCTAGTTTATGTCAACTTGATACAAGATAGAGTTGTATGAGAAGGGGAAACCTTTAGTGAGAAAATACCTCCATAAAATTTACTTCTAAGCAGTTCTGCAGTGCATTTTTTAAAACAGTGTTTGATGAAGGAAGGCACAACCAACTGTAAGTTGTGCCTACCCTGATATAGTGGTACTGGATGCTGTTAAGCAAGCAGGCTAAGCAATCCATAGAAAAAGCAAGCAAGTCAATAGCACCCCTTCACAGCTTCTGCTGCAGTCTCTGTCTCCAAGGTCATATGATCTTTGAGTTCTTGACTCAAAGTTGAAACTTAGTATCAACTGTGCAAAAGTCATTTTAAGTCACTGACTCACTGAATTGAATAGTATCATATCATTTAAAAATGTGTTCAATAGGAGGCCACAGAACAGAAATATGTACATCTCTGGGGGGCTTAAAAAACATTCAGAGTTTGCCAATGGATATAAACCTGAACCCTGTTTTTATTTTTATTTTAATATTCTCTTAAACACTTCTACTTCAAATCTATTAATACATTACCATAACTATGTGTTCAATTATATGCTTTTAAAAGGGGTTAAACCATAAGAAAGAAATTGAGAATTATTACTCACTGTGGAACTGTGGGTTGAAAGGTAACAGTACACAGAAGGAAAGCTTGCAAAATCTCAAATACATAATTCACAGGGAATGTTCTCTGATAAAATTATGGATATTTTTTAGTTTGTTTCACTGGATTTAGAATAACCTTTTGTTTTATAGAATCAGAAGTTGCCTAAGTAAATACCCTGAACTCCTTGACTGATACATTTTATTTCTTTGCTGCTGAGATATTAAACAAGAGCTCTTCTTTTTTTCCTTTTGTATTTATAAGCAATTTGTCAAATTGGGAAACACAATGGGGTCAGAAATTTGTCAATCTGACTACTACTTCATTTCAGAAGTGTAAGACGTTAAACACACACACACACACACACACCATTTACTTAATTTTCCTACAGTATCTAAGGCAATTATTTCATGGAGAGTAAGTGCTAAGAAAAGACTTTGGCCTATTGAGTTGCAGTGTTTATGCACAAGCAAAATTCTGATTCTTTAGCTCTTATTGATAAAGATACAGTCCTCTTTGATTGGGAAATAATACACTCATTTTCTTCTGAACCACCAACTTGGCTTATAGTATAGAAAATCGCCTGAATCCTCATACCTAATTATGTGATTTGTAGACCAGCCCCATCAGCATCACTTCTGAGTGTTTTCAAAATACAAATTCACCCTTCAACCCTAAGACCATACTATGTTTAACAAGATTCAGGCAACTCATATACATATGAAATTTAGAGGGATGGTTATATCAGAAGCAATTCTCAAACATGATCTTCAGTTATATCAACATCACCTTTAAACTCATAAGGAGTGAAAACTCAGGCCTCCTGCCTAGCCATACTGCAAAACTTCAAAACTTCTTTGGACATTACACTTTAAGAAATGTTGACCTGGACCATTAAACTATAGTGTGCTTCAAATATTTTCAATGTTTTGAACCCTTTGGTTACCTTATTTTTCATAATATTTCTAAGACATTGGATACCTAGAAAAATGAAAGTGCCCATGTACTTAGCTGTTTCTGGAGAGTTCTAGAAATATTTTGGAATTTTAAGATAATTTAAGTATGTTTTTCTACCTGCAAATATTATTATATTAGGAATTCTTCTGCTACCTGTTGCTTCATCAAACTTTTCTCATAATTACATGAATATGCTTATTCACAACATACTTAACATTTTCTTAAACTTATCTACCAAACTGGTACAAATTAACCTTGATTATAGTTGTTGATTTTTATTTATTATTTTATAATATCATTATGTAATATAAAAAGACAAAAAAGGCATACCAGTATAAAAACAAATTTACAATAGTATAACTTCACTATAGTAAATATTTTTGTAGTCAAAAGAAAATATCTTAAAAGAGCTTTCCTCAAAACCAAACATTAATCCTGGAACCCATTATGACACTCTTCAGTCTGGGGCAGGAATTTAAATTGTTCCCATCTTTATTATTAATCTAGGTCAGACATTGATTTCCCAATGGAATTTTCTAGTATCTTTATTATAAAGTCCTCCATTTCCCTAAACAAGTTGACATACAGTTACCAGCATCCTTGTTCCATTGTGCTGTGAATAAGAATCTACTGCATCATTCACCAGGCAAATAATCCACACTTTAAAGGTCTACAGCCTTACGTCAGTGTTCTCTCAGTTACTGGTTTATGACAAGCATAGTTGTGCCCTTTGGTCAATATCTGGTATTTTTGATTGAACAATTTAATAAATGAATGAAGTGGTAATTGAAAAAAAGTGCACAGTTTTGGAGAGTAGGAGCTCCAAGAATGATGGAAACATCAAGTGTCAAAAATAATTCTGCCTTCCTTCTTATGTCAGTTTTAATAGTGCTAGAATTTTTTTTTTTTTTTTTTTTTTGCTTTACCCAAATGGGGACCTTTGACAACTATAGTTACAACACAGAATAGTGCCATAGTCACATCCTGAAGAACCTTGATTAAAATCAAATGGACCTAAAATTTCTATAATTTCCAAACAAAAGAACATATATGGCATGCTCAAAATTCTGTTACTGGAAAACCGGAAAAACATTTTCTTCTCCTTTCCTATTATGGCCTCTTGATAGATCATGAAAATGCCAACCAATTAATTACATCTTGCACTTCAATAATAAAGATCATCATGATGTATTTTATTTTATTTTATATATTTTCAATCCTTAAAAATTAGTTTTCAACATACTCTATAACTTTTAAGCCTCACCATTCTATTTTTCATTGGTTGGTTGGTTTTCTTTTTGAGACAGGGTCTCTCCTTGTACTCTGGTTGTCCTAGAATTCACTGTGTAGACCAGATTAGCCTGGAAACCTCAGAGATCGACCTGCCTCAGTCTCCCTAAAATTAAAGCTGTACAAAACTAGGTATGCCAAGCTGTTTGGGTTTATTTTTTGGTGGGGGTATTCTCTATAGGAGTATCTTTGAAATTTTTTCAGACCATAGTCCTTCTGATGAAACCCTTCTTTTTCATTATCCATGCTTAGTCACCTGATGATTGACAAGAACAGGCCACTTAAGGGTTAATGGGAGGAGTCACCATCCAGGCTTTGGTTCTAGGCAAGTACATATGATATTGGGCTACTTTGGCTCCAAACTTGAAGTTGCAAGTATATGGTTGTACAATGGCTCCTCCCTGAAGACAGAGGCAGAAGTTCAGGCTTCAAGTATCTGAGGTGAAGCATCAATTTGTTATATCAATAGCTTTGGATCTATAGATTCCACAAATATTCTACACACCATGACCTAACTCAAAAATTAATTCCCACAATAATTTATTAGCTCAAACACAAGTGAATTTTAGAAATCTACTCAAGTATCAAAACTATAGAAATTTAGAGAAATATGGATAGAAGTGAAAAGATATATGTATATAATATTCTCAACCATAGTCATTAACTATATACTCTTTTATTTCACATCTCCTTTTCAAAATATCTGAGTAATCAATTAAATAATAACATTCCTAAGGCATGTAAAGCATTTCAGGGCATATATATATATATATATATATATATATATATAGAGAGAGAGAGAGAGAGAGAGAGAGAGAAATATCAAAATGTTTTTCACTGTGCTAAGAAGGAATTCTCTCCTTTTTGAGTCTCTGTCTCTCTGTGTGTCTCTGTCTCTCTTACTCTTTGTATGAGTGCATGTGTGAGTGTGTGTATATAAAAGCTCTTATTATGAAATTAAGTACGTAATATTGATTTATAGAAAGCCTCTGTATATTGTTTGTGTGAGCTCTCTCCCCAAGTATAAGTACTCACAAATGACTGCATAATGTTAAGTCCAGGTATTACTTTCTTAACCATATAAAAGGAGATTTTGGGAAAAATGAATAAATATTGAAATATGCCTTAAACTTCAGTCCAGAAAAACATCTGAAATTAAGAAATTTAACTTTGAATTCAATTACTTAAAATATTATTTTCATGGAAAATATATAAGAGATCCACAATATCTGATCACATACTTTTATTTTCTGAAATGTGTGAATGAGCTTTAGGGTCTTACTGGGAATGAAAGGATAGGGCTAAGATGTAGGAGGGAATCACACTGCTGTAGGATGGCAAATAGCAGCTTGTGCAGTATCCGACTGGCTCTTCCTGTTTAGCTCTCATCTCCCATTCTTTTTGCTATAAATGTTGTTACTAACTTGTGTTATTGGTATAAAGACTGTTATATCCATGCTCAGTTGTAAGAAAAAATAGATAGCTAAAGAGCTTTGTGTGCTAAATTTAAATCATGCTCAATTTGTGACTAGACATCTTTCAATATTTTTTTTTAAGGATCTGTAACCTATTCACAAACAATGAGTTGTCTGGTGTGTATGAAAGAGTTTTTAAACTGAAACTTGCAAAATTGCAATGTTTCAAATTTATCTTTGTCTATGATTTACGTTAGTGCTATATTTCTATAATGGCACATGTGCATTATTTTGTTAATTCCCAATCCTGTCCTCCAGGAACATCAGATTGCAGAAGATCTACTCAAATCCTCAAAATATATCCTCAAAATCCTCCGAAAAAATATTTATAATCATGAATGGTCTAGGAAGAACTCTTCCTCTATGTGTCCTGATGTATTAAATCAGCATATTCACCATTATACATTATATTTACTTTACTGAAATATCAGTATGCCTCCAGCAACGTTTTTAATTTTTCATATTGTTGAGTATCTATATAGAAATCAACAATATGTTTGGTGACATAACTCCTCAAATCTCCAAAAGCTAGACATTGATGAACGTAAGGCATTTTGTGTATGTGTGTGTGTGTGTGTGTGTGTGTGTGTGTGTGTGTATGTTTTAATGCTCATGATTTGGTAATTGGTGCAATCAGAGAGCAATAGTTCTATGGCTGTCACAGCAGTTTACAAACCTAAATTACAAACTAGGTACAAAGCATGAAGCACACTTAATAAAACTGTAAGACTTTGCTGATCCATCTAAGAGAATAGGCAGTTGTTTGTGAGTTGTCTGCTCTAGCCATGCACTAAAATGCAGTCATATGGGATCTAACTTCTATACCCTCCAACAGACAAATCACAACCAAATCATGGAATGCAGACAGAAAATACAGGTGCCCCTTCTGCAGCCTACCTATGATTATTACAGGGCTTAAAATTTTTAAAAATTATATCAGCAAATCTCTATAGCATCGATAATTCAAAAGCTTGTAATAAAAATGAAGACCTGTGCGCATTTTGTGATATAAGACTTTTTAGTGAGCATACCTTTCTTTACATGCCCACTCTATAACTCAAAAATATACAGACTCTAGTGAATGGATTCAGTTACTCCTGATATAGGAGCAGAAATCTGCCAATTTACTTATCTTTCTAACGATAACTAGAAATGTACAGTAGCACTCCCCTTGTAAGTTGTGCTATTAAAGACTTTGTAAGGCTACCATTGCTGTATTTACATAGCATGACATGAGGGGTGTAAGAAAGCAAGCAATCAGGAGCTTCAATCTGTGGCTCCAATATGTGTTAAAAATTTCCCTCTACTCCCATTATCCTGTGATTGTGTTCAGAGCTTGAAATTTTAAAATGAAAAAAAAAAAATCCCTGATAGTAGCAATCACCATTTTTCCTGTAATCAAGCCCATACTTCTTTCCATATTCTTTTGTTGAATTGCTTTTCTCTGTTTATTGTTGTTGCTAAACAAGGTGAGGCAACATTTTGCAACGATGACTTCTTTTACACTAACAAAATCTTAAATGCAGTTGCTCGTTTCTTTCCTGCTAGGTGCTATCAAATCCATCTTTATATGGGAGGCACAGACCAAGATGAGTAAATTGCTCTTAGTAGGTAGTACTCTTTTCTTGACACTAGGAAGTAAATTGTCTAAGAGTTACACAAGGTTTTACCTGCATGAGTCCCATTGATGTTAATGGGACTTAAAAGGAAAACACCCCCACCCTCAAGCAAAGCTGAGAAAAAAATAGAGTTAGTTTCTTTACGGTCTCCTCTATATTTTATGTTGCTAAGCCTGGAATGCACGCTCCTCACACACTTCTCAGTCTTCCCCTTTCTTTGACTATATCCTCCAAGATTATAAATCTTCAGCCTTTCTTTAATCATCTCTATAGACATGCTGTCAACACACACTGTTCTCAACATCATTTCCATAGTAGTGTAATTAAATGTCTCATTCTCTCATTCCCTAATGCCAAACCATGACTACTATTCAGTTATTGTACCTAGATTGGAAAATTTACTGTTGTGGTTTTAGAGAATTGTAATAAATGCATTAGATATAGTAAATTCATTGTTTATAAATTATTATAATGTTAGTTGAATATTTTCTAATCTTGCACAAATCTTAAATATAAAATTGACTAAATTATATTTTTTATTTTAAAATATCCATTAATACTATTAGCCTCATTATTATTTAAGCCTTGACTGCTTTTAATATTTCCTAAAAGTTTCATAAGGCACAAGAAGGAATAAGATCTTGGAAATGCATTGTAAGGCACTTATAACCACTTACGCTTTGGTTTCTGAAAGTGTTTCATAGAACAACCAGTGAATAACCTTATTTGCTTCTGGCAGAGTGAGTTCATGATTCCATAATGTCTGGGGAAATGAAGGACGTTCTTGTACATATGATGGAGGCAGCAATACTACAATTGTCTGATGTCACCCTTAAATAATACATTGCAACACACACACACACACATACATACACATACAAACACACACACATTTTGGGTTTATACTAATTTTTTCTCTAGCAAGTTTTGATTGTGAAGAAAATCAAACTAAACTAGCTTTGAGCAAGATTTTTATGAGTGTTTGCTTCTGTATAGAGTTCACAAAAGGCCCAATCTTGGTGCCTACCACTTTATTTCATTACGGTGGCATTAATTACTAAGCAAGATGCCAAGTAATTGGCAAGGGAATGCTCCGTGCTTATTTATCTGGTACCTTTATCCTATGCTCCTGGCTTCTCTCCTTTACTGCACTTTTACAATAGATTACCAGGGTAGGAACATAAAGAGCAAAGAGTCTTTCCTTTGCACTTTTATAACTCAACTTACCTTGAATTCTTTGCCTAATTTCAAACCATACCAATCAGAAAGGATTTGTACTAAACTAACATGTTAGTCACCACCACATATTCAAGGATCTAAAGTCTAAAACAAGACAAGACTACAGTCTTCTAAAAGCAAGTTATTTACCTCACCAAACATTCTCAATTCATTCTTGTACCTATGGATTCATTATTTCTTGGAAGCTCTGTGGGAGCCTGCCATAAAGACCGAACACATCAAGCAAACATCCTGAAGTCTCAACACTAGGGGCATCTCAAAAAACATACCAGGATGTATTTTTCTCAATTTCTTTTTATTTGCCCCCAGCTATTATCAATTGCTACGGTTTTATATCTATGTTGATCATGACAAAAGATATGTTTTTCATAAAATAACACATTTGGACATAATAACGAGAACCTTGGTTTCTATCTTCTTGTTGCAGAATAGCACGACTCGTGCTGTATAGTCGCAGTTGGCTGTCCAAGGACCCTGATGCCAAATTGCTGAGGATATTCTTGTCGCTATGACAAATTGCTTGCTGGTGGGCTGTGCAGAGTGTTGTTCTGGCAGCATCAGAGTTGTCTACGTGTCTGTCACTTGGTTAGGCTGCTTCAATCTTAGGTGATTCCACCCCACCCCACCCCCACCCCTTTCCGGTTTCCTCAATACATTTTTTTCAAACTTACCTTTGCTTCTCAGTGAATGGGGACTTTAACAGTCACTCGTAATGAGTCTATAGAAATGCCTTCCAAGCTCTCGGCACAGGTATCTGTAGGGTGAGAGGAGGATTTTTTTCACAGTACCATGCTTGTTTTCCATACAAACCTACAGGCTGCCATTACAGCCACCCACATTCCGGTTGGCAACACACTCATGCTCTGAGAGCTTTAATGAATCTAGACAAAATTGAACAGCACTTCTGACACGCAGGAAAACGGTGCATTTTAATGATATGTTGTGGGGTGATTTATTTCTTTAATCTGTAAAATATTAATGGGCAATATTTTAATTAACAGTTCGTTAAGAAAAGATTATCCTGCATTTTATCTGATTTTTTTGAAAACTAAAGATGTTGCTTTGCAAAGTTCTTATATGAAGTGTTCCTCACTAAGACGACTTAAAAAATTACATAAAAATGTACATAAGTAGGCAATAGTCAGTAAACAGATTGGCCTGGAAACCACCTAAAGGCAATCCCAGTCATATCTGTTGGCTACCTAGGAAAGCAGATAATTTAATGCTTCCAGATAATTTGAGGACAAAAATCTAACCAACTGACAGTTTTAGATAAACACTACTCCTATTTCATTACTGAGTTTTTAATTAAGTACAAATGTAAAGAGCTTTTAAGAACCATAAGGGATTCAGTATTTTTAAATTGTTTTCAAAAACTAAAAAGGACATGGCAAAAACATTTTTTTGTTTTGTTTTGTTTTTTAAAAAGCAGATATTTTTCTTAGTCCACAGAATGATAGTGAGGCTTCTCTCTGAGACATAGTCTATAGTGTTGGTTTGTTATTTAAGAGTCTAGCATGTGTAAAAAAAAAAACAGCTAATGGAGCTTTTCACAAAAGATAATATACATTGAAATAAAAGGAAATGAACAGGCTTTTAATCTTATGTGGAAAAATGTTTGTTTTTACTGCTTTTGAATATAAATGTACTCATTGCTCTTCTTGTTCAAACTGTAGCCCTGAATTAAGTGGACTTTAAAGCTCTTCTAAATACATTAAAGATATGAGATTTGTTTTCAAAGAACTATATTTATATTTCCGAATGTGGGGAGGCGGGAGGTGCTGGAATGTGGAAAGAATAAAAGCTATTTTAACAGCTCAACTCTCAGGGACATAGGTGAAAATTTCAGGACAAGGTGAAGCTTGAATTATTTTTTTTTCATTCCTATTGATAGAATTTGTCAACCCTCTGGACTGCATGGGTATTTCCAAAGTGAAATGTATCAAATTATCTTTCCCTGATATGTTTGTATTTAGCTATACTCTCTGAAGCCTTAGCAGCACACATTTCTGACACTTAGTAGCATCCAGTCTGAGGCTATTGATCCTAAAATTGCTAGGATTTTCTTAGAAGGCTGGTTGTTGGTTCTGGGCTGTTGTCACTGAAGTGGTTAAAGCTTTGTTTGTTTGTTTTGTTCTGAATGGCTCTTAATGGATTAAGCTTTAGGCTTTCACCAAAGCAGTAACTGATTGTTAAAGTAGCAAGGAGTAAACTAACCACAGGGTGTGGTGTGTGTGTGTGTGTGTGTGTGTGTGTGTGTTGCCAAGGTAAAATCAATTACTAACGCTTATGCTCTGAAACCAAGCTAGTACAATATGTGTTAAATAAGATATGTCTTATTACACATCTTTAACAAGTCTATCTCTCTAACTGGCAAGAAATTATGCTAACCCGAAATCTCAACAAATTAACTCTACTTACTCAAGATTAATTGAATTGAGTTGACTATATCTATAGCTACTGAAATAGATAATAGTACCTGTAGTTGCAAGATCACAATGTACTATGAAAATAATGTGTCATTATGCTTTGAATGTAGAACTGCTTTTCATAATTTACCAACAATACTCAAATAGTGATTCTAATCCGCTTAAACCTTCAAAGCTACCACTGGAATATTAATATATATATTAATATTATATAATACATATATAATATTAATATATATAATGCCTTCATAATATTGTGCTGTGGTTTTGGACTCTCATAATTAGGTTTTGGCTTAAGTGGTATTAAATAGGGGATTAATGAGTTGACGAGTAAAGAAACACCCATATCTGGAGAAGCAGATGGAAATGCATTAATTTATGGGACTGTTTTATACAGTGCAGTGCCAGCTCTTCTATAGTAAGGACTTATTAATGTCTTGATATCAATATATAATGACTTTAAAATCTACATCCTCAAATCACAAAGTGGTATCCCTCTGGACAATTTTACGAATGTATGCGTGATAAAAATGGTGCAGACTATGGTGTCCTTTCTAGATTTGCAAATGATTCCCAAGACTACCTTCTGAGTACCCTCTGCCCATTGGTCACAGATGGTACCTATCTCTGCCTAACTGACTTTTGATATTCTACAAAGTGTGCAAGCCTTCTCTCCAATAAGCAAATCATGAACCTGAAAAGAAATATATTGAATAAAATAATTATGACCTCTACGTCAGTTTCAAATAAGCCCAGGATCTATTCATTAAAAAACCCTGGGGTTTGGGAATTTTCAACATAGTTTTTCTATAGAGATGGACATAGCCCCTGGCCTCTCTAAATACATAATGGAATATAGGAGTTTTGTAAGTAAACCATATTGAGGTTTACTACTATAAACATGTCAATTAAGAGCCCTCCATTATGTCTCTGAACTAATTGTGAACATGAATACTCCATTACATATTTGCATTTTTAAATAATAAGCATTTTGCTTTGCTTCTCAGGATATTAGTTCAATTCACTAAATTTCCTATGGAAAAAGAATAGCAAAATGTTCTCTTTTTCATGTGTTGCCCACAAAGGTATGAAACCTTGCAGTAACTTTCTAATTTCCATCTTATACTTATAATAAGTTCAATAAGTTGAAATGAATGAAGGGCTGTATTAAAGTCAATATGTAAGCTTCAAATGAGGGTACATTTAAGATATAGAAAGAATGATCAATTCCACTGCAGGTCAGCAAAGTCCATGTAATTTTCCAAATTCAATTCACCATCCTGATAATTGTGACGACAGAACTAGCTGCCACTATAAAACCAGAGCCTAGCATGAAGAGAAGGGCTTTTAATGAACATACTAAAAAGAGGGCAATTTTTCTCCTTGCGTGTAATATTCTAAAATTAAGGTGGGGGAAAATCCTTACAAAACCTAGATGAATACTCTTAGTGAATGACTAATTTGGTAATTGTGTGATACCCCAAAAGCAAATGTAGTTAATACTATTGCGCACACACACACAGAGACTCACACACACACATTGCACATTTAAAAATCCATGCTACTTTATCATACTCCTTTTTCTGAGTCACTGTACCCTAATAAAAAGGATAGGGGGAGGTTTTGAAGAAAAGACTTCCACCCCGCACCCCCACCCACCCCACCCCAACCCTTTCATTTTTCAGATCTGAAATCCTTCTAACTGACCTATTGCACTCCCCCCATCCCCAACACCTTATGGAAAACAAAACAGACAAGCTGTTTATACAGAGGCTCTGGGCTTCTCTTTGGTTATAAGTATTTTCTATCTTTTCCCAGTCCTTGCTCATTTCACCTCCCATGCCCTCAGTCTCATCGTGCAGCTCACAGGCCACTATTGCACCTCCTTCTGAGTGCGCTAAAGCCCTGCACTTCTATCGCCCCTTTGTGCTGGAGAGTGGGGGAGGGGCTGTGAGGGAAGCACATGGCCTGTGATGGTCCCTAATCTTCCCTGTTTACACCACCACCTGTGAAAGAGGAGGAAACTTTCCAGGGTTTGAATGAAAAGCTTTGGCCTCTCCTATAGACTGGGATGCACCAGGCGGAAATACTGTTTGTTAGCCCAGCTGAACTTTTGAAAGATCACACACGACAGAGTAGCTATAGGCCATACCAGATCAAACAAGGAAGAATTCAATAAATGAGATGAACTCTGCTGGCCCTCAGACCTCCAAGAGGCCAAGGTTATGAGAGCCTTGTAAATAACTGGATTATGAAGATTTTTAGCATACTAGAATGAAAGAGAGTAGGTGCCACATTGGCAACCTTCCACTGTAGGACCGAGCTGTTTACTTTTCTGGTAGAGTCTGATGACCAAGATTTGGTTCCAACGGTATTTGAACCTCAGATATGACATTAGAAGGATGTCTTTTAAAAATATGGTTCTGTTGGTTTTCTTTTGATTCTTATTCAGATGAGAGAGAGTAACTAAATTGGAAAATAAACCTTAAAGAACTGAGGTTAAAAACAGTAGTGTAGTCCTAAACCAACACACTGGTCAATCTTTCTTTGTGTGGAAGACTTGGGTTCATAAAGGTATATTGATTCTCAGATAAGAGAATGATCTACATATATCAATAAGCTCTATTGCCTTTAAATTGTCCTTTGCCATAAGAGTTTTCTTTTCTATTTTGAACCATGAAACACTGTGAAATAAATATGACAGTGTTTATCTTTGTGGTATTTTAATGTTCTACTTTCTCAATCTTCTACGTTTTCATTTAAAATATTTACCTCCCTCTAAGACGTTGTCAGGGCTTCCATTTTCATATCTATGCATAGCCATAATATTGACAGTGCCAGAAATGTGGCAGGATATCCAAACCCCAATGCTAATATTACAGATTATGAGTTTCCAATGGAGGGGTGTGTACATTATTTCTTAAATATTGTTGTATTGAAACTTCAGTGAAATCATATTTGTGGCTTAGGCATAGATATTTAAAACCATAGCACTACTACATCCTAAGCTTGCATAAGCCAAGGTGATCCTTTCCTTCCTAGAAACATCTGCACTCTTAGCTTACTATGTAGAAGACATGTTTCCCAGAACATCAATTAGACATAGCAATTTTGTACTTTGAAGTACTTACAAATCAAATAAAACATGTTTCATCTTTGGTGCACATAAATGCTATGTTTTAGCATGAAAAATGGCTCAAAGTATCTCAAGTTTTCTATAAGGAGCAGAAAATGATCAAGTGTGATATCAGTATGCCATGAGAGTATAAAACATGTACCCCTAAATCCTTCTAAGGGAAATTTTGAACATATTTAAATTTCTTAACTATTTTACCACTTCCACAACCATATCCTTTGGGCACCAATGAGCACGGCTCAGCTCTATTGTTCCTAGAAGGAAAATTCTCTCTAATGGAAGTTTCATTGCTATAAAACTCAGCATTTTACCCTTTAAGAGCTGAAATTTATAAGTACCGTATTGCACACTCCACTACATTCAAAAGTATAGCATACATGTACTCTTGCCTGTCTCTACATTCATCATCATGCGCACACACACTCCACAAACTATACTTTAAAAATTAAATATTGAGCTCTATTCCAATCCTAACTATTCACTGTACAGTTTCCTCCACTCTGCCCTTTGCTCTCTATTTGTCAGAAGGATTCAAAACTTATTTGCTAACCAAACAAAAGTAGTTGGTATAGCCCTTAAAATTAATGATGTAAAGGCTGGTGACACTCATGCCACTGAACAGCAGGAATCAGAGGGTTTCCTTCCTTGAACAATACAGTAGTATAGAAAAATAACCGTATAGGGACAATGGGGAAAGAGACACCAGCATAATATTCAAAGCTCCTACCACACACCAGCCACCAAACAGAAATTAATTAGGATAAGGAATTATACAAAGTCTTGGAATGTATTTGTAGTTTATGTTTTTGTCTGTGTTTTCTACATAAATTGCCTTGATCCATGTAAAGTGAAGACATCTTTAGCAAGAGGCTGTTAGGCATTTTATACTATCAGAGTTTGATAATGTAGTCAGAAGAGA
This sequence comes from Mus caroli, assembly GCF_978045245.1. NCBI lineage: Eukaryota > Metazoa > Chordata > Mammalia > Rodentia > Muridae > Mus > Mus caroli. The sequence goes on from NW_028227269.1 coordinate 48,367,633, forward strand.
ATGCCAGGCATAGAGTCGAATCTTAAACATTTGTTCAAAGAATGACTCGTTATAACTACTTTTCAAAGACAGAATAAATCAGTTGTCACCCTTAATAGGTTTGGAAAACCATCAGCAAATGGCTATTGGAGATTGAAGATGCTAGATGATAGATTCCACTGTGTAGTAGTTTCTTTACTCTACTGTAGAATTTTGTTGAGATCCCCTAGGGGAGCACTCTTGTTGTGATTAGTCCTAGGCTGGCAGGCAGTGCCTCTACTCCAGAGCAAGATCTCAAAGCAATCCTGTGTCCTCTCTTCATGTCCCTGCCATTTACCCATCCAGTTGTTAACACATTTTAAATTCTGACAGGTTATTTCACTTCCAAAATGATACTAAGAGTCACACATGTCAGAACTCCACTTGATAAGTTGTGTTCATTTCAAATGTGGTATGTGAGTACTGAATCCTCACTCTTTGAATCCTGCAAAGTGTATCAATAATTATGCCAAATCCATCCAACAGTTGATTGAGGTGTTTTCAGTTTGATATGGGTGTCAAAATGTGAACATTATTCAGATCTTTGCCTGGTGTGCTGAATGGAAAATATCCATTCATACATTATAGATTTATTCCTAATGTGAAAATTAGACAAAAGTGTCTTGGATTCCCCCACATTTTTTTTGGTGTGGTTACAAAGGTGACTTTGCTACATGACACCTGGTCCTTTTAATTGTATCTAATTATTCATTTCATACATTAAGGTTCTAAGAAAAATGCAGATTTGTATATTTCTTGGATAAATGCTTTGTAAAGAAACACTTTGCAACTTCAATTTCTAATCTATTTTGAAAATCTTTTGAAGTAACTTTACAGTTCTACTATTTAGTTGTGATATTCCCAATTTGTGGCCCAATTTGTGCCTGAACAGACAGACTGATATAAGCAATGAAGAATATGAACACTGTAGTCATATTTTAAAGTTGGTGCTATGAGGGATGAATGTAGTAATCCAGAAAAACTCAAAATGTGTTTAAACCAAGTCATTGCAAACATAAAGAAAAAATAATAATAATAATAATTTCTAAAGAATAAACTTAAAGGCCATCATTCTATGTATCAAATTTACTTCAAAACTTACTTTAATTTTATTTTTAATCATAAAGTCTATAGTAAATATATTAGCTAAATATTTATATAGGCATATACACACACACACACACACACACACACATATATATATATATATACACACACACACACACACACACACACACACACACACACAGGTGTAGATATTTACTAGTATAGCTGAGAATTATTTTCTACAAGTTGAAACATTTTCCAAGGCCTCTAATCATGAAGAACAGTGGCCTTAAAATCTGTTCATAAATTTGCCATCATCTTTCAATTTTATTCCCTTGAGTTTTTGACCCAAAGAGGTGGTACACATTCACAAGCCAGGACTAAATGAAACAAACACTTGTCTTTGAAGTCTAGGCACTGACCTTAGAAATATAAAATGAATCAAGTGCTCCTAAAAAATATTGTTGTAATCAGATACAAAAGGGAGATAATGGGAGAAAGGAGAGACAGAGACAGAGAGAGACAGAGGGAGACACAAAGATTTGAAAAGCAAGTTTTGCAAATTTAGTACACATTGAATATATATATATTTTCATCCATATCCTGCTCTTATACCCACAGTTAAAAGAGTCGAGCTTCTGACTTTTAATGAATCACTGTGAATTTTGATTACATACGTTACTCGGGACAATTATAGTTCGTTATATGCATCTCAAGTTGTTTATTCCTTATGATGCACAAGGATGTTTAAGGACTTGTTACTGCCAAGAGCTTCCCCCCACCACCACCAAATAATTTCACAACAGAGTAAAAACACATGGACTTTATATGAAGCAAAAATAGAAGTGATATAAGGGTTGTATTTTTATAGCTGTATTTGAGTACATTTCAAATGAATGTTTGTTAAACAGGGGGAAAAATCAGACTGGCATTGTAGGGATTCTAAGCGAATTAGGTGAGGCAGGGACAGGAAGAATCCGAGTAGCTTGCATTTAATTAGCACTTACTGGTACAAAATAAATTAGACAGATTTGTCTTGTTTTATGAGCAAGATCCTGTTTTTCTATTTCATTTTCTTTGTGCTTTGGGTGAGGACGGATCTGGCGCTCTGGATACTAACTAGGCACTAATTCAATTGGTGCTTTCTCCGACGGTCTGCTTGCATACCGGTGCCAGACCCACTGGTCCTTTGTGTACTGCCCGCCCTGCATGTGTCTGGGCTCCCCTGGCCAGTCCGTTTTTTTGTCTCTGATGGTTAATAAGCTTTGAGCCTAGTAGTCAAATGTGGTGGGAACGGGGACAAGACGAGGGTCCTTACTGAAGGTGTTTGTTGTTAAATAGAACAATTCAGCTGTCTCTTTAGAAAACTTGACAAAAGGAAATGCTCCCTGCTGAGAATTTTCTTAGCCTGTTGCACAAAAGATGAAGTTTGTTTAAGAAATTGCTGCTAAAGAAAGCGTCAACCCATTAAGGTAATTATATGGAACCTGTGCCGTATAACAGCTTAATTGATGTTAATGTTTGTCTAATTGGTGATCGGGAGAGTGCAAAGGACTAAAGGTCTTCCGAGCACTTTCAGTCACGGCTCTGAAAGGGCTCTTCTGGTTTTCACAGCTATAACAATGCCCGCGCGTCTTTCTCAGATTACGCCTTGTTTTCAGCCCCTTACAGCATTCTGCTCCACTACTTAAAGCGTAAAAGAAGGGTGAAGAGCCATTGTCTAACGCAGCCTTTTTCAAAGAGTGTTTCTGACAGGAATTGTTCTAGGAATCAGGCAGGAGAGAAGGGAGTGTGAGAGGTGAAAGCCACTATCACCCACTTGGGCCACCTCCCCAATGAGCAGCAAGAGCCAGAGCCGCCTAATTGCTGCATCTGTTTTTCCCCCTCCCCTCCAAACCTCCCTTACTCTTAAACAAGATCCTTACACCATTGCCACATGTTCCTGTGGAATCTCAAACAAAACAAAACAAAACAAGAAAGAAAAAAATGCACCCCAACCTTGCTGACATTAAACAACAACAACAACAAAAAATTGGCATAAAGGGAACCATTAAGAAAACACAAGTAACAATTAAATGCATAGACAAAAATCTGTGAACTTCTATCTTTTCGAAACTTTCATATACTGTATGAACACATTTACAAACATGTTTAGATAAACAATACACATATGTAAGTAGGCATGTATGTGTGGCTTTTTCTGTGTAATGATACTGTGTGATTATTAAATAGAGACTTTTAATGCAGATACAAAGGTATAGGTTTGGAAACCCTGTATTTGTCTTCATATAAAAATTCACCAAAGATGTCATCCATCTTTATAGTTTAATTAAAAAATTCATAGTAAACATTGCTGATCCGGGTTATAAAATGCAGCCTTCAATATTTTGCATCTCTAATTAAGTGAATGGAGAGCCAAGACTTGTCTTCTAAAAAAATTCTCAGCTTACACACTCATTCACACACACATACAAACACACACATACACACACATACACACACACACAAATACGCACACACACTTCACTTAACATGCCCCCATCCTGAAAGTTATAGTTCTCGGGCTTTTCCATTTTTATGGCTTACGTTCCTATATTTAACAGATTGATATTTTCCTGTTTGCTCTCTATAAGATTCCTTTTCTACATACAGAGTGCATTCATGTGCTAACTTAATGAGGAAATGACGAGTTTTTATCAACCTTATTAAACATACACCCAGAAGATATCCATTTTAATAAGGGGCCAATTACTAAGTGTGTCTTCAGTTAGGAGAACTTAGCTTTTACCTTGTTCTTTGGCTCTCCATGTCTCTAATTAATTGAATCTTGAAATCGTTGGACTTTCAGCTTAAGAGAAGACTGAAGAAGGGAACTTAACAACACTGCCTATTCCTTTATGTCTAAAATAGGGGGAAAAAACACCTGTAATGCTAAAAGACTCGGGCTTTTGTCTGTTTCTAATATTACTTTTCTGCCTAATTGCCATCACTGCCACGTACATTAGGCCCTTTTTCAGCAGGGTTAAAACAGGGCCAGTGATGAATGGAAAACTGATTGTACTGCTGTCAAACTTGAATGTGAGGCTCATTCTAGAGATAGAAGTACGAGGAAAAGGACAGAGAATTGCACTTCATTAAAGCTCCACCAAGCTGATTGGAGTGGAGGAGGTAATTGAGATTTAAAGTGGCATTCCCATCACACTGTCCCTTTTTCAACTTAACAACTGTCATTCAAGCCACATAGGGCAACAATTGGCCAGATTTCCCAGCTCTTCTGAGTAATAAAACAGACACTCACCTTCTGGCTATTCGTTTTACTTACTTTGTTCTAATTTCCAATTCATGTGTCATTAGTGAACGAAGATTGACAAGAAATAGCTTTGACCTCACAGATTTGACCTTCAACCTCCAAGACCCAACTCTAGTCTGAACATAGGTTGGAATATGCTAAGAAACACCTTTCCTTTGCACACACATGAATGGCAGTTTTTTTCGTCATTGTACCACCCCCTGCTTGCCACTACATTTAGACTATGAGACATGTCAACTGCCTGTCACAATTACAATAGACACAGCAAACCAGAATTTTCCCCAAATCCAAGGGGAACTTCCTGAACAAAGAGTAAATTTTATTGCACAGATTTTGGAGACCCCCAATTTGTAGTGCCATAATGAATGTATCCCATGGACAAATAGGTAGTTGTTAATTATCCTAGTCATTTCTTTCTTTCTTTCTTTTCTCTCTCTTTTTTTTAATGTGCTAACAACATGGCACATAGAGCCTCATATCCTCCCTGTTACCTGATGATCTCATCACAGTTGAAAAGCTGGCAGTCTGGGAAGAAGGCATTATTACAGCCACTCTGCATAACAAAGCATTGCATGAGCATAATCCTTTATTTTCATGATTTAAAAAAAGAAAGTGTGATATTTTGGAAACAGATGGGTTTGGCTACACGGTACTCAACCAACTGAAATACTTTACCTCTACTATCACTGTAAGATAAACATAACCCTTATATTTTTCTGAGTGCATTATCTTAAATGACTATGTTCCAATTTAGCATCATCAGTATGTAAGTTGAATAAGAAAATAATTTCCCAAGGGCAAGACCCATGACCTGAACAAGAACTCTTAATGAGTTTAAAAGTAATTTTTTATCTTGCAAATATTTGGAAGAGAAACCTGTGGTGGCTAGGCAATTTTTAGGATTTCTACATCTTGAGTGGCAATTCTAATATAAAACCCTCTGAAATAGTGAAATACACCATGTTAGTGGCCCATATTTCGAAACTTGACTCGATCTACTTTAAGATGAAGCATTTTGAAAATGCTGCAAAGTGATGCCTTTGGCTTCATATTGATATACTGGTGAACTTGAAAGTCACTTTTATTCCATTTCTCTGAAGTTTTCTTTAGCATCCTGGCTGCGGGACAGCACTGATTTCATTTGAAGGGACAATACAGGTATCTTATGTTACCAGCAATATTCTCCAACTGTAACAGGGGTTTGTAAACCTCTCTTTTATTCCACTGCATTTTCTGAGTCTCTTCCTGCAAAAGGAATACAGTGAATACATTTTTTAAAATTATTTTTTAGGAAAAGGCATTTGATTTCACGATCATTCATACTGTTACCATTTATTTCATCTGTGAATCCTCACAAAGCCATTATCTTAAGAACCTTCAAATAAAACTCAAAGGACTATAGTTTTTGAGATGTTGATTAATATATAAATATGTGCCATTTCAAAATAAGACACATTTTCAGAGTTGGATATAGTAAGAGTTTATAGATAATTACAAATTTTCAGAGTCTAGTATCAACAGCATAGGCTTTATTAGATATATGCCAAAGTTATGTGGGCAATATGCTTCCGGGATAGAGACATCACGAAAGTGCTTCGGGCTGTATGAGCTTTCCTGTTATAATAAAAATGTTTTAAGCCAAATACTGAAGAAACCTCTGCATTTACAGACTTCCTATTGAATGGGTGAATTCTGAAGTTCTTCCAGGTAAGAGAAGGTCCAAACTTTTGGTTTTATCTCAACAGCAAATTAGGGGTCATCAAAAGAAATAAATCTCTGACTGTTGGTAGTTTCTGTAAAGCTGCCTTTCATCCCACACCTGCGACAATTACCCTGTGTTAGTGAAGCTAACAAGAGTCAAGCCACAGGTCAAGGGTCAGGGCACTGTCAGAAGGAAGTTATTCTCCAGTCCACTAAATCTCTTATCATTTTCATCTATTGTGATATCCACCTGTCAATCACAGAGTGCCAGCCATTGTCTTGTTTTATGTGCTGTGCCTTCCCTCCCAAAAAGGACACAGTTCATTACTTTTCTTATAATTGACATGTATTTTCTTTAAAATTTTATTTCTAAAATAAATACACCAATCATATGAGCATTTTAAAGAGCTAATATTTTTATATTAAAATAGAGCAAGAGGGACACTAAAACACATTTCAGGCATTTATGTATGTTTAGCTGATTTAATGAATAATTAACACATAGCAATGGAGAAATGGCAAAGACAAAACTTTACAACTTTGAGTTCTCTTGAGTCTTTGTGGGTACAAGCTCACCTTACACATCACAGGCTAGTACAACATCCTCCTAATACATGCATTTTCAGAGAGAATAAAGCATTTTGTGGGAACAGTTTTAATGATGGGCTTCCATTGAGTTACATATACACAGTTATGTCTATGTCTACTGTGCTGGGATGAGATGAAAGCCATTTTAGAAGTGGAAGCTTTGAAAGATTCTGGTAACCCAACCAGGCAGTAGAAAATCACAATGCCCTTTGTCAGGAGCTTCAACTTAACAGGAAGTTCTTGTCTTGAAGTATCTTCCTGAAATAAAAACACAACAAGCAAAGAAAACCCCTCAACATATCAGAGCATTGAAAGAACTGGTCAAACGTTAATAAATCACAAGGAAATTTCAAGCTGCCCTTTTCTCTTGACAATTGTACAGAAATTTCCAGACACCCCTGCTCTTAAGAAAAATTATTAAAAGCATAGTGGAGTGATAAGTTGTGGAATAGAGCACAGGACATCATAACCTTCAGCCTTGATTCTATTATTAGCTTGTTGAATAACCTTGGGTTCAGTTTCTCTTTCTGTCAAATGGGCTGATCTCAGTATTCCCAACTCCACCCATTTAGACAATATAGATTGTTCCATACCCCAAGATGATAAGTTCTCTTTGTTGCGCCTAGAAGAGTTTTATGCCAATTCCTAACAAAACATACATGACCATGTGCAAACCTATGTACTGTTGAAGGCAAAGGCAGTGTCTTCATTTTTCTTAATTCACGGTGAATTAAAAGGTGCCTGATGAACTAATGAGTGAATGAAAGAGTCCTAGAGCAATAAAACATCCTAACCCACCCTGCTTCTATCTTTAATTATTAGTAGAATGCATTTACTTTCAAAAGTATACCAGTTTGGATGACAAATTCTGTGAGAGTCATTATTTCCTCAATGGAAGTTGAACCACTTAGATTGCTAATTTACTTAAGCTCAATTAATGTTGCTCAGACTCATTTTTTCTTTACAAAATAATTCCAATTCCTCTAATTTTTTAATTTTCTACTTTAAAGTTTAGTGATTAGTCTAAGAAACAACTGAAGCATAGATTTGGGCTTCCATGTGTACTGTCATTCAATATTTCAATCAGCAGTTCTCAAAGGCTCTATAAAAGGTTATACTAGCAGCTGTTTTGAGCTACACCTGAATGCCTTTCACTGTGCTAGTTATCTTACAGATAATCAACAATATATACAATATATAATATTATACTATGTAATTTATTATATATAAATACTATTGTGATATATATATGTATGATACATACATATATACTTACATATATGTGTATATCTACATATATACATATGTGTATATGCACACATATAAACATGTGTGTGTGTGTGTTTGAGTGTGTTTCATGACATGGTTTCTCTGTGTAACCCAGGCTGTCCTGGAACTCACTTTGTAGACCAGGCTGACCTCAAACTCACACAGATCCACATGCCTTTGCTTCCTGAATACTGGAATTAAAGTCATGCACCACCACCTCCTGGCTTCTATTATATTTTTCATGTGTATTATTACAAGTTTGGTTTGTTTGTTTGTAAAATTACTGATGTAGCAGCAAGCAAAGCTATGTTGAAGACACCATGTTTCAATAGACTTGGGAAAGACTAATTTTGTAGATCAGAATATACTTGAGGTAATGAGGTTTGGAGACCTTTTTCTTGATGGTAATAAATAAATACCTTAAAGTAGACAGTACATAGTTAAAGAGTTGATGTGGTTTTTTTTTTTTTCTTGTATGTGAAAATATATGTTATAAACATCATGAGCTATGATGGCAGTAAAAATAATGTTAGTCAAAGCCATTCCTGGATTCAAAATCGTAATCCTTTTCTTTCATCACATGTGTTTGAAGCAATCCCATTTGTTCAAACCTGTCCAATGGTACACCTAAGTTGATGACAAAGAGCCTTGATGCAAGAATAAATAAAAACACAGATAAAATCATTTGGTTTTGAAAACTGAAGTTATGGTTGAGAGAGGAAATATCATTCCAACAGTTTAGGGTTCTAATAGAAATATTGGCATTTACTGTAGGCTTTTTAAGGGTCTATACTAGTTAGTCCCAAGTATAAAAAATTTGATTCCAACTTTGGCTGTTGAGGTAACATAGCAAGAAATAATCATAGATGTTAATCAAAATAAAGAAGCTGATTTTGATACCAGATTATATTTTTATTTGAAATTTATTGATACTTTTTCATATATTTAACCAAAACTATAGAACTGAGAACAATATCAAGAAATCTATCAGGTGTGTCATGGCAGTGACTTCTTACTAAACCATAAAAGTGTTGTTAGTCATGAAACTGGAACAGCTTAGGATGAAAACTACAAGTGGGTGCTACAAAGATTCACTATCAAATCTTAATTTAAAGATTCCTGGCAGGAGAGCACTCAGACTGCAGAAGCAACATAGCTCCTGGGACAGGCTCTCTTTCGGGTATTAATCTTCATCCAGGAAGCATATCTGAGCTCCAGACTTCTGTCCACCTTCCCTGCCAGAGGAGAGGTGGCCTCCAGGGAGGGCTTTGACCACAGGAACAGGTGAGAGAGCCATCTTGTATCCCAGGTTCCTCAGAGACCAGTGTGCAAAGGAGGACAGCAGAAGCAACATAGCTTCTGGGAGAGGCCCCAGTTTGGTCATTCATCAGGAGGCAGATCTGAGCTCCAGAGCTCTGTGCACCTTCCTTACAAGAAGAGAGCTTGCCTGCAGAGAGTACTTTGACAACTGAAACTCAGGAGAGAGTTGGACTCCCAGGAGTGCTGACAGAGAATAACAGAATCACAGGAGGAACAAGCACCAGCCAGAGACAGCTATCTCAACTAACACCAGAGATTACCAGCAAAAGGCAAAAGGCAAACAAAAGAATCTTACTAACAAAACCAAGACCACTCACCATCATCAGAACCCAACACTCCCACATTAGCTAGTCCTGGATACCCCAACACACCTGAAAAGCACGATTCAGATTTAAAATCATATCTCATGATACTGGTAGAGGATTTTAAGAAGGAAATTAATAACTCACTTAAAGAAATACAGGAGAACACTGTCAAACAAGTAGAAGCCTTAAAGAGGAAGCACAAAAATCCCTTAAAGAATTACAGGAAAACACAACCAAACAGGTGATGGAATTGAACAAAACCATCCAAGATCTAAAAAGGGAAGTAGACACAATAAAGAAAACCCAAAGTGAGGCAACTCTGGAGATAGAAACCCTAGGAAAGAAATTTGGAACCATAGATGCGAGCATTCGCAACAGAATACAAGAGATGGAAGAGAGAATCTCAGGTGCAGAAGATTCCATAGAGAACATGGGAACAACAATCAAAGAAAATGCAAAATGCAAAAAGATCCTAACTCAAAACATCCAGGAAATCCAGGACACAATGAGAAGACCAAACCTAGGGATAATAGTAGTAGATGAGAATGAAGATTTTTCAACTTAAAGGGCCAGCAAATATCTTCAACAAAATTATGGGAAAAACAAAAAACAACAACAAAAAAAAAAAACTTCCCTAACATAAAGTAAGAGTTTCCCATGAACATACAAGAAGCCTACAGAACTCCAAATAGACTGGACCAGAAAAGAAATTCCTCCTGACACATAATAATCAGAACAACAAATGCACTAAATAAAGATAGAATACTAAAAGCAGTAAGGGAAAAAGGTCAAGAAACATATAAAGGCAGGCCTATTAGAATTACACCAGATTTATCACCAGAGACTATGAAAGCCAGAAGATCCTGGACAGATGTCATACAGACCCCAAGAGAACACAAATGCCAGCGCAGGCTACTATACCCAGCAAAACTCTCAATTACCATAGATAGAGAAACCAAAGTATTCCATGACAAAACCAAATTCACACAATATCTTTCCACGAATCCAACCATACAAAGAATAATAAAGGGAAAACACCAACACAAGGATGGAAACTACCCCATAGAAAAAGCAAGAAAGTTATCCTTCAACAAACCTAAAAGAAGACAGCCACAGCCGGGCTTGGTGGTGCACGCCTTTAATCCCAGCACTCGGGAGGCAGAGGCAGGCGGATTTTTGAGTTCAAGGCCAGCCTGGTCTACAAAGTGAGTTCCAGGACAGCCAGGACTATACAGAGAAACCCTGTCTCGAAAAAACCAAAAAAAAAAAAAAAAAAAAAAAAAAAAAGAAGAAAAGAAGACAGCCACAAGAACAGAATCCAAACTTTAACAACAAAAGTGACAGGAAGCAACAATTACTTTTCTTTAATATCTCTTAATATCACTGAACTAAATTCCCCAATAAAAAGAGATAGACTAACACACTGGCTACAAAAACAGGACCCAACATTTTGCTGCTTACAGGAAACCTACCTCAGGGAAGAAGACGGACACTACCTCAGAGTGAAAGGCTGGAAAACAATTTTCCAAGCAAATGGTCCAAAGAAACAAGCTGAAGTAGCCATTCTAATATCAAATAAAATTGACTTCCATCCAAAAGTCATCAAATAAGAAAAGGAGGTGCACTTCATACTCATCAAATGTAAAATCTACCAAGATGAACTCTCAATTCTGAATATGCTCCAAATGCAAGGGCAAACACATTCATTAAACTTTAATAAAGCTCAAAGCACACATTGCAAATCTCACAATAAGAGTGGGGAAACTTCAATACCCCACTCTCATCAATGGACAGATCCTAGAAACAGAAACTAAACAGAGACACAATGAAAGTAACAGAAGTTATGAAATAAAAGGATTTAACAGATATCTACAGAACATTTTATCCTAAAACAAAAGGTTATAACTTCTTCTAAGCACCTCATGATACCTCCTCCAAAACTGACCATATAATTGGTAACAAAACAGGCCTCAACAGATACAAAAATATTGAAATTGTCCCATGAATCCTATCAGAAAACCACAGACTAAGGCTGATCTTCAATAAGTAAGTAATAGAAATCCAACATTCACATGGAAACTGAACAACACTCTCCTCAATGATACCTTGATCAAGGAAGAAAGAAATAAATTAAAGACTTTTTAGAGTTTAATGAAAATGAAGCCACAACATACCCAAACTTGTGGAACACAATGAAAGCAGTCCTAAGAGGAAAACTCATAGCCCTGAGTGCCTCCAAAAAGAAACTAGAGAGAGCATACACTAGCAGCCTGACAGAACACCTAGAAGCTCTAGAATGAAAGAAAGCAAATTCACCCAAGAGGAGTAGATGACAGGAAATAATCAAACGTAGGGCTGAAATCAACCAAGTGTAAACAAAAAGAACTATTCAAAGAATCAACCAAACCAGGAGCTGGTTCTTTGAGAAAATCAACAAGATAGATAAACCCTTATCCAGACTAACTAGAGGGTACAGGGATATTATCCTAATTAACAAAATCAGAAATTAAAAAGGAGACAACAACAGAACCTGAGGAAATCCAAGACATCATTAGATCCTACCACAAAAGCTTATACTCAACAAAACTGGAAAACCTGGATGAAATGGACAATTTCCTGGACAGGTACTAGGTACCAAAGTTAAACCAGGATCAGATTAATGACTAAACAGTCCCATTTACCCTAAAGAAATAGAAGTCGTTAATAGTCTCCCAACCAAAAAAAAAAAAAAAAAAAGCCCAAGACCAGATAGGTTTAGTGCAGAGTTCTATCAGACCTTCAAAGAAGACCTAATTCCAACTCTCCTCAAACTATTCCACAAAAGAGAAACAGAAGGTACTCTACCCAATTCATTCTATGAAGCCACAATTACTCTGATACCTAAACCACATGAAGATCCAACAAAGGAAGAGTACTTCAGACCAATTTCCCTTATGAATATTGATGCAAAAATACTCAATAAAATTCTTGCTAACCAAATCCAAGAACACATCAAAATGATCATCCACCACGATCAAGTAGGCTTCATCCCAGGGTTGCAGGGATGGTATAATATAGGGAAATCCATCAATGTAATCCACTATATAAACAAACTCAAAGACAAAAACTACATGATCATCTCCTTAGATGCTGAGAAGGCATTTGACAAAATCCAACACTCCTTTATGATAAAAGTCATAGAAAGATCAGGAATTCAAGGACCATACCTATACATAATAAAAGCAATATACAGCAAACCAGTAGCCAACATCAAAGTAAATGGAGAGAAACTGGAAGCAATCCCACTAAACTCAGGAACTAGACAAGGCTGTTCACTTTCTCCCTACCTATTCAATACAGTACTTGAAGTTCTAGCCAGAGAAATTCGACAATAAAAGTAGATAAAGTTGATACAAATTGGAAAGGAAGAAGTCAAAATATCACTATTTGCAGACGATATGATAGTATATGTAAGTGACCCTAAAAATTCTACCAGAGAAACTCTAAACCTTATAAACAGCTTCAGTGAAGAAGGTGGATATAAAATTAACTCAAACAAATCAGTGGCCTTTCTCTACACAAAGAATAAACAGGATGAGAAAGCAATTAGGGAAACAATACCCTTCAGAATAGTCACAAATAATAAAAAATACCTTGTTGGGGCTCTATCTAAGGAAGTCAAAGATCTGTATGATAAGAACTTCAAGTCTCAGAAGAAAAAAATCAAAGAAGATCTCAGCAGATGGAAAGATCTCCCATGCTCATGGATTAGCATGATTAATATAGTAAAAATGTCTATCTGGCCAAAAGCAATCTAGAGATTCAATGCAATCCATCAAAATTCCAACTCAGTTCTTCAATGAATTAGAAAAGGCAATCTGCAAATTCATCTGAAATAACATAAAACCTAGGATAGCTAAAACTCTTCTCAATGATAGAATCTCTGGTGGAATCACCATGCCTGACCTCAAGCTGTACTACAGAGCAATTGTGATAAAAACTGCATGGTACTGGTATAGCAACAGACACATAGATCAATGGAATAGAATTGAAGAGCCAGAAATGAACCCACAAACCTATGGTCACTTGATCTTTGACAAGGGGATAAAACCATGCAGTGGAAAAAAGACAGCATTTTCTACAAATGGTGCTGGCACAACTGATGGTTATCATGAAGAAGATAGCAAATTAATCCATTCTTATCTTCTTTTACAAAGATCAAGTCTAAGTGGATCAAAGAACTCCACATAAAACCAGAGACACTAAACTTATAGGGAAGAAAGTGAGGGAAATCCTCGAAGATAAGGGCATAGGGGAAAAAATCCTGAAGAGAACAGCAATGGCTTTTGTTGTAAGATCAAGAATCAATAAATGGGACCTCTTAAAATCACAAAGCTTCTGAAATGTAAAAGATACTCTCAATAAGACAAAATGGCCACCAACAGATTGGGAAATGATTTTTAGCATACCTAAATCTGATAGGGGACTAATATCCCATATATACAAAGAGCCCAAGAAGCTGAACTCCAGAAATTCACATAATCCCATTAAAAAATGGGGCATAGAGCTAAACACCTCCATGATGTTTAGCAGGGCAAATATATTCATTGGTGTAATCAAGGAAGACTGTAGGGCATATAGTCAACATCCACTAATCTCTCTTCTATCAATGGGAAAGCTAATGAAAATCCATGCATAAGAGTTTTAATTAAATGCGGAGTGGTCAGCCTCAAAATCAATCCAGCTGAAGATGCAATGGCTTTAATGTGAGTATTCTTCGGTGTTAAATGTTTCCAAGTAGAGAAAGAATTGTCTGAGATAGAATGTGGTGTCAGCTCTTTCTGCAGTTGTCTTCTATGAATTTGTTGTTTCAGGTGTTCTGGTTCTGTTTACTATTAGTATTTGCGGTTGTAAAAAATCTTTCATCTCATACAGATTCAGAGTCCATACTACATGTAAAGAAATTTGCTTACTTTTAGATAATTCTATTCTGATAGAACCTTAAAAAATCATGCACCAAGGTCTCAGTTCCTTTTTCGCAAAGGGAGATAGAAAACCTATAGCTCACTGTTGCAACAGGATGTTGACATTCATACCAACAAACCATAGACCATTTCATCATCTCTACAATCACTTTACAGTTGGCAACATCTAATTGTTCTACATATCTATAATTAGCTGGTTTCAGTTAAAACACATTCATGAAGTATGTAGCTTTTTAGGACTTTTTTATCCAAAATAATGGTGATCAGTCTATGTGGTTTGTTATTACCGTTCTTTTTATTCTTTATTTGTAACAAATGATACAGAAATTAATTTTTTCAACCATTAAAGTCATTGAAAGATGCCTGAAGTCTTTTCAACTTAGAAAGATTAACATTTGAGCTGCTGGGAATACAGAGTTGACTGAGTTTTTATGAGTCCATTACCCTTGCAGGGAACCCAGGTTCAGGTCCAGTGCCCACAGCAGGTGTTGCCCAACCAGGCTAACTCCAGTTTCAGGAGATCCAATGCACTCTGGTCTCTGAAGGCACATAAATAAATATGGTACATACACATATAAATAATTTCACTAATAAATGTTTAAAAAATTAGCTGTCATGAACAGTCATGCATAAGTTTTTGTGCAAACATACATTTTCATGTCTCACAGATAAATGCTCAGTAGTTCAATTGGTAGAATCACGGGTAGTTACAGACTTACTTCTGTGAATGCCAAACAGTTTTCTAGTGTTGATTAAGTCAATTTATAGCCTCCAGGAATGTGTAAGTAATCCATCTTACTTGTTTACATTTGGTCATCTCATTCAGTCATAACTTGCAATTTTTAATCACTAAAAGAATTATAACAAAAGATGTAAGTTCATAGTTCACACAAGAAGAACATCTAGTTTCCATATTTTCTCATAAAAGTATGTATACCTTCCTTGTCAGAGATATATCACATAATAGTTGGGCATTTGTGATGATCAATGTTATACCAGCACATCATAATTTCTCATAATCCATAGTTTACATCAAGGTTGACTGTTGAGAATTTACAATCTGTGAGCTTTGATGATTGTATGATGACATACTTATACCATTGTATCATATGAACCTGTGCACTGTCCTAAAAATCTCTCTTGGCTCCAATTTATTCATTCTCTTCTCTTCCAATCCCTGACAATGTCTTTCTTTGTTTTTTCCTGTCTCCATAGTTTTACCTTTTCCGGAATACTATAGTTGGAATCAAACAATGTGTGAACCCTCCAGCTTGAACTTTTTCACTTAGAGGTATGCATTTAAACTTTCTACATGGCTCCATTACCTATCTGTTTGTTTATTTGTTTGTTTCTTTGTTTGTTTGTTTTGTGCTTATTAATGTTCTACTCTTTGAATGTACCAGAATTTACCCATTTGCCTATTGAAGAACATCTAGTGCAAGATTTGGGCAATTATGATTCAAGCTGTTAAAAATAATTTAACAATTATTTAATAATTATTTGCAAGCCATTGTGCAAGGATATACTTACATTAATTTGAGTAAGTATCAAGGAGAGTTGATGGATCTAATGATATGCTTATGTTATCTAATGATATGATATGTTTTATAAGAACCTGACAGTATTCCATGGTGGCTGTACTATTTTGTTTTTTAATAAAGAATGAATATAAGTTTCTCTTTCTCACATCTATGTAGTCTTACTACTATGTGGTCTTACTGATATTTGGGACTTAGGTAATTCTGATAAGTCTTTGTTATGTTACCTTATAATTACCCTAAGACATATTATGCTGAACTATTTTATAGTTTCCTTGTCATTTGTATTTCTTCTTTGGTGATAATTTGGTCATGACTTTTGTTCACCTTTAAACTATTCATATCATAAATTATTGATATCTCATTGAATTTTATCTGTTCTTTGTATATGTTAAATAGAATCCTTTATTAGATTTATAATTTGCAAAATGGTTCCTTTTCTTTTTTTTCCAGCTGATCAGCTGTGTTCTTGCTCCTTAACTGTGGTTTTAACTTGTAGTTTTACTGGTCTTTCATTTTGAGCTCATCTTCATACCTGCTTTTCATATATATATATATATATATATATATATATATATATATATATCCTCCTCCAGTAATGTTCTGTATGCTTTGTTTTAATTTCCTATATGGAATGTTAATGTTTTTAAATGTTTATTTATTGTTGAATTTTAGCAGCTCTTTATATATTATAGAGGTGGTAGCTGGTGGTTTGGTGAAGCTAAGGTGGAGGAACAAAAGAGAAGCTAGGAGTGGGGCTGATGACAGCCAATTTCAGAACAAATCTGAGAGGGGTCAGAGCTCACATAAAAGGCAGTAGAATGTTTTTAAAATTACTTACAACAATTAGCGATACTTTAAACTTAATTAATTTAATATATTTGTCAATATGCTATTATGTTTCTCAGTTCAGTCATCAAAAAGTTTATTAATATTTGTAGTTGTATCCTTGGCAACCCTGTAGACAAATGTGTTATCTACAAACAAGGACAATCTTATTTATTCTTGTTCATTCTTAGAACTTCTAGCTCAGGTCAGCAGATCATGCAGAGAAGGTTCTCTTGGAATTTGACCAAAAATAGGACTGTAGCGATTAAATATAAGATTAACAGCAAATAATTTATAGTTGTATGAATTATTAGAAGCTCCCATCTAGTTCCAAGTTTTTACTAGATTTTTCATAAATTTCATAATTCTGCTCAAGCTCCAACTGATAGAATCCTGTCATTTCTCTTCTTTAACTTTCGTTAATATGAGAGGCTACAATGCCTGATTTTAAACTGTAGCTGGCTAGAGACTGGCCTGCTGCCATGTTTTTGCTAGGTGGGCAGCCAGGCTGTAAGGCAGTTAATAGTATTACAAGAAGAGAGGGTAAGGGTTAATCTGAGGAGAGGAGCTTAATCTCCCTTTTCTCAGGCAAGAGGGAAGTGGAAAAAAATCTGCTCCCTGTTAAGCCTTCTCTGATTCTACAAGAGGATAAAGGATTGATATGAGATCATTACAACTGAAAAAATAAAATAAGATAAAAACTGAAAATCTAGGCTTCTACTCAGCCTTTGTTAGTTTTTCCCTAGTTTTTAATTGGTTACTTTACTTATTTACATTTCAAATGTTATCCCCCTTCCCAGTTTCCCTTCCACAAACCCCCTAACCCCTCCCCCTCCCCTGCCTCTATGAGGGTGCTCCCCCACCTGTCCAGATACCATCAGTGACCTCGATAATTTTGACTAAAGTAAAGCAGTAAATACAAAATCTTACCAACTTTTCCTTTCCCTCTGAGGGAAGACCACTTTAAAACCTCCCTATCCACTCCACATAACACAGACAGACAGACAGACAGACAGACAGACAGACAGACAGACAGAACACACACACACACACACACACACACACACACACACACACACACGCCAATGAAATTTCCAAGGGAGCTCCGATCACTAAGAGTTGAAGCATAAAGAAAGAATATCAAGCAAAAGTATCTTATCTTCACTTCTCATCTCTCTCTCCCTCTCCCCCTCCCTCCCTTTCCCATTTCCCTCTCTCTCCTTTTCCCTCTCCTTCTCCCTCACTCTCCCCTTACTCCCTCTCCCCTTCCTCACCTCCCTTCCTCTCTTCCTCTCCCTCTCTTTCTTCCTCTCCATTCCTCCTCCCTCACTCCCTCACTCCCTTTCCCCAGCCTCTCTCTCTCTTCCCCTCTGCCTCCCCACTCCCCTCTCACATGTATACAAATTCTGTTTGTCTTGTGAAGAACACAGAACACGTGTGCATGCAGGTGCATATGCATGTTATGATGACAGTTGAAATTGAGTATCTCTCTGAATTACTTTCCATATTATTTCTTTTTCTTATATTTTCTTCTGAGATTATAACATTATGATCTCAAAATTACAATGCTTCCCTCTTTTCTCTCTTCCTTCCAGATCCTTTAATATACTTAGTGTTTACTGTGATATTCCATGGGGATTTTCTTTTTTAGTCTTGTCTGTGGTATTCTGTGTGCTTGTTGGCTTCTTGATTTTTATGGGTGTGTCTTTCATAAGGTTGGGGAGGTTTCTCTGTATGATCTTCTTTAAGATCTGCTCCATATCATTGATTTAGATTTCTTCTTCATCCTTGTCTATAATTTGAAAACATGATTTTTCTTGTGGTGCCCACATTTCCTGTGTGTTCCTTTCTTGGGTTTATTTGTATGTTTTCATGTATTTTGTCTAGATACTTTACTTATTTCTGAGTCCAGATACTCTACTCCCTCTTGATTCATTCTTCTTAGCTTTCCTTTGAGTTTTCTAGTTAAATTATTCAATTCCACCTTTATTTCAACTTGTGTCACTTTCAATGTTTCAATTTCCTGATTGAATTCTGGTCTCAACTCTTACATAGTCTTTATCATTTCCATAAGCCTTATTCTTGGCTATTTATTCTCCTTCAGCACTTTGTTCTTAATTTTACTGAGTAATTTCTTCCTCTTTCCTTTAAACTACATTCATTGTTGAAGCATATTATTGTTCTTTAAATCCTGTTTAAATTTTGTGTTATGGAGTTCATCTAGGTTATTGTCATTAACAAACATCTCTACAACACTGGTAGGTTTTAAAGAAAAGATATTGGCTTAATCTTTCATATTGCTGGTATTTTGGAGTGAGATTTTGACACATTGAAATTCTCTGTTACTTCTGAGTTTGCTATGAACAAAGTAGGTTGTGGCGGAAGACAGGATGTAATGTTCAGGAAGATTGGTCCCAGGCCATGGAAATGGCTTAGATGGAATGAAATCAGGTGGGCAAAGGGGACTAGTCTGGTAGACTCCTCTCGAGAATGTGATTTATTTTTCAAGGCTGAAGTTTGAGGATAGATTTAGTTGAGTGGAAAGATTGGTTATGGTATGGGATAGTCTTATGAGCTGTGACATAGATAGGGAGCATCCTAGCTGAAGATTAGAGCTCCTTTTTAATGGAAAGCACATGCTAGGCTGGTGCCCTGGTTGTGAGGTTCAGTCTAGATCTGGTGGGTTGCAGAAAAGGCATGGATAGAGATGTCAGGGGAACTCACCAGGCTAGACAGAGAAGGAGGGTATAGAAGGTCTAAGCATCAGGTTGGGTGGCTGAATGCTGTGTAGAGGTCCTCATTATTCCTTGAGAAAGGGTTTCTCTTTAGTTCATCAATTTACCTATAAGTACTAAGATTTTACATTCCTTGGTGTTGGTAACTGATATACCACTATACCTACTATGTACATGGGTACTGGAGATCTAAACTCAGGTTCTCACATTGCTTAAAACCTTATCGACTGCGAATATCCCCAACCCATTATTTTCAGACTTTGTATATATTTGTTTTACCTATAATGTCTAGAATTTTTAGTGTTGTTCAAATGTAAGTCTGACCACTGTATCTTCCCCAAGCAAAGCCAGTCTAAATTTTTTATATAACTTGTAATCACTTTTATAGTATTAATTTATAGTATGTTGATGCTGCCCATTCAATATATCATAGGCATTCTTTTCCAGTACATATCTTGGAATGACTTACCTCAAGTAACTGAAATACAAAAGGCTAATCCATGATGATTAAACTACCTTCATGTCATTTTCATAGTCTCTGAAAAAGCAAGAATACATGAAATAAAACATTTTCCATCACAGCTGCTTAAATGCCATGAAATATATTCAATTTCAGACCAAAAGAAGTAGAAGCTTGATTTTTAAAATTCTAGAAAATACAACATTGATATTTTTAAATCTCAAAAAACATTTATCATTACTTAGTGAGATATGACTTATTTTATATTAAAAAGTCTTTTTTATTAATAAGTAATCAAGAATTAGTACACTAGCTGAGCTGTTAAAAAAAGTGTTTTCCCATGATTTTTCCACCTCATAGAATTATGCCAAACACAGGTAGTATCTTAGTAAGAACCCAGCTGCTTAGATATATTTTTTACTGAAATGAATGAGACTATTTTACATTTCAATGATATGTAGGGTTTGTGGGTGTAGCACACCCACATATAATTATTTGCAAATTTTATGAATTCTTACTTAACTAAGTATCATATTTCATCTGAAAATTTATGAGTACTAGATTCATATAGAGATTTATAATCATATCATAAGGCTTTAAACATCTAAACATCCAACCAAATTCATTATTCTCCTAAAATTACTTAGTTATGTTCTGAAACTTATCAAGGAGAAGCATTTAAGAAGCTAAGCATTAAAGTGTGCAGTTTTCTGTTTATGTGAGGAAGTTAAAGAGAAGCCCAGGGAGGAGGAAGGAAGATGCATTTATTAGAGGGAGGCAAATACAGCTGAAGACTCCAAACTGTCCTCTTTTTCATAGATGTTTTTGGTGGGACGAACAAATAACTAGAAATCCTGTGATGAATGGAAAGATGTGGACTATAACTCTGATGCAATGAATAATTTAGAGGCAGGAGACTGGGGCAATCTATAATTTTTTTTTTCAGTGTGGTATTGTGGGTACTGAACTGGACCCATAGTCATTTGATTCAAGTGTTGTATCATAAACCCACAGTTAAGCACTCCTGGCCTTAAACTTAGACTCATGATACTCATGTCTTGTTTTCCTTTGTTCTATCTCACCATGCCCAGGCACTGTGTGTGTGAATTTAACCTCATGTTAAGCAAAACATTTTTAATATTTGCAACTGAATCAAGAAAAATAGAATGAACATTTATATTTTTATTAAAATCAAAAGACTTCTTGTATCTGACTTGAGTTTTTGTGTTTGCAGAACCGTCTTTCGACATAAGGTCCAGGCTGTGACTAGATTGAAGTACTATGATTCAACCTAATTACCAGCTTCAGTGTTGTGCATATTTATGAACCCTGTAACCCTGAAAAAGCTTTCTTAGTGTACCTTCAATCACTGTAAGATAAGACCAAATCCTGTTTTTCTGAGGTCAGTTCAAGGTGTCTCCTACAAGTATCACAGAAATTGAATTGAAAAAACTGTCTTCTGAAGTCCTTTGCATTTGTAACTTAGTTATATGTTTTCTTAGCATACCCATCAGATGCACATTTCATTATAGGTCCCACTTTTGCTCAAGCATGTTTGCATTATTAAATGTCAACCTTGGAATTGCTTTCTGTCCAATGGATGAGTTCTTCAACAGTAGCTGTGAGGATGCCTCACTAATTTGATTTCAAACATTTTTTTCTTAATGCTGTATAGCAGTTTCCCCTTGGGCTTACTTAGTACTGTGTCCCCCATATTGTCATAAATCTTCAAGTGATTAAAAACAAACTATAATTAATTTATGACTTTGATTGTCATCTTTAAGCTACCTGCTACAAGTCTGATATTTTAAAAGTTCTAATGGCTGGTCATGCTTTTTGTTTTTGGATTAATGACAGACTTGGGATGATAACTATGTTTTCATGTTCATAGGTTGTCAGGCTTGTCATTCACCAAAATAAAGTCAATGAACCACTGGGACATGACTTCGATGATTAGGTCAATAGCTGTTATGAATGAATAATCAAAATTCCAATAAACATAAATGAGATGAAAAGTGAATTAATAACTTTCAGAGTCTAACTTGAGTTGAATCCTTATGAAATTGTAAAAATCTTAAAAACATTATGTAGTTTTTAAAGAACTTCTCATCCTGTGCAACTTTGTACAGTGGAAAAAATAATTATAGCTTACTTTATAGTATTTTTTTCTCCCTTCCTTACTTGAAACTAGCAAAGCTGTGAAATGACTTCTCAATTCAGGAGATATTTTAAAAGGTTTTATCTTTTTTACTTGAAATGAAGGAAGTGAATTTCTTTAAAATGAAAACTTAGATGCGCAAATAAAAAAAGAAAAATTGCAAAAGGCAGAGAAGTTACAGAATCTGCATTTTTTTTTTAATTTTTAAATTTTTTTTTTTGGTGTTCAGATTTTCCACTATCCCAAACCAATAGCCCCAAGATTAGATGACAATAAGTAAGATGATTTATGTGACAAGTAGTTCCAGTGGATCTCCTTTCCTCTTCTTTTAGATTTTCAATGCCATTGAGATTTGACATTGTCCAAAGATGTCTCAAAATGCTATAACTTGTCTTATTTCCAAGGCTTACAGACATTTTAAACCATACCTGATATAATAAAATCTTTCTGGAAGGTGACATTTATAAATCTTCAGGCAGACCCCAGTTTTACATCATTTCATAAAGACAGAGATGTTCAATTCACACCAGGGAAGAACAAGAGTGGTTATTAGCCTTGTTGAGAGAGTTTATATAATTTGTTTTCATAATTCAAGGTAATCATTCCATTTCTCTATGAAACTGTACTCTTAGAAGCACAAAATGCTCTGTACTTCTTTAAATTCAATTTTACTTCCTATGTTCTTCAGCAAGCCTGTTCTCACCTTTTTACTTCTTATTGATAACCTCATAACATGAACACCTGGTATACGCTATTTGTCACCTGGCAAGCGATACATGGATGATTTAATTATTTTTGGTGTTATTCTCATTTATGTAGCCATAATGTGAGAGTCCTGAAGCCAGGAACTTGGAACAGTCCTAACTGTTCTGAACAAAAGGGCGGAACCCAAGTAGATGCATATGCTTTTAACAGAGATGGTTATATCTCAAGGTTGATGGAATATCTTCTTGGACACTTTCATTGCTTCAGGCAAAAGAAGAAAATCAGTAAACTAAAATTTCTGCAGAGTAAGTAAGTAATTTTCAATCTATGTAGACACTTCTAAGTGTACAAGATAACCATGTTCAGATGTCAGTAAGTTAGCCTGCCATTTCTCTAAACAATCTCCTATAAATAGTCATCACAAAATAATTCTGTTGTATAAGTACATTTAAGAAATGCAGCATACAATGCCACCCTTGACCTAATTGTAATACACCTTTTCACATTAAAGCCTGAAAACTCCAATGTGGATGGTCAATTTTACATTCAGCAATCAGTTCATGATTTTACAAATGTATTGTGCTTCATAACCTTATTACCATTACTTAAAATTATAATCATTCAAACATGTAGAAAAATTTAATTCACTTTTAGGATCACATAAAACCCACTTATCTTCACAGATGTGGAGAACTGAAACAGGAAGCTAAGGAAGCTACCTACCTTCCGATGAACATTGCTTTCACAAAACAGTATTATTAGCCTCTTGACATTTTGTATACGTTCTAGCAATACATGACCTAAATGCATTTTATAGCTACTTTTCAAAAAAAACCTAAAAGTTTGGTGGCCATATATTCTCCTTAAAATATGTAATATGTGTTTGTGCTTCATTAGCAAAACAACTTTTGATGGGAAGACTAACTTTCAATATGATTAAACCATACATGAAGGCTGTCACAAGCTGAAATAGTGATTAACCATTTTGTCACAATAAAATGCCCAGACTATGTTTTTTTTTACTGCCTTATACTTTAGAGAAAATTAAAGCTATTCAGCTCATATTCCAAATTTAGAATTCAGAAATTTATCTGCCAAGTCAGATGATTTTCTGCCTGAGTTTCAAATTATCCTTGCTACTTATGTTGCTATTAGTATCCACTATGTTGTTTACAGGACATAAGTGTGTGAGGTAGGAGAAGAAAAGGGCATTTGCTCAGTGAACAAAGGGATTCAGTGAATGAAGAAGAAACTGTAGTCCTACTTGCTTTTGGAACCATCGTGAGACCAGAAAGATAGTCACCATATGGATGAACTCAGATGTAAGAAAGTGAAGAACAATACAAAGAGTATTTTCCCCATAGGAGCCTTGACAAGTATTTTGTACTTCTACACTCTTTAGGTGATATGAGGTAACATATCTTAGTTAGGATATATTGCAGCAGCAAAACACCATGAACAACAGGAAATTTAAGACAAAAGGCTTTATTAACCTTTTACTTCTATTTCACATTCCATCATCAAAGGGAGTCAGTGTAGGAACTCAAGGAAGGGACCTGGAAACAGGAACTGAAGCAGAAGCCATAAAGTAATGTTGATTGCTAGCTGGCTTCCCATGGCTTGCTCGGCCTACATTTTTATATAACTCTCAACCACCTACTCAGGGTTGGCACTACTGCCTGAGGGCTGGGTCTAAGCAGGTCCACCAACATCAAGAAAATGCCCAACGATCTTACCTATAGGAACTTGAAGTTCCTTTTTCCAGATTCCTTATTCTTGTATCAAGTTGACTAAATAAAAACAAAGAACAAAAATCATACAAGACAACACAATAATTCAAGCATGTCACACCAAGCCTTTATTGTCTTGTTGTTCACAAGATGTCATGTTGATAATGTAACAATATTGAACATTCCAACTTTTAAAAGTCTCACAGTCTTCAAATCTTCTAACATTTTAAGTTAATTCAGTTTCTTTAAAATATCTAAAATTCCTTTCAAAGTCCAAAGGCCCTCTGAAATATCTCAAGCATTTTTAAAATACCCAAACAAAGCCTCTCCAAGATTCCAAATTATCTAAACTATGGGGTTCTGTCAAATAAAAGGTAAGTTACATGCTTTTTTTTTTAAATAGTAGACAGTTACAATGAGGTCAAGGTAAAAACCATAGTTCAAAGCTCAGTGCTGGATGTCAGAGACAATTTTCTGGGTTTCAGTGGACTGAGTCAGCTCCTCTTTTCCAGCTCTGTCTTCTATGGCAGCTTATTCATAGACTCAGGCCAGAGCCACTCAAAAAAATGACTGTTCTCCTTTGTGGTTGTGCCATGCTACTCTTATCTCCAAATGCTGGGATAGTTACTACATTTGAGCTATTTCTTTACAAATAGTTTCTCTGGGTCTCACTTTAGGGACACTGATACTATCCAGGAAAGTAGTATCACCCAAGATTCTCTTGCACATTGTAAAGTTTGACTGCCAGTATAAGATACTATATGGACCATAGCTTTTTTGTATGTGTTGACCCTAAAGAAACCCTTTCCAGAATATTTTACCTCAATGGTGCTTGTCTGTTGCTAATCATAGACAATTCTTCAGCCTCAGTTGATAAATATTAGTGCCAGAAAAAAAAAGGGTGTCGTTTTGGTGGTTCTAGTCTCTTGTTAATCAGAGCCATTTTTGAGTTCTCCCCAGACCAAAACAAAAGATTCTAATTCAAAATATCAAATGGTTCTGCTAGGATAAAAAAATCTGGAATTTCCCTCTGATATTTTACTATCACCCCTCAGTCATCTACACTCATCTAAACAATTTTACCTGCTAGCTGCTACAGGCCTGTTTATTGAACTTTCCCTAATCAATGGATTTTCCATACTAATGTTCAAATGTCACCAAAACCACAGAAAAGTTTCTCAATTCAATATCCCAGTCCTATACCGATTTTTGCCTCAGTTAGGATGTTGTTTGCTATAATACAACACAGTGACCAAAAGCAATTTAAAGAGAAAGGGTTTATTTGGCTTATATTTCCACATTGTAGTCTATCATCAAGGAATTCAAGGCAGGAAATCAAGGCAGAAACCTGGCGTTAAGAAGTGAAGTAGAATCCATGCAGGAATGTTACCTCTGGCTTGTCTCTCATGATGGTTGAATGAGAGTGACCCCACAGACTCATTTATTTAAGTTTAAATGATTGGTCCCTACTTGACTTAATTTGTCGGGAATAATTTGGGGGTAGGTACTTGTTGGAGAGGTGTCTCTGAGACATGAGTTTTTAGGTTTTAAAAGCACATACCATTCTCAGTCTCTCTCTCTCTCTCTCTCTCTCTCTCGCTCTCTCTCTGTGTGTGTGTGTGTGTGTGTGTGTGTGTGTGTGTGTGTGTGTGCTTTTCTCTGTTTCTGTCTGTCTGTCCGTGTTTTTCCCCATTTCTCTCTGTCTCTGTCTGTCTATCTCTGAGAGAGAAAGAGACAGAGAGACAGAGAGAGAGAGAGAACCTCTTATATGTGGATAAGGTATAAACTCTCATTTACTGCTACAGTGCGGGATACCAGTCTACCTGTTCCTATATTCTCTATCATGATGTTCTTGAACTCTAATCCTCTGGAGCCTCAAGCCCCACATTAAGTGCTTTATTTGATAAGTTGCTTTGGTCATGGTGTTTTGTTACAGCAATAGAAAAGTAACTAAGACACTCCTAATGGCTTTTATTTACAACACAAGTTCACTGCTGATTATGGGTGACACTACCCAGAGGGGGCAAGGCCCTCCCAATCCGAAAAATACTCAGTAGATTTTTCTAAGAGGCAATCTCTTCAAGGCATTTGGTCAACTGAGAATCCTTTCTTCCCAGATGATTCTAGCTTGTATCAAGTTGGCAAAATAAAACCAGAAACAACCAGGACATCCTTAATAGTTTTATAAGTAAATATTTTGAACTACTTATAAATGGAAAATCATACTTGATATAGACTCTGGGCCTAAGAGTGGTGATATAAATAATAAATAATAAAATACAGAATGAATGGAATATAAGAAAGGCTCCAAACAGCACAATGTTGAGCACTGTGGAACAATGGCTATTGTTTCACATAAACCTTACCTCTAGCTTTGGGCTCAGATCACATTCCCACCAAAGCTCTACAATACTTAACTGAGATACTTGATTAAAAATTATATTTTATACCAGTGGATGATCCAGCAGGAAGAGATGGAAGACATAGATGGAATTTCAAGAATTTAGTTGAAATATTTTGCAAAGATTAAGACGGGATTATTGGAGCTAACCCAAGGCACATCGATGTTGATTAGAACAGAAAGTATCTTTTTTTTTTTTTACATTTCAATATCATTTTTCTTTTTTATTAGATATTTTTTACATTTACATTTCAAATGCTATCCCCTTTTCTACTTTCCTCCCTGAAAATCCCCTATCTCCTCCCCCCTCTCCCTGCTCCCCAACCCACCCACTCCCTGCTTCCTGGCCCTGGTATATATTTGTGATGTTTAACATGTTTTCAAATGTGTGTATATTTGTAGAATGGCTAAACTGATCTAATTAACATTTCTTTATAAGCTTATTTTTTGTGGTGAGTACCTTAAAATTTACTCTGTTTTTCAAGTATGCCATACATTATTAAGGATAGTCACTATTTTGTACAACAGAGCTCTTGAACTTATTCCTCCAATCCATCACATTTTGTAGCCTTTAATAAAAACCTATTTTCCCATTTAAAAAAGAACAGGAAGTATTTAGCCTCATCTGGCCTATATGATTGAGTTGAAATTTTTCTGAAAGGCAGAGAAAATGAAAAGTGTGAAGTAGCCCACAACGGACTCTACCTGCTCAGGCTGCAACCTCCTCCAGGCTGCTCCTTCATATGGAACCAGTACTTGGTCCATGTTAGGAAAGACATATATCAAACAGACACAAAGGTAAGGAGACTAAGTGTCTTTCTTGGCTGTATTTTAGATGAGTTTGATCTAATATCCCTATGAGATTGTCTAGAGGCCTGACACGCAGCATATAGAACATTGGCAGAGAAGTCTGTGTGAGCAACCAGGACAGTTTGTTTCTTCATAGAAAACATCATTCCGCTTTGTCCTTAATAACATCTTTCCCAGCTCAGAGACAGAACCATATGGCAGCCACATAGAATGAAGAATAGGTCCCAATCTAGGCAACTAACACTAAAAAAAATAATAATAATGAAGAAAACCTATGTCCTTTTATGACTAAATCTTTACCAAGGAGAGGGTTAAGAAAAAGTGTTTGGCAGACAGAATGATGAGGGCAAAATGGTGTGTGTGTGTATGTATTTGTGTATTCTTGTGAGTATGCTTGTGTGTGTGTTTGTATGTGTATGCTTGTGTGTGCATGCTTGTGTGTGCGTGTGTATGTGTATGCTGTGTGTGTGTGTTTCCCTTTTGTTTTACTACAAAATCAAATAAGAGTTTCACTAATAAAGATAAGTACTTCACTGACTATGATACATGGATAAAACTAATTCATTTGTTTCTGTGCATATGTATACGTGCATACGCATGTACATGCACACATGTGGAGATCAGAGGACAATTTGCAGGCATCCATTCTCTTTGTCTACCCTGAGTTTCCATGATTGAACTCACATTATTAGACTCAATGGCAAATGTCTTAATACCTACTGAGCCATCTTGCAAGCACTTAAACATGTGCTTATAAAAAGAAAGTTGTTATATTTCCATTTCTTTCTAATTTCTGTATGTCTTGCCATACATCTGATTATTACTACTAATGTCTAAAGAAAATCAATGTTTAAGATATAGTTTGGTAGTTTTAGAGAATTAGTTCCAAGTTTTTCTAATATAAATGGAGTTTTAGTAACATAAAAATTTTAAATTCTCTATGAACATATAAAACTACAGTTCAAATTATATATGGAAGTTCCTGAATACAAATGTTAAATTCTTGGATTTGGGACCAGAAATAAACTTCTTAAGAAAATGTTCATGTTTTACCACTTATTGACTCTGAGGTGTTAAAAACATTACCTTCTCTGGCCTTCCTCTTGTGATTTGTGAAGCAGAGACAATGTGTGTTGACTTTTCCTTAGGTTGTCAGGTTAAATGAGTTAGCATATATGAAACTCTTAAAACAGGGCCTCTAAAGGATCTTAGGAACTGCTTCTGAGTATATTCAACAGAACATCCCCAATGCACAACCTCTCAGTCCTCCACTGATATGTGTAGATGATACATCACAGGATGCTAATATCCTGCTTCTTCACTAAAGACTGTACTGTGTTAAACTGTACAAAGATGAAATTTTCTATTGTGAAATTGCCCTCAGAAAAATTTGAGATTTTCCCCAAATGTTCTTCTGCCTTAAGCCATTTTCCTTCCAAATTCTTGGGAAACTTAACCAGTCATGCACAGAACTTCAGCTGTATGAACAGTATGCTTTCTCAAATAAATTCAAAACACATTTTGGGCATGATTCCTGGCTTACAAATGCTTTTACAATACCAAGAGAAGGTCAGAAGCACTATTTTAGTATCTCTGTGCTTGTTTCCTTCATTAGGGGATGAAGTCCATACGAACTTCATCCAATTGTCATTTACATTCCCAAATGTTTCAAATAGATGGAATACACACACTCTTAACTATAATAAAATGACCACACACATGGTTAATTTGCATATACTTAAAGTGATGGATTGAATTTGAGGATATAATTTTTATTCTGACATTAAAACTCTGAGATTTAGGGTTATTCTCAGATACCTGAAAGATATGGACTTAAAAAAACAATTTTTTTAAAAAAAATTTAACTGTAAGTTTTTGTAGTCATGGGGTCACGGGTTAATGCAACGGGCACATAATTCTAAATTTCTCTGGAAGCTCATCTCCACGGAGCTGCCACCTGACTACATCACATCTCTGAAAATCAAATCCATCATTTCGTGAATTTCATCTTTGGCTCTTGCAAGATTACAATCTATCATTTAGAAAGAATCTGACACCTAGATAAAAGCAAGTATATAAAGAAGAATTGAAGGTGATGCAGCAAGAGAGATAAAAGTATGAAAAAGCTGCATGTCTGTTAGATAAAGTGACAAGAGAGTCAGATGCTATGGAGATGGCACAAGATGGGGACAGAAAACCCTTGGTCACTTTTAGCAAGTGACTTTTATTGGAAAGAATGTGGACATTCCACACACACAAAAAAATAGTCCTCAAAGTGCATTGTTCTGAAATTCTTATTCTCTGCATTTAATATGTGACCTGTGCTTTAATATGCTATCAATCTCATTTCCGCTATAAAAGTCAAAGGCAAATTTTGCTTCCTTGGTAAAATATTTACTCATAAACCAGATAGTCTTTGTATCAGCCTTAAGTAGTAATTATTATAGGCATTACACATGAAGTCCCTATTGCTTTACATGTAGTAGGTGAAAATAAAAGTCTAATCTAATCGTTGCAAAATTGAATTCAAGGTCATTCCCACTACTGCCGACTTACTCTTTTATTCTTGCATAATTTGCAGAATGAAATGAAGCGACAAATATATACTTATCCTCATTCTCCTCCCTCTGACCAGCATTCTCATTTGTAAACAGGGACTTTAACAAGCTCCTTTCCAATGCCTGTTCTTAACCTTGAACGCTCTTACAGCAAAAATAAGAAGAAAGAACTGAAACTGTATACCAATTATAACAAATAAGATTCGTCGTAATAGAGGAAGACACCTTACATAGAGCTCTCTTCTTCATATATTCACTCCCATGGAAAGCACAGTTCTATCCATGCAGACAACACACACAAACACACATACAAAACCTAATGGGTTGAACTTATAAAACTGATGGAGAAGCAAATTAATTCAGGGTTTCCCCCTGTACTGAAGTTGTTCTCTTTCTGGAAGAAAAATGATATCTAAACTAAGCAGCACGCATACTTTCAAACCCTGCCAGATGACAAGGGCATTTCTTCCCCCGCAGTTCTATCCAAGCACCTGATGTACATTTTCAGTAGTACAAAAGTTTACTCAGTGGTAATTCTAGGTATCAGATGGTGTGATTTTTTTTTTTTATCTTCGGGTACCTTAATAATAAAAAGGGAAAATGGACCAAGAGTCAGGCATGCTTCCAACTAAACCATTAATATTTGCAGTTTGGCTAAAATTATATTCAGCCTCAGAAAACCTTTATTTACTCATCTTAAGTATGTTGTTTGCATGCCTGCAGGTTTCTCACTGTACATTCATTGATATGTGCCTGCGATATTTGGAGAGCATCTTTAAAAAGAGTTTATATCAGTTTGTAAGCTGTTCATTTGAAATGAGGATTGATTATGATTTTCACATAATTTGTTAAATCGAAAGCAAGAACCATAATCACAAAACCATATCAGTATATCCTACAAAAATGTAAATGACCTTTGAAACATAAATGAATATATTTCTCCTGCTGTACAGCAGAGTGTTGTATATATTGTAAAGAAGGAAGGAAACAGAAGGGAGAGAGAAAGAAGAGAGAGGAAAAAAAGTTCCTGTACTGGGGATGTACTAGGTCAGAATCAAGGTCATTTAGTCTTTTGCTAGTAGTATGCTGTCAATGAAATTACTGAGATAATTTTATTTACTTTAAAAGATCACAATTTCTTCATTAATGTAGCATGTTCAAAATTATTTTTAGTGTTTTTGTATTAGAATAGTGATGAATGAAAAGTTGCAAGGCACCTCCATCGACAATGTTCCATACTTACAAGACAGAACTTTTTAGAGGTCTAGTTCTGTAATCTCCCATTGTCTATACCAGGAGTCAGGACCGTATAGCACCAGTCTCTTACACATCATGTACTACAATCAGAATGATCATGCTAGAGACCCTGTGCCCTGTGCTATGGTCTACTTATCATCAGTACTCATTACTATGGAACCTTTTCCTCTGTCCTACGTACACTTGTCTTACAGAAATGTGTCATATTTTGTATGGGCAACTGCAGTGTGTGTGTGTTTGTGTGTGTGTGTGTGTTTGTGTGTGTGTATGTGTGTGTGTGTGTTTATTATTGCCTGTTACAGGGAGAACTTGTAATTTTGTTTATGCTTTTCTTAACTTTTTTGATATTAAAGAAAATCTGCTCATTTAGATTTTTGCTGATCTTCATTTAATTTAAAATTATATTTAACCACATTATACAGATTTGCTGAAATATCCTCAACTATTTGTAGATTAACATGAATAATCTGAAAATAAAAATAAATGCAGGTGTCTAAGATAATTATATATATAAACAGTTACCTTAAACCCAATGTAATTAATTATGTAATATATTTTATGTATAAATTTATAATTAGGTGTATACTTAACTACAATAATTAGGTCTATATATTTACTTAACTGTTAATTTAGACATTTTTATAATTAATCATAAAAGTTTATTAAATGTACTTGTCCTTTTAAGATCTTTAGAGAATTGGAAAGATAGCTCAGTGATAAGAACACTTGCTGCAATTGCAGAGTACCTGGTTTTTATTCCTAAGGCCATCATAGTGATTAGAACTATTTGTAAATCTGGTTCCGGGAATCCAATGGTATCTACACAGGCACCAGACATGCATGTACTATATGGTATGAGTGTTTTGCCTGTATGTACCACACTATGTGCTTGTCTGATTCTGGCAGAAGGCAGACGGGAGACTCAGATATCCTTAAACTGTAGTTATAGAGGGTTGTGAGTTCTCACTTGGGTCCTGGAAACTGAACTCTGGTCAACTACATGAACAGCAGGTGCTCTTAATCTCTGAGTCATTTACTCAGTTCTTAAAATCCAAGCTACTATGAATCTTGGAAGCTTGTTTCAACTAAGGGGATAGTCTCCTTTGCTTAAGTCATCTGTGGATTGAAATTGGAAGGAAGAGTTTCTGCGACATGAGAAGCTCAGCAAATGTCCCTTAGAAAATATATTATTTCCCAGTGGGGTCCTGAAGTGAATTGGTGGCTTTGAGGCTCATGGAGACAACTTTATTTCTTTTATTAGATATTTTCTTGATTTACATTTCAAATGTTATCCCCTTTCCTGTTTCTCCTCAAAAACTCCTTATCCCATCCCCCTGCTTTGGTGAGGGTGCTCCCCCAGCCACCCACATGCTCCCACTTTCCCATCCTGGCATTCTCCTACACTGGGGCATCGAACCTTCATAAGACCTAGTTTAAGAGCACTAACTGGTCTTCCAGAGGTCCTAGGTTCAATCCCCAGCAAACACATGGTGATTCACAAACATCTGTAATGAGATGTCCTCTTCTGGTGTGTCTGAAGACTGTGACAGTGTACTCATATAAATAAAATAAATAAATCTTTAAAAAAAGAAAAGTACGTAGGTGTGGCCTGCCTAGTCCCGGGTTGAGGATCTGACAGCGTACATGATTGAGGCAGCCAAACAACCAAGAGATGCCATCAAAGCTTTGTCAATGCCGGCTCTGCTGTGGTTCTTTGACTCTCCTAATGTTGCTTAGCTATGGCAGTGCTACAATCATGTTATAAAGATCCCAGAATAGTCTGCAGTTCACCATGAAGATTGAAGAAGTATACAGCATAAATCAAGTTCCTCCCAACAAAACTGTAGAAAAGACCAAAGTCTCATATGATTATTGAGTAGGAAGTGATTGTATAACCAAGATAATTTCATATGTTAATTTATGATTATAAATCAAAATATTCTTTAATTTAAAAAGCAGGCTATTTGTTGTATCTGTGCACTCTAGTTCATGTTAACTGCTTTGGTTATTGCCGTTCAGATAATAGAAATGTCTATCATTTCACCCCTGAAAGAGGAAGTTCCCTTAATCTTGTGGCCCACACAGCAGTCACTGATGTTCACTCAGTTTACATGAAGAAAGTCCTTGGTTAGTTATTTTTATAAAATAGAGAGGCTATGGAATAATAAAAATATGCTATACATGATTCCTTTTTTCACAGTAGTAAAATATTTCTGAGAAAATCAGCTCACTTTATAAAATAAAGGAAAAATACCATTCTGGCATACATATGCACAAAGGACATCTATGCAACTTACAAAACAGGAACAGCTTTCTTTGGTAATCCAGAAATACTCCTTAAGGTCACACACATTATCTCTTCTTGATGAACTAGTGATTAAAATGAAACGCTTCCATGTACTTCCATAAACTCTCCTATTTTTAAAATAAACACGTGTTAGTTTAATAGTGCCTCTAATAACCTTTAAGTTAAGTATTTTCATCAGTGTTAAGATATTATCAAACCACATATTTTGGGATCATGTTTCAAAGGGACTCTTTGTTCTGAAGTTTTGAAAATCCACTTCCTTAATTCTATAGAAAGCTAGTCATACTGCATTTGTAGCCGTAACACAGTTGCAGATTTCCAAAAAGACTATTTTGTTCCATTTATTACAGTAGAAAAGAAATCCTTACTGAATACAAAACATTGCTGTTTTGATTATGTGAACTGATTGTGTGTAATTTTGCCACTTCTTTTTATGTCATCATGTCCATTGAATCCTTTTTAAAGGAAAATCATTTTCTAGACTAAAATGTTATCCCAAGAGCAGCTCTACTTTTGCTGACATGATTTTGATTAGGAAATTTAGATCTTTACGCTATATGAATACATTAGAAGAGGATTACTCTGATCGAGACTCCACAAGAGAGCTAAAATATACCACAAATAAATAATCAAGCATCTTGTATAAATTTAAAAATAAATCATGTATCATAAAAGTAAAAATGGCCAGTTTAGACTCAGGAAGAACACAGAGAGCATTGCAAATTTGTAGCAGAGTGAATCCAGGAACGAAAATTTTAATTAGATGGCAGCAACAGTAAGGTGACAGGACCGAGAACAGGTAAATCATCCAGGAATAGCAGTGCGCCGAGCAGAGCCAGCTGGTGCGGTGCTGCCTCAGTGTCAGGGAACTGAGCTGCATCTCGAAATGGGGACTGTGCAGACAGTCTGTTGCACAGCTGTTCTTGCTCGGAAACACGCAGCCAGGTCTGTTAGTGGTATCACTCTGCAGGTACTACAATGACAGTCAAGTTTCTAGGAAGGACTAGGTGTCTTGGGAGATGAAAAGTAGAGCGTCATTAGAAAATACCAAAAAGAAAAAGAAAAAAAAGTATTTAAACACCTCTTTTTTCCCCTTCCTGTCTTCATTTAGTGCATTATGCTATCAATTGAGTTACTTAGTCGGAACTATAATTATACTATCAGACCTACCATTCTTGAAAGAATCTGGACCAAAGACAATCAGCAAAAAGTTGTTGGTGCTATTTTTAATGTTGCGTTTGATCACAAATGAATCCTGGGAGTTCACTTTATAATTAAAATCACAGCAATATGGGTAAATGCACTGCTCAAGATGGAGGCTTTCGTAAACTTTCTCTTCTTTCCCTTTACTGACTTTTTTTGTTCATTGTTTAAACTCCTGTTTCTGTTGTTGAGACTCTGCTTCAATAATAATAAAAATAATTATTTTCACTAAGGTGAACATAAGGGGATTAAAATAGAACAAACAAGATATAATGATCACTAGACGACAGAGTTATATCCTTAAGGGCATTTGCTTTGTATGGTGAGAGATGGCAAGAGGAAGACATAACTGTTTGATTATTTGATACTAATGAATGCTAACGTTTGTAAACTATCACTATGTATTCCTTTTCTACAAGGATTTGTGTTAATATCTCCCTGGTTGTGATTAAATAGCAGGAGAAAGCTCTTAAGGGAAGGAAGATTTAAGTTGACTGATGAATTCAGAGTTACTGCTGGTGGTCAATTAGCTGTGTGTTCCTGACATCTGTTCAGAGGCACAGAGGCCACTTCAAAGAATCTCTGTTGTGGGAGGCCACTGAAAGTTTTATGAACTCAATGACTTCCTGAATTTGAGTTTTGAAAAGATATCAGGGATGGAAGGCAGGTAGGCATTTTCACCTGATAAACAGTGACATATCCTACTTACTTTCAATTGTCAGCTTGACTGGAGTAAGAAATATCTTGAGGATTAAGTCTACTTTGATGTGGGTTTATGATAACTTCTCCAGAGATGATTAATTGATGGTGAGGAATTCATCAAGAACATAGGCGGCATTCTTAATATTGGACTGAATAAAAGGAAGAAACTCTGACAGCAATGCCATTCAGTCTCTGTTCCCTGTTCTACCCAGATGTCTTCTATGGTTTGATATGTAAATCCTTGCCCCTCCCCCCCAAATCTGTGGTCACTTTAATATAGGTTAGCATGCTAGACTGAAAAGCCTCACTTATTTTCCTTTCAAATTAGTAATGTTCATATCAGAAGTGTATTTAAAGGAGAATAATTATCAAGTTTAATATGGAGTTAGAAAATAAAATGAGGAAAGTTACAGAATTCTCAATGTGTAACATACAAACAAACCTTCATTTACATAAACTTATTAATTGACTATTAATTTCATATGACTTTGAAAATTAACTTCATTTTTAGTAAAGAGAGATTCTAGAATAAGATATTTTCTCCTTGAGACATTTTCTCCTTGAGATAATTTATGCATAACATAGATATGTGTATAGTATATTTTACACTCTAGAAAATAATAAAAACACATATTTCTACCCATCTTCCATAGTTTCTAAAGGCAAAAACGTGCTTATTCATTGTTTTTTATTATTTCTTCTGTTTTGTTTTAAGTTTGTCAAGGGAAACTGATTGCAGTCTATGATGGTTAATCTTTTTATTTTATTTTATCTTATGTTAGAAATACCTAGGAGATGCACTACTGGGTACCTGAAGTTTAAGAGTAAACTTTACTAAACATGAGCTGGGCTCCCAGACTAAAATAAAGAGTCAAGGGATGAAAATATTTTACGAGCTGCAGTATTATTCTCTCCTTGGCCCAAGGGTACACAATATGACCTCCCATCTCTTACTTCCATTTTCATACTTTTCTGTCACAGTAGACTGAGTCAAGATGAATCATTCTTCTTTTAGGTTATTGTTGTTGCATTTTTTTATAATAAGAGGCACATACAACTATGACAAAGGAAATATTATGCCCTTTAGTAATCATGATCTAGGTGTTAATGGTTTATTTGAAGATTTGGGAGCTTACTAGAAGAGATCTCATCTCAGTGGAACACATTGGTGAGAAGCCAGAGAGATCCAATAGTTTAAGGCTAGCATTTGAGAGTTGCATGCCAAATTGCCCATAATCTTCCTGTACTCAAGGAGAAATTTAATAACTGGACTACAATCACTATGAATCACTAGAGACACACTGTGGGTTGTGCAGAACCCCACAGAGAACTGGCAAGAGCAAAATGCAGGAAAGGTCTTACAGTTGCTCTGTTGAGCCACATTTACAGTCATCAGAAGATGAGTTGTAGTGATGTCAGATGAACTGCATAGCCTCCTCTCAAGTCCCTTCCTAGGTTGACAATGAAAAGACAAAAGACAAGTGCCTGGATGCCACGTGACATAAGGTGTTGCTTACCTGTCTGACACGAAGGTGCCATACAGTGTGATTTCTCCACTGGTGTCAGCTCTGATTTGTATCTGCTCAAACCAACTTAGGAATTTAATCAGAATCATTGTTTCCCTTAATTTCTATATAAAATTTTGCTGCATTTACTATGTCTCCCTTTGTACATTTCCCATGAGCCAAACTTTACACCAACAAATTTAGAAAGTAGTTAATGAGTCAACTTCAAAGAAAACAAGAATATGAACACTGTTTAACTTCCTCTGAATGAGCAAAAGCCTAGGTTTGTGTGTATAAATTAAATGAGAATTTCATGTGGATGCTAGAATGACTGCTAACTCTGAATCATTAAGGAAAGCAAAGAAAATTTAACTTACATCATTGAAATTGTATAGGTTTTCAACCTCAAACAAAGATAAGGGAGCTAGTTCACCACAAACTTCTGTCAATCTTAAGAACAAAATATTTTTGGAGTGGGAGGAAGAGATAGATAATTTTTACCCTCTCTCATTTCACTCAAACTGCCCTGGGCCTGGTTGTTCTCATAACTGGAGAGTAAGAAGTGTGAAATGACACGAAAGGCTTTCATTTTCCATTAGCATCTGCTCTGCTGTCTACAGATATCTTGAAAGTCTGTTTCAGATACCAGAAGTGTTCAACCTAGAACCTCATTTACACATGAAGAGATAACCAGGAACTGGCAGGCTCTTGAGAAAATCCACCAGCAAGACAGAAACTAAAGTGGCCACAAGAATAAATGTAAATCTCACTCCTCCCAGAATGCACTGTTCTGGATGGGACAATGATACATCTTTTTAAAAAATTTAAAAAAACCAAGAGATAGATAAGAGAATATTATATTTATGTTTAAAATAAAGATAAGCTTATTATGTGAGTATGGATTTGATTCTGGGAGCAATAGATAACAACAAGATAATAGACAAAAGTCAAAACTTAAAGCACTCATTAAGAGTAAAATAAATAAAAAAGGTCAAGTCTTCAAGGAATAGGTTATTAATATATGTTTATGAATTACAAAAGAACACTAAAGATAAAAGGAAACCTTCAAAGTCATTATGTACAATTCTGAGACCCTTCAACTAAAATAAATGAGTGATGTGCACAAAGGTAAGTTTCATTGTTGTAAGTGTTTATAAGCAAGTATTGGCAAATTCATAAAAGCAATATGGAAAGGAAAAGTATACATCATGAAAAGTGGAGTTTCTCCCAACAGTCCAAGAAGGTCTCAACTTCAGGAGCCCTAGTAATGTGGTTTTTAGGGGGTTAAAGGAAAAGAGTGTGTTACATGATTCATATAGAAAGTTGTTTCATGAAGTTCAACACTCAAAATAAACATGCCATAAATAAAGGATATATCATCGTTGACTAATAGGTATGAAGTATTTATAGGCCTGAAAGATTTACACATTTCCATATCTATTTTAGAGACAATTCCATTTAAGAACTGATCAAGAATTCTGGAATACTATTGTTAAGTTTAGAAAAATAACTAACGGTGTGAATTGGAAAGCTGGTGGAAGAGCTGACTCATAGTACAATACTATTGGGCAGTAGACTTCAAATATGTACAGATGTGCAGGATCATTGAACAAGGAAATAGTGTGTGTTTGTGTGTGTGTGTGTGTGTGTGTGTGTGTGTGTGTGTGTGTGTGTGTGTGTGTGTATGTGTAAGGTCTGGCAGAAACCAAACACAATTCAATGGATAGCAGAGTGAGGGCAGAAATATTGTCTATTCAGAAGTCCTGGGAGATTTTTCTCTGTGTTTTACATCACTATACTATCATGTAGCCTGCCATGAGAGTGCAACTGGTACCAATTTTATGACACAGTATTGTCCACTATCCCACCATGGTTTCTCAGCTTGAAGCACTGATTACTTTACAGAAGCACAACATGAAGCACGTTATCATCGAAGCACAACACTGTCTTCTAAGTCACCAGAACAGCTAGCAAGAAAATACTTCAATGAATAAAGGCATTCACGAAGCAAGAGATTTGTTGAAATGTTATTGATTTTTACTTAAGTATTTCTAACTATTAGAGACATTATTATATGTACATGACATTGTATACAATAAAGTCACTAGTTTTCTTTAGCCCAGGTGGAAAAAAATAATTTTGAAGAAACAGAGTCAGTGACTTGACAGTTTCTACTCAAGTAAATTAAAATTTTAGAACTTCCAAATCTATGTTGAGAGGATCTGATGTTTAAAACATCATTCTGATGTTTTAACTGTACCTATCAACATTTTATTATAAAATATAAACATCTAAATGGCTCAATTGTTACTTAGAATTATCAGTTTTGGATCATAAAATTACATAGTATGTGAACTATCAACTCTCATATATTTTATAGAATAGTGATAAGAAAAGTTTTGTAGAACAATGACATTATTTGCCTCATTTTGTACCAATATCTCACTAGTAGACTAGTATGTGTTTAATTGCTATCAAACATACACAATATGTCATTACTGTGCAATGTGAATGAATGGAGAGGGGGCTAAGCATCAGTTCACTCATTAATTTATATAACAACAACACACTTAATTAATTTATATATTGCTACATTTTATATTGTTTTTATTTGTTATTAACAAATACGTTAAAAGTAAACTATCAGAAAGTTTTGCAAGAGTGGTTGCTGAAATCCCCAAGAGTGAGGAGATGTAACCTGAAGAGACCATCTCCTGTAAATAGACATGGCCCCAGTTGAAAGAAGGAGTCACCCACCCATTTTCAAAATGTTTAACCCAAAACTGTTCCTGTCTAAAGGAAATGAAGGGATTAAAAATGGAGCAGAGACTGAAATGTCATCCAGAGACCAGCCCAGATACCCATTGGGTTGAGGTCAGAGACCCATTTGGAAAATTTAGGGGAAGGACTGAAGGAGCTGAAGAGGATTGCTACCCCATATAGGAAGAACAACAGTGTCAGTTAACTGAACTCCTCAAAGCTCCCAGAGACTAAGCCAAAAACCAAGGAGAATGCATGACATACTCCAGGGAACCAGGTACATGTGTAGCAGGAACTGCCTATGCCTTGTCTGGCCTCAGTGGGAGAGGATGTGCTTAATATTGTGGAAACTTGATGCCCCAGGGAAGAGCGATGCTGGTGAGGTGAGGTAGTGGTGGGTGGGTGGAGGAGCACCCTCTCTGAGGCCAAGGAGGAAGGGGTAGGCGGAAGAATTTGGGAAGGGGGTGGTCAGAAAGGGGGCAACTTTTGGAATGTAAATAAATATGAAGTTTTAAGTTTTTAAAAAAGAAAAAAAGAAAAGTTTTGTAATGAATATGAGAGACTACATACATGTCTTCTGCCAAGGAACCTCCGATTTCACCCCAACATCTAAATTGCATCTTTAGCGTTTGAAACTGAGTATCACCCTTCCTTCTCAGAAACAAGAACTTGACACAAGAAAATAACTGTTTCCTTTATTTCCCTTTTGGGGGGTTTCTACTGTAGCTCAGAGGCCAAACATGGAAACTGGATAAACTCTAGTTTCTCTACAAATACCAAAAACAACAAAAACAAACAAACAAACAACAACAAACCTTTGAGGTATAGAAGATACTTTTTCTGAAAAAGACCTTTAACAGGTTAATGAAATGTTATTTTTTTTAACTTTAAAATTTCAGTGATTCCCATTAGAATAGTGGAATATTGATATTAATTTCATACTTTATTTAGTCCTGGTATATGCACCCCCATTATCTTTATTTATTATGGTAATGATAAAGCTCTCAGAGGGTATTTGAGAAAATCTCTGGTTTCTGTCTTTATTCAAAATCTCATGTTCAAAGAATGTGTCTTAACTTCTATGTGCAATTTACAACCTATAATGTCACAGAATTTTATCATTCTCTTACTTCTTTTTTTTAACTTAGCATTTATCATGCCTAATGCCCTTCATTTCTTTTCTCATCTGGCCTCGCCAATAGAGGATGAATTCTGCTCATCACATTCCTGTCAACTGACCATGAGTGAATAATGGAAATACAGAATCGGGCAAACCCTCCATGCCCTACCTACCATTCACTTTCTGCAAGTTAGTAACAAAGGAGGCATCTTTACTTACATAATATTTAGACTACTGGTGGAAAGAAAGATCTTCCTCTGCTCTGCTCTCTGAATAAATAAATCAGTCTGACCAAAAGAAGAGACAGGGTGTCACATGATTTATTTAGGCCAGAGTTGACACATAAGTCAGAGCCTTCTTATCTGCTTATATAACTTTAGCAGAGGTCAGCAGCCACATCCTCTGATTGAGAGCATGCCATTCGAGAGTACTGTGGGGTGAGAACTTGAAGCCAGTCTTTGAGGAGATTTCAAGCACATACTATATGTCGTATTGACTAAAAAGACATGAACTAGAAGCCCGATTA
Source organism: Mus caroli (assembly GCF_978045245.1). Classification (NCBI taxonomy): domain Eukaryota; kingdom Metazoa; phylum Chordata; class Mammalia; order Rodentia; family Muridae; genus Mus; species Mus caroli. The sequence continues at coordinate 48,409,459 of NW_028227269.1, forward strand.
CAGACATCCACTAGTTTCAAAAGAAGAAAAGTGTTCTTGCAATTCAAAGAAGCATTGCTAGGCAACTTCAGCACCTTCTCAACGGACAGGCTTAGACATAGGGCATGATGAAGGAGGACTTTGGGCTGTTTTGTCTGGAAAAAACAACCAATTGTCAAGGACCTAACCTAGCAAATTTCTGTACAGTGAAAGCAAGGTCATTTCACTGATACACTGAGACTACTACCAGTAGCCAATAATGAAGACAACTGGAAACTGCTCAGTGGTATCAGAGACGGGTGAAACACCATAAGTCAGGATATGCTGATCATTACCATGTAGAAGAAAAAGACGCTTGGAGGAGAGCTACAGCTGGATCATAGAGCAGCGAAGATGGGAACTGGGAATGTGGCCGGGTGACCCTCACCTGTGAGAGTGACTGGACCCTGCTTAAAGGATAGAGAGGAGCAATTGCTCTTTTTGGCAGAATCTCCCAATATACTGACAAGAAACCAATAAAATTCTTTTACCTTATATGTGTCAGTTACAGGATTTAGCAAAGTCTGAGATAGTCATACATAAGTAAAAATAAAGTTAGTGGGACCACATAGACAAGAGGAAGTAAATAAGTCACTTTTGAAAAACAAAGATTTTCTGTAAAGATTCTGTTTTTCAGTGAAGATAATTGATTTTAACCAGTCAGTTGTAATAACTTTTTTCACTGTAAGATGCAGTTTTAGGCTGAGAGTAAAATGGGGCAAAGACTCAGTCAGGTAAGGCTAAGAATTAAAGGTCCTTAACATTGAAACATATCAAAATATAAGTGACATTGACACTAATCCTATTCATCTTTCAGCACCAGCTGAATGTGTAGCCCAGTCAGTAGACTGACAAGAAGGGGAAACTGGACTGCTAATTCTGAGTGAGTAGCAAAGTCACTTTGTGTACTTGGTGCTTTGGTCCTGATCCCCCACAAACCTCAACAACCCATAAATAGTGTAGTAATTTGCACATAGCATGCATGCCCTCCCATATACTTCATCTCTCGATTACTTACAATACCAAATAAAATGTAAATGACATGCAAACTATTGTTAATCTGCACTGTTTTAGAGAAAGGTAACAGAGAACACTTCTTTCTTTTTGGTGCAGACACATTTTTTTTTTCAAATCCTTTTATCGTGGCTGGTATGCTGAAAACACACACACACATGAAATGGTAGCATCAAGGGCTTGAGGGAAAGGAAGAGAATGTGTTTGACAAAGAAAAGGAGGCTCTATGTACTAAGAAAGGTAAAGAAATTGGAGAGACTTTCTGAGACAACTTGAAAGTTCCCAAATTCAACTGAACTTCTAAGCAACTTTCTTATATGTAGTGACAGGTCATTTTTATGCATCAATTGGTTTGGGGTGAAGGTTGCTAATGATGGGTTTTAAATCAAGAGGCATATTATATGTAGAAAAATGCACAACTAAATCAATAAATAACTTTAAAACTATAATCGAGATCCTGTTATGTTTTAATATGAGAGTGGGCTCCATGAAGATCAGAGGATCAGCATTTATTTCAGATATCTACTAAATAATCTCCAGGGGAGTTTAAATAACTTGCACTTAGGCATTAGTGAAAGAATCAGTTTCATTTGAATACAGTGTTTGTTCTTTCTAAAACCTTCAGTGACACAAAGATATAGGTATACAAATATCTAACGCGAGAATTTAAAGCGATTATTTTTGCTCATTAGTGCTCGTCTCTTGTCAGCTTTCACTATCTTTACACCTTCGCTGAGGCTCAATTCTATTCATGTACATGCTATTGTTCTCCATGTTTCAACTACTGGCAAAATCACAAAATAGAAGACAAAGGGAGTCATAATATTCTAGCAGCTCAAATCTAAGGACCACACATTTCAGAAAGATTTTAGTCTGCTTTTGCAAGATGATCCTGGAACATAAAAACATGATGAATGTATCAAAAATATTTTTCACATCCTGCCTGCCATAAAAAGATTGTTTGAATTAAACATCATTATTGCTCTGTTGTCAACATGTTACTATAGAAAGACGAGCCACATGCATGCCAGGACTCTATCAAGAGGCATGAATTATGATTATATTACTGATGGTATTTTTCAGATAGTTAATATTTTTTAATTCACAGTAAAGATTTTCCTAAAACCTATTTTTTGTAGAAGTGCTTTTCCTTGTTTTCCCTAAAACTCAGAGACAACTCTTAGTAATATATGATCCTTTCAAATGTGTTGGAATATATAGATAAAAAATGTGAACACCTATGTCAGGGGTTTTCACTGATATAATCTGCCACATAACTACAAACAAAACTATTGAGATATTGCTACTACTTCAAGCAGGCTTTTTTTTTTTAATAATAGAAGTGATTTGTTTCACATAAATTAGCCCTGGGAATTAACATATTAAGTTTATATAACATATTGGCAACATAAAGAAGGCACAATTATCTCATCAATTATCTCCTTCTTTTATATTCTCCTTAAGGAAACATGAAGGTTGAGAATCCTTCCCAATGTCACACAGCCTCAAGACTGCAAGGAGGCAAGAACCTGAGATCCTGTCCCTTCACTAAGTCCCTCTTCATGTTTCTGGTTTACCATTTAATAGCTGAACCTCTATTACTAGAAATGTTGCTGTCACAGCAGCTGAGGAAAAATGAGAAACCCCAATTCTCCTGACCTTTACTCTAGCTGCAGTTCAAGATATCAATTGGCTTTAAGACTGACTTGTGATTTTGTTTATTGGTTCTCATCATGCTCACACTAGAGTTGGCACAGTTTAGAACTATACTAACTTCTAAATGAACAAGGATAACAGATTTAGACCATAGGCTTCCCAAATGCATCGGCATTGAAGTGCAAATTGGGGATCCTGACATAAGGTGCATATCAGTGTTGCCCCTGACAGCTATGCGGTCATGCCATCTTGCTCTGTGTTGTAGAGTCAGTATTTCAGTGTGCCATCAGATAGCAAGAGAGTGTGCCTCTGTGATAGGCCTTCCATCTGGGAGTTTTTTTCTGACAAAAGTGAAGGAAATAACTTCTGAGAAAATAATATACATTCTTCCCAGAAAGTGTGCTGTGATAATGTCTTCTTCCTATAGATATTTTACAGGCTCAGTAATTTTACAGCAACAAAGCACCAGCATAGCACTAGATAGATTGGACAGCCAAAGTAAGTTGATTGAAAATTTAGAGCAAGTTTCCTTGTAACCAGTATAAATTTCCTTACCATGTAACCAAATAAGTAAAAGTAGAATCTATACAAAAAGAAAAAAATAAAATATTTTTGCTAACATTTAAAATAAATACAGAAATAAAAACTTTTGAATGTACAAATAAAAGATATAGTCTTCATAATTCCAAGGGCAAGAAAGGATGGAGTAAGCATTAGTATAAATTATCTAGTATTTAATGCAAAGAGATAGAAGACTTTAATAAACCCTGGATAACTGCTATGCCCAATATACTGACTAAGCAGTATGCAGTTTTTTAGTAGATAATAAAACAATCACAATATCTGTTCTTAGGCAGGATGGCATTCCAGGAAATGAGAGGAATCTATGCAAAGGAAGAAAACACTTGAATAATGTTTCTGTACTCTTATTTTGGGGGGTCTTTCCCCCACATTAGTTTTCCACTTCTAAGCTAAGAAATTGTGAAGCACACAGAGAGTGGGAACAAAAATCTAAATCCCCTTCATGTTGAATTTCTTTTCCTACCAGAAAATTATCCAGAAATCATCTGTAAGATTCCAACTCCATCTCCATAAATATGAGTAACTATTAAAGTGCATTAAATGCTTTTCATATAGATCACTGCATTTTTATAGTAGATGAAACAAAAATGGATTGATCTACTACTTATCAGACATTTCCAAAAGGACTAGGAATATAGCCTTCAAAACCCCTGTTAGTAAAATCATTTTAATTTTTCAGCTGGAGAATATGGCTATGAGTAAAGTAGGTACCACGCTGCCCTAATTTGCTTTTTGTTTGCTCTGACAGAAAACCAAACAAAAGCAACTTGAGGAGGTAAAGATTTAATTCATCTTCCAGGGTTTTTTTTCCATCATGCATGGAAGCCAGTGCTGGTTTTCAGTCCAGAAATGTGGAACTGAAAAGCAGGAACTGAAGCACAGAATATGAAGAAATGCTGATGTCTGATTTGCTCCCCTAGAGCCTTCTAAGATTGCCTATTTCATAAGCAAGAACTGCTTTCTCAGTGGTAGCATTGTACAGTCTGCTACCCCCCCCCCAACAGCAATCAGTAATTTTAAAAAAGTGTTCCCAGTGACATGCTCACAAGCTAATCTGGTGGAGGAAATCATTCAGCTTGGGAACTTCTCCCCAGGTGGCTAAAACTGTGACAAGTTAACCCGAAATTATGAGCACAATTCACCCCTTGTCTACTCAATACTCAGATACATTTCTATTAAAACATAACATTTTCTTTCTTATTTACCTATAAGATGCCACGTTTACAACACAGTATAAACACAGTATAATCTTAAAATTCCAGTCTTTACAAATGTTCAACACTTTAAAAGTTCACTCTTTTTAAAATATCTAATTCTCTTCACCATGGGCTCCTGCACAATCAAAACAACACAAATGCTTTCCCCCAAGGGAAGAACAAATGCATAAAAAACTCACACTTAAACGAAACCAAAATCACACTTAAGGAAAAGCAAAGGCAGTAGTAGGAGTCACTTGTTATATTCTAAGCTCAAAAGGGCTTGGGTAGCCCAAATCCTGCAGCTCTAGAGGCAACAACACACATAGTTTGTCTGATAAGCTTATACTAGTAGCACTTAAGACCCGCTGTGTCTTTCATGGTCATTCCATGGACCTAGTGTGTTTTCACCTTCAGCAAAAGCTCCTTGGGCCCTTCCTGGTTGGGACCCCAATCCTTCCACATGGTACTAAGCCTCATTTTCACTCCATTGCTTCCTCAATCCTTCAAAACCAGGAACATGTAGGAGCTTTTGTACATTATCAAGTTTCTCTATCAGTTTGAGGTATAGCCTTGGTTCTCCTGGACCACAACTTCTGTGTACTGACCTCAAGGAAATTCTTCCCAGGTTATATATCCTCAATGATGCTGCTCAGATCATCTGTCTAAGTAGAGCAAAGTTCTCAGGTTTAATTTAAGTAATATTGATCTCTTCTAATCTCAGTCCATGACTCAGCCTTAGCTAATCCTAAACTACAGACATTTAATTCAAAATATCATGCATACAACCCGAATAGAGTCTTTGGATGATTCTCAAACTTCCTTCTGAAGCTTCACAATCCAGCTTTCCATTGTTTGTTTGTCTCTCAAAGCTGTTAGCAACAAAGTTCCCCAACAATAGCTTATAATGATTTGAGAGCTTCCAGTCTAAAGTTACAAAGGCTTTTAGAGCCCTCCCCCAAACAACATAATCAGACCCATCACAGCAATGACCCTCATTCAGCATGGATTCCTGGACTAGTTTGCTTCTCTTTTGCTGTGATAGAATACTGGCTGAAAGCAACTCAGGGTCCAAAGGGTTTATTTCATCTTACTAGTTACAGCCCATTACTGAGGGAAGCCAGGGCAAGAGCTCATGGAAGGATTCTAAAGGCAGGAACTGAAACAAAACACGGAAGAATGCTGTTTACAGACTTGCTTCTTTTACTCCGGGACCAGCTGCTCCTGGTTAAGCACTGCCCACCATGGACTAGGTCCTCCAGCCCTAAAAATTAATCAAAATATAACCTATAGACATTCCCTCAGGCCACTCTGATAAAAGCCACTCTTTCCAAGTGACTCTACTTTTTGTCGAGTTTACAAAAACTGACCAGCACAGTACCCCAGTTCAGATTCTTAGCATGCACATTAGAAAAAAAAAATACCCATTGGCACATATCTATAATCCTGCCATGGAGAAGTAGAGGCATATGGATCCTAAAGCTTGCTAGACAGTCAGTCTAGCCAATCAGCAAGCCTCAGGTCCCAGTGAAAGTCTGTGTCTTGCAAAACAAGAGCAACTGAGGAAGGAAGCTGACATTTAGCTCAAGCTTCCATGCTCTCACATTTGTTCATTGACACCCATGTGCTCACATCTGCTTTCACCTAAATATCTATGTCAACACAACCTAATTATGAATAAATAATAAGGTAAAGTCTTTACATTCTGTCAATATTAAAACTTATGTACCCATAATGTATAAGCATCGATTCTAAACTAATTTTAACATCATTTCAAACAAATCATACATAGTATCTAGTCCCTGCAACTTTGCAAGATATAAGTTATTTTTCAATTTATAGATGAAATCATTCAAATTAAGTATGTTCTAATCTTGCACCTGATATTGAACAGCAAATCCAAGAATATTCCGTAGTCCGTCTTATTCCAAGTGTTTTACTTCTTGCATCTATCTTTTCCACGAGGTTCCACTTTAACATATCCTACACTCTCCAATATTTGAACACCTCCTTACATTTGTCCAGAACTCTCAAACCGTTATGGAGAGTGCTTTGAACAGCTTGATTTGTGAAGAGTGCTTTTGTGGCACTGTCCCCACGCACATAGAAACAGAGACCCCCCACCTCAAATCACTTGCCTCTATGTGGAATGACATGGCCTACTGTGTAGGAGTATGCTTTACTCCTGAGACATGACATGCATGCAAATTTATCCTGTGTTGTAGGCAGGCTACTGAGCAATATGTAAATAAGCAAGAGAAAAAATATCCACATTAATAAACAGCCCTTTGGATATATGAAACCCATCTGCAACACGAGGTAAAGAGTTTGTATACTGTGTAGTCAGACGGGATGTCCATATTGCATTCCTCAGTGTCTGGAAGAGAAAACAGAATGGTGGTTCAGGTAGGGCGATGCCATATGGCTGAATCCATGAAAATATCACAGAGTTATTTTTTTCAGCAACTGTGATCAGTCCATGTAAGCAAGGATCAAGTCTCTGCAAATAGAATTATGACACTCCAAGTTTCATCCTGTTTCCAAGGTCTCTTTCTCACACATCCTGCTGAGATTAACCTATAATATTTCTCTGCACGTGGACCGAATTCTCCCAAAATAGGGAAAAGCGACCAAAGAGAAATTGAAAGTAGAAGAGACACAAGCAACAGAAATGGCCCAAAGTGAGAATCACAGATTGACAATACAACATGTCCCAGTGAGCCCATGGCTGACATTATCAAGTGAGATGACTCAGGAGAAAAAAAAATTTCTTCAAAGTAACTGTTAACTCACACTAAACAGGAAATGACTGAATCGACACAGAGGAGAAAGCTGTGTTCCAACTGGAGTCTGAGGTCCCCTATGCCCAAGACTGACAGGACAGTCGCTTGTAAAAACACACAGACCTGCCCGGTCCTCATGCCACTGTCTCAGAAAAGCTGGAGTGACATGAAGTGACAGCAAGAAAATAGCATGCCTGCTGCCATGTCCCTGTCGACTAATTGCACTACTTATTTTTTTGTCCCTGTTCTAACTTGATATACAGGTCTAAGCTTTGTTATGAGACCTAAATTATGAGAACTAAGCATGACAAATGTCAGTACATTGGGTTGATTTGGCTAGATTTTTTTTTCAAAGCTTCCAATTACTTTGTTCTCTCAAGCAATTCTCAGATTCTAGATGCATAAATTGTTTTCTTCATTCGCTTAGCATCTGTTTAGGAGAAGGTGAGGTTGAAAGCATTTAGTTAGTATTTCTACAAATTCCACGACACAACTCATTGTACTAGATCACTTTGAAATAGGTTTACAATAGAATTTCAACAAATTTATCCCACAAGTGAATATGTGGTAACGTTTGTCTGAAACTTTCAGCAGATTAATTCTCACTGCCAACACACAGTTCTGTATTCAATTCTCAAAATTTGTTTTAGTCAGCATTGTTTTGAGAGTTTAAACCAAGTTGTCACCTACTGGACTATATCATAGAGAAAGAACAAAGAGATCTGTCCTCAAAAGCAAACAGGTATGAATGTTCTTTTCGGAACAGGCAACTAAATTTCTCTCCTAGTCTAGCCTTGTGTTTGCTGTCCACAGTGCAGATGTAGCAACCTTTCCTGATTTGCTCAATGTATTATCTCCTCTCTGTGTGTTACAGGCTGGGGGATCCTTCACTTCTCTACCTTCACTGAGAACCAGACTTCTTGAGACTGCTCCTTCTCTTGAAACTTTTGTCTCCCTGGAACTGACAGAGTGAGATGGAGAGTGGATAAATCCAGTTTCTCATAACGTATTTGCATGTCACTCGCAACCTTTCTCCTGCAGACCAATGCAGTGCTCCCTTCAACTCTGCCCTAGCCTTTGACTCCTTGTTGTGGTTGTCACTCACGCCATGTTCCATTTATCCCACTGAACAACTAATACTCTAGACATAAATTTTGAACCTCTCAGGTCTGTGAAATTCAAATTCGCCTGTCTGTTCATCATAACTTCATCCTTCACTCTAACTAGCCTCAGTTGTTGGACAAAACCCAGGTCTTACAGTGATTTACATCCTCAAATTCCTGGGGTTTATTCCATATGTCAAGTTCCTCCACACAAAGTTTTACATCACCGCCAATCTTCCAATCCTTGCTGACTAAAACCTCTCCCCTTCCTTCAGGGTCCAGTGGTTTGGACGTCTAGCTCATTTGGTGCTTTATCTCTGAAGCTTCTGATTTGCTTCCCCTCTACTGTCTCACTGACTTAACTGTCGTAACTGGGCAATGGTGAAAAAAGTTGTCTGTATATGGCCATTTCTTTTCTGGCCGGGGATTTAGGATCTGTAGCTTATCTTGCATGTCACACTGTCTGGCACTGCTTTTACTCGTCAGCTGCACTTGCAAAGTCAACAGCTCTCCTCAAGCCCCAGTGCAACACTGGAGTATACCTAGTAAAATAGTCATTGTTTCAGTAATATTGGGAAAGAGTGGTCTATGTAATGGAAGCCCTTAAAACTTCTGGATTTTTCGCACTATAGATGCTTTGCCCTTCAACTGTTATAGAAAAGATCCCAAAGTCAGAGGGACATGAAGATCAACTGAGAGAGGAAATGGAGGTGGGGAAGGAAGGAGAGGAGAGGAGAGGAGGGGAGGGGAGGGGAGGGGAGGGGAGGGGAGGGGAGGGGAGGGGAGGGGAGGGGAGGGGAGGGGAGGGGAGGGGAGGGGAGGGGAGGGGAAGACTGGAAATAGAGAGGAGATAGGCTATCAGCCATCCTGAGTCTGAGATGATAGGGCACACAATTGGTTATTATTTCAACCAAAAACCTGAAGATGGTATGTATCTCAGGAAAACAAAACAAAACAAACATGCAAACAAACAAAACAAAAACTAACAAAAAACAAAACAAGAACAACAATTACAACAAAGTCCAGCTGGGGCAAAGATTTAAACAAGGTACTACTGAAACATCTGACTAAGAAGGCAGGAGTATGAGGAGTCAATATCAGCAAATATCAGGTACATAGTGAGATTGAGACTTAGCTTGAGCTATATGAGACTGTTTCAAAAAGAAAATAACAAAAATAAAAATGTAAAACAGACCACATTAACCTAGTGCTTTCTAGAGGAAAAACTGTCAGTGATGCCTGGAGATAATGTAGAGTGACTCTTGGAGAAACTGACACTGGTTTATAAAGTTGGAGCCAGAGTCCAAGGTGATATACCATCCCTGGCTAAGATATAAGACTACAGGAACCTAGGATTGGTATACCCTGGAAATGTGAAGAACAGAAAATGTGAGGCTCTACATCATAGATTTCATAATTTGCATTGGCTAAGCTTAATGTTAGCAAAAAAATTAACTAGAAGGGACAGTGAGGTAGCTCAGCTGGTAAGGTCACTTATGAGCAAGCTGCCAACCTGAACTCCATCATCAAAACCCACATGGTGGAAGGACAAGCAACTTTCACAAGTATATACCTATACCATATGTAGCAACTAAAGCAATGATGTAGACTTATATCCATATTTACAATGAAGAATGCCATCATATAGACCTCCAAGAAAGAATGGCCAAAATGACAGACCTGCCCCACATATAAACTTTTAGATCTTCATTCTTTAGACTTGTGAGGAATAGAGGAGGGGGAGAGGAAAACAGGGCCAGGATCAGGTGTGGGAAGAGATAGAGATAATATACAGAGTATCAGATAGCCATGGGAAATAAGGATCTGGGGGTAGCCACCAGAAAGCCTTGGGTGCCAGGAAAGCAAGAGACTCCCAGGACCCAGCAGCGATGAGATTAGCTGAAATGCCACCAAAAGGGGAGAGAGAACCTGTAGAGACTATACTCAGAAGTTAGGCAAGGCCCCTTGTTGGAAGATGGGGCCACCCAGTCATCTCCAAATTTTTAACCCAGAATTGCTCCTGTCTAAAGGAAATACGGGGACAAAGTGTGGAGCAGAGACCAAAAGGAAGGGCCATCCAGAGACTGCTCCATTGGCAGCCCTTGTAGAAAGAACAACAATACCAACCAACCAGACCCCCCAGAGCTCCCAGGGACTAAACTATCAACCAAAGAGTACACAAGGAGGGACCCATGGCTCCAGCTGGATATGTAGTGGAGGATGGCTTTATCTGGCATCAATGGAAGGAGAGGCCCTTGGGCCAGTGAAGGCTTGATGCCCTATTGTAGGAGATTGCCAGGACAGTGAGCACCCTCATTGAAGCAGGAGGAGGGGGTGGGATAGGGTGTTTCTGGATGGGAACCAGGAAAGGAGATAACATTTGAAATGTAAATAAATGAAATTTGCAATGAAAAAATTCACAATACCCACTCTGTGATTGTCCAGGGAACTTTCATTGCTATATCCAAATATACTTATGCATTGCCATAAGTAACTGTTCATCAAGTAATACTATATTTCTACACACTTAGAATGCAGACATTTTATTCCATTAGAAAAAAAGGACAGGAAAAAAACAAAATCCTGTTTGGGAGGACATTTTTTTTTAACACCTAAAATAGCCTCCTGGTTATCATGGATTTTACAGTCATGATTCCTAGCCCACCTTATTCAGTGACATCTCCCAAGTTATTTTAGTTTGGATGATTTTAAATAGTATTTTAATTAGTTATTTGAGAATTTCACAGTGGTCTTGATTATGTTCATCCATATCAACCCAACTCTCTATCTAATCTACTTTGTTTTCTCTCTCTCTCTCTCTCTCTCTCTCTCTCTCTCTCTCTCTCTCTCTCTCTCTCTCTCTCTCTCTCTTCCTATCATGTGTGTGTCTGTATATGTGTGTGTGCATGTGCATGCACATGCATATGTGTACTCATGGTTTTGTCCTATGTGTGGGGTATGAGGCCTACCCCAGAAGGTCATGAAAATACTAGAAGTGATACTATTAAAGGAAACTGAATCTGCCATTCTCAGTTATCAAATGCCAATAGCTCCTCGGCTAAAGATAAAACACAAACAGCTGAGAAACTCATTTTTTGTTATTATAAATATCCTGAGCCATCAGAGACATGCAAATTAAAACTACTTTGAGATTTCATCGTATGGTAGTCAAAATGGCCCTGATTTTTTAAAATAAATGACTTTGAATGCTGGCAAGGATATGGGGAAATGGGAATATATATATTAATTGCTGGCTGGTCAGAATGCAGACCAGTACAACTACTATAGAAGTCAGTGTAGACATTCTTTGAAAGATTGGAAATAGCTCTACCACCATGTGTAACTATCCCACCTGTGGGTATAAGCCCAAAAGTCTCTGTCTTATTAAAGAGATACTCTTTTATGTTCAATGATCCTCTATTCACAATAGCCAGGAAATAGAAACAGCCAAATGTCCATCAACTGGTGAATAAATAATAAAACATGGTACATGTACAGAACTGAGTATTATTCAGCTATTAATAAAAGTGCAGTTATGAAATTAAAAGGTTAAATGGATCTGAAAATGCCCCAAACTCAGACACATGCATATTATATGTTTTCTATCATATGTAGATGTTATCTTTTAAGCTTTAGAAATGTATATTCAATTTGAAATATTCATAGATGTTAAGAAACTAGTAAGTACCATGGGGAAGAATGCAGTTTTTCCTAGCTTGAACTTTTATCCTTTTTAATTTAAATAGTCTACCTAGATTTTCTTATTTATAGCAAACCCTAAATAGACATCTTTAGAAGACTCTGAGATGATAATTTGCAATGATGCTATTCACTAAAGATATGTTTAGAGATAGTCTGCTCAGGAAGTGGGATAGCAGGTTAGGAAATGGAAGCAAAACAAGGGAATGTAGAACTTTGGCCAAGTCTTGATAGGAAAAAACACATCCCACAGTTCCAACCATGGCTGCTGAGAACTGACCACAAGATTTCTGAGCTTCTACCTGTCTTTACCAGTCAGCATTTTCAACATCTTCTTCATCAAACTTCTCAAACAAACAGCTTATGTTCTTACCCGTGGGTAAGTGATACTTTGCTCTATACATTTCATCCTCCCTGTATCATGGAATAATCCATAAATTTCATTACCCTATAGGGTTATCATCCTACACCTCACCACATTCACTTTGCCTAGCAATCATATTTTCACCAGACCCTGACTTCTCTGTATCTTCCCACTGTTTCTTTGCCATAATTTGTATCCACCAAGATCTATTCTGCATAAATTAGTTCTTTGTAAATTATCCTCCTGAAGTTCTATATTAGTAACATCACTCTGCTGCATAATATCTTCTAATGACTCCTTATGAAGAGAGTTAAGTATTTGGCATTTGAATGCCATTGTCTTGTTCTAATGCTAAACTCTTTATGCAATAATTCTCCCAACTTTAATAGTCATAAACTCAAGCCAGATTTAACTATTTGCAGTTTCCTGGAGTTCTCACACTCTTATATTTAAGACAATTGTCCTTGACCTTGAACAACTGAATGACTTCTTTAGCATTCTTATTCCCATATTGATACAATTCCTATTTTTATACAATTGGTTACCTAAAACCTATTGGTAATATTTATGTCTTCATGATTCCACAGTTTAGAACTTAAAAGAAAATGGATCACTCATGCTGGGTGAGCCGAAGCAGTACACTTTCTGGTATAGTGTTCTAATTTGTGTTTCTGAACTCATTCATGAAGGGGCATATTTATTCCCTCACTGGATAACAGTTACACAAAGACTAACAGGTCCATTCTTCTTCTTATACTATACTGAGAAGTGTTGATGTCAGCTTTTACGCTTTAACTATGTCTTTGATTTGAAGAACTAATAGATGTTAAAAAATAGTAAGGGGACAAGGGGAAAGAGGTGGCCTTTTATAGATCAGAGAAGAACATAATACAAGTTCTATAGAGTGAACCTTGCACATGAACTCTAGACTTAAGGAAAGGCTCTGTCAAAAGCAATGATTAAACAAAATTTCAAAAATGCACAAAGGTTAACCAAACAGAAGTGTGTCTCCTTCAGAGTTCACTAACTAACTCCATCTGGTCTTCAGTGCCACCAAAGAAGTAACTAGCAAATTGAGAAAAAAAGAGAAAATGAAAGGGCTTCCTTTCCTGGACTGCAGGTGAGTTTAGAACTTCTACTGCATTGTTTCTGAGTCTCATGAAGTTAAACCCGACTATGTGTATACTGATATATTTAATAGACTCTGGGCAATGTGAGCATCATCTAAAATACATTTCACTGTCCATAATCCTAGAATTTACTCAGATTAAAGGATTAAGTCACACTGCCTATATCGATTTTCCATTGCCCTTTGAAAGGCATCAACAGAGTCGAAAATGTTTGCAGGTTTTTAAAAATAAAAACATCACTGCAATAGGGTAAATTTTCATTATTATATATGGAAGCTAATCATTTCGGAGTAAACAACAGATGTTTGCACCCTTATTAATGTTTGGTACTGACATCGGTATTAAATGATAATATGAAAACATGTCACAGACGTGAATGATGAATTCAAATGTCAGGAATGATGGAATAGAAACGTTTAAAATAGAAAATCTAAGGGTCTTTAAAAGAGAAGCAAGGCTCTGAGCATCTTCTAACAATGTCCAATGAAACTACCTTCCTGTATAATAAGAATATTCAGGACATTTTCAACTTCTGATATAAAGTTTTCAAAATCTCCATTTTCTCAATTGACTGCTGGCTAAGTATGTAGTCATATCAGAAATGGTAAACTTATTACATATTTTAAATGTAGTCAGGTAAATAGATATGGAACTGGGGGATTGTGCTCTATACTCTATACACGTATTTGATTGTTTGTAATGCTTGTTTCAATATTTAGCATGGTTTTACTGTACACACTGTTGCAGATAAAATCAGTAATTTAAATTATCACTTTTATGTGGTATTTTCTAAGGCAGAATTTGATCAAGAAAATCATTCACCTTCCAAAATAGTTTTCACCGAGTAGTAGCTATTATCAATATTATACTCATGAAGTTTAAACTATATGTGGAACATTCTTAAACTAAGTATCTGTGTAATTTTCTTTGCCATTTGCTAAAAGTGATCAAGACTCAAAAAAATGAGACAACAAACCCTTCACCTCTGTAAAACAATTTCTTTCTGCTCTAATTGGGTCCTGCCCTTCTCAGATATGACTGTTCACTCAGCATCTAGTGAAAAGCTAAGTTTACATCCCATATTACATGAATGAAGGAATGAATTACATATCAAAATCTCTTCCTGACTTTTCCTTTTTCTTTAAAATGCTATCACCTTGACCACAATGTTTAGAATTTTAAGATATAAGAAACTGTATTGTAATTCTTAAACTTCATGTCTGTTATAATAAAATTTAGAAATATTAAAAGTCCTGATGGAGTCAAAAATACAACTTGAATTCACATTCATTTTTGTTATCCAGATAATTCTGAACAGTCACTAGTTACAGCCTTCTGCTTATCACAGAGGAAAACTAGGAATGGCTTGTCCCACACTCTCCCTCTTTCCAGAGTTCTTGAAATTGATCATTGGAAGTTAGCTTGTACATTTTCCAAGGCCACTGAGAGCATTAAGTGACTTGACTTCAGGCAATAAAGCAATTGCTACTGCTGGATGGAAGGTTGTAAGTACCAGTTTTAAAAGGTGATAGCAAGTGTTTATAATAATAAGTGTGAGTAATAGCTTTTCCTACATTAGCAGCTAATTTTAAATTTCTTCATAGAGTTGGAACTATACTCTTAACTTTAACATACACTCTTGGTCATTTTAGGAACCAACAAAAATTTGAATAAATATCTTCAACTCTGTTTCTTGCATAGATGTTAAAGACGTGGGCACCAGGGAGATAACACTGAATTTCAATCAGCTCTTAAACCTTAGAATCTGGTTGACTTAAGGCAGTTTGTATAACTTTATTATGCCTCCATATCATGCTTGAGTAGATGGCAAAGTATTGCTACCACAAAATGCTGCTGTGAAAATCATATGTGTTAAATGCACAAAGGCCATTTGTAGTACTGCCACACTGGAACAAATTGCAGAAACCATTCTACAACCATAAAGAATCTTACTTAGGTATGAATAAACTTCTGCATCTTTCACATTGGCCACTGCAGTATCACAGTGCTAGGCATTAGACTTAAAGAAAGACACCTTTCCCTAGTAGATAATATATTATATGCCTACTTGCCTACTTGATAAATCTAAAGTGTCAGTATTATTTTTCTGATATTAGAAACCACAAAGAGACAGATGAAGGAACATGACAAGCTCATGATATAGGCAAGTGGTGAGGGCTATTCTCAAGCCCAGGTCTGAGTCAATACTCCAAGAATTTGATCAATATTCTAAAGTTGGTCAAAGCTAAGAACCTCTTATGTAGTATCCTACCAAACTCAATACTGTTCTAACTCCTAAACCAAGATGTTCCTAGCAATCATAAGAAGAAAAAAACAATGAATTATCATCAATTTTCTATTCTTCATCTCCAAAAATAGTTTGAACAACAAGATTATGTCACAAAGCCTTAATTACTAACTGAACACTCACTCATGGAAATTAACATATACAGAGATCTCCCAGTGGTAGGGAGTTTTGAACATGCTGATTCTGGTTCGGCTGGAAGAGAATTGCACACATGATCTTATATTTCTAACATTGCTACATCATTCTGATGTTTCTAACCTGGAGACCCAGTTTTAAATAGAAAAAAATACCAACAATAAAAAGCAAAAAACAAAACAGATCCTCTAAGTGTACAAAACACACATCCATTTAAGTTACAGGTAGTTTGTAATGGTCTCCACTGGACTTACCAAATGATAATTGTTTGGTGAACTAGATGGTTGCAGAGATCTATTTCAATCTTAAATGTCCTCTTCTCTAGCATCCAATTTTCTTTGGAGCTACAAGGCACAAAGAATAGCTGAGAATAACATGCAATTTAAAATTGTGAGAGTGGAGGAAAGGTTTAAGGCAGTTTAACTAGCAAACCTGAACTTTAGCTTCTTCAAAAGCAGAACATGGATCTTATTTATGTGACACTTCTCTCAACTGCAGCATCTGTCTCAAGCATTCACTTACAGAAAGCTAACATGAGATGAAAGTAAGTTATATGTGGGTTAATAAAACAAAATTTTACATTGATCTACAAATGCTATATAATAAAATAGCCTAGATGGCTTTAAAAAATGCATACACAGAGAGAGAATGGAGCAGGGAAAAATGGAAAAATAAAGTTGGAATAAAGCAAGGAGCAGAAGTAGTTGCCTGGGATAAACAAGATATCAACGTCAGTGACCTGACTGGCAGACTCAGGAAACAGTTGCCACACGCACTGATTCTTGAGTCCTATAATACAAAAGGAAATAGCTGTCCCATTATCTAGGAGAATGGAGGACTAATGGCTCCCATGCAGCCTTCACTTTCAAGCCATTAGTAATGAGAGGAATTTATGGAAGTGTTCAGGAGGAAAAACACCTCAGCACCCTTCTTCAGGTCTACCCAGTGGTAGTACCCAGACCTACCCTTGTTGGGTCCTGTTCCACTCTGGTAAGGTTTGAAAATATGGTCACTGTCTGTGGCTGGATTTACATTTATTTTGGGTGCAAAGTTTTGATTGGCTATCTTGTATGGTTCTATTTTCCATAATTTACCAGAGTTGGAGTTGTCATTTTGAGTTTGGATTTTTGCCTCTGATATTCATTTTTCAATAGACCCCAAGCTGAGGATGGAAGAAGTGGTGTTAATTATTGATCTCCTAGAAACCCTAAGTGGAGCTGACAGAGCTGGGTGGAGAACTTAGTACTCAGTGTGACTTGGAAGGGGGCAGGGAAGAGGAGGAGGAGGAAGAAGAAGAGGGAGAAGAGGAAGAGGAGGAAGAGGGGTAGAAGAGGAGAAGGAGGGGAAGACAAGGAGGAGGAGGAGAAATTGGCATTTGGGAAACATGTCAAAAATACTTTTTACGAGTGAACAAGTCATTAGATAGATTGATTAGTTGATTTTTTTCAGATGTTGTGTGTGATTTTAAGACAAATCTTCTAATACTCTGTATACAGATATATGATGTGAAGAGTGCTGGATTTAGAGAAAGAATTCCTGGTAGAGAAGTTGTCATATTTTTTACCTCTAGTGAAAGCTAGGTTAGTAGAGAAAGTACTAGGTACTGTTGAGGGGTACAACCTGCTTGTACAAGGCTCTAAAGCTCCTGAACCAGAGTGGATAAATGAGTTGTGTGCGTTCAACTCTGTTGTTCTGAGTGGACTGAGTCTATGAATTCTAATAGATTTCTTACTACTGTTGGATTTACTCTGGCCAGACACTTTCTGTTAGCCACATTCTGCTTTCCATCAAATTTCATTCAGGAAAAAGATGATGCCATAGTTCACACTCTGTTCTTCAGGCATTTTTCTCCAGCATATTTTTCTTTTCATTGTTTCAGAAGTTAGCAGGCAGATGAATTTGAATTCAAGCTAAGTGAGTTTTTATATCCATGTTTTTATTCCATTGAATGTCATGTTCAGTCCAAGCTAAATACAATTCCTAACGTTCAAAATTGGAAGTATAGGTGGGAGATAAATATTTATTCTCCACAAAGTTTATTTGTTTCTTAGACTATAAAATCTCCCATATTTTATTCACATTTTCTACATAGAAAATTAAAGGTGAATTTGACATTGGCAGTTATACTGTTCTTCTCCCACCAGACCCCTAGAAGATAAGTTTATGATTGATGCTACAATGTGCACTTGACTCAAGGAACAAACTTTAAATGGCAAACTTGTTTCCTCATTTTTTTCAGAATTAAGATAAAATTGTGAAAATGCATGCCTTTAGTCTACAAGTTAAAACTGACCCATTAAGAAATAGCATATGTGTCTTCATTGTCAAAGTCATAATTTAAAAGGAAAATCTTTGTGGCTTCTCATTTTAGCAACCCAGATGTTTGTTGTCAGCTTATCATAATATTATTAATAGGAATTTAATTGATATTAATTTCTCAACAACTAGGTTAACACTTCTTCACAGTTAAACTTTTTCTCTATGGTTGCCATATTTCCCTGATTTTTAAATTCTTTCTAGTAAATTCTACATGACCTCCTCATCTATAAAGACAAGCATAAATAGAGCAACTTTGTTTAGGAATACATTTTAGCAAGCTTAAATGCAATTGAAGTCTCATCAGCCAGACAAGTCACACTTCATTTTTTTAGATAGCTCACATTGTTTTCCATAATGTGATGACTAGAGCTTGGGATGTTTAAATGGTGCTTCACTGTGAGACGTGTTCTAAACTTCTGCATGATTATACATAGGCTGTTCTATAGTGCACGCTAATCTCTTCTGCCTTGGATGTTTTAACAAAATGGCTGAAATTTTCAGCCATTATGGATGAGTTATTCTGCAAATCTGTAAAAGCAATTCCCACTTGACAAGCCTATAGTACTACTTTAAGTGATTGAATCTCTTTGATACCACAATGGCAAGGTCCTTATTATTCTTGCAGGAATCTTACAAGTTCTAAGAATATTTCCAAAATGCCACTAGCCACATCACCAAAGAGAGAGAGGCAAGCAATTCAGTAGGAACTATACTAATTTGGTTTAGGGAATCCAGTTAAGCAAATGATTTCTTTCAGAAGGGTGAAAAAACCCTATTTGTTGTACTTTATATTCAAATGCATTGATCTTTTATTAGAGTGGGTGTTTTAAAGTTCTATCTCACAACATGGCTTTCTTTTCTCTCTCAAATTTATTTTCTTGTAAATGAATAGAAGCCACAAAATTGGTGAGGTCATGAAACTTGCTTATTTGAAACACTGAATTGTATACATCCCTTAGGGGCAAAGGGATGTTTTTTGCCCTGAGGGTATTAGTCATGGTCCATAGTTCGTGGGAAAAACTAAGGAAGTTTCAAAATTGTGTTCCTATTATTTCTATTTCTCTGAGACTTTGTTTGAATTCCAAAGTGAATTTCCTATTATCCCATTGAACATTGCATAGAAGGGTACCAACCAACAGCCTTTGGAAGCAACACCTGCAGTTACATTCAAAGGCATGACTTTTCCAAGCAGTATGTGAGCTGCTTGCATTGTCCTTGAAAGGATAAAGGCCTAGGTTCTTTACCTGACTGGCAGAAGCATTCCAATACCTCGAAAGGACTCTAAACATTGTTTTGTAAGTAATGAGTCCTGCTGGTTTCATCCGGCAAGACACTGAAATCCCACAGGGAAAATGTGGTTAGAAATAAAACAGAGGGCTGGGCCTTTAATGAGTTTCCTATCCACAGATGCCATCAAGCTTTTAGACTATTCATTTGATTTCCACAGTTTTAACAGAGATTCCCAGAGTTGTGGGCCATACTCTTCACACTGAAGTGCATAGAACTTGGCATAAATCTACACTTCAGAGATAATAACGTATCATTCCAGGAAATAAAGGAAAAGGCATAATCAAAAAAAGAAGTTAAATATGGAAACCTGTTTTGACAACAAATGAATACAGATGAAGCCAGACAGGAAAGGTGTTAGGAATGCATGTTGTTTTGCATGTTTCACATAGATTATGATGCTGCAAGAACCTGTCAAGCTTTTATTTTTTTATGAGGACTTTTAGTCAGGCACATTATTTATACCACTCTCCATCTCACATCAAATAAGACTTGTACTTTTTGTAAAATCTACCAAAATATATACACCCCTTCTTAAATTATATTTCATTAATTACTATAGTTGAGTATTCCTCATATAATTTTGGATGCCAAACAAAAAAATTACATTTTCTAAATTTAAAAGTTAAAGAAAAGATTATTGCTTGGTAAATAAATAATGAAAATGATCAGTAATAACGAGTGCTCAAAAACTTATTTTGTTCAACAATGATATTTATTCAGCTGTACTTTATTTTTCACTTGCAGAAATTTTCACTTAAATTCAAGATAGAAATTTTTACAAAGCATTTAAGAGAGTTAGCTTCCGATTACAGATAGACTTTGTCATGAAAGTTATCTCATCAGAGGGAAATTTACTTAAGTTACATTTTGACAGCTTGAAAATAATGCAGGAATTAGTTTTGCAAATTGACAGCCAGTAAGCTAAAAGTTGCTTCATGCTTTGTGCTCTTCAATTACATGTAGACAATAATTGATAACCCAAATTAATATAGAATGCAAAAAATAATTTTACAAATTAAAAATATGATGAAACATTCTACTACAACTTGCAGAGACTTTTTTTTACCATTTCAAATCTTTTTGTTCTAATACAAATATACTTAATAATTAAGGAATACCCTAGACATTTAAATAAAATAATGCAAGAGACCTAAATGGCTAACAGCAGATATAGAGTACTGGAATAATTAAAGTGAACTCTTTACCAAGAAGAAACTTTGAGAATCAAAGTGAAGCAATACTTAACATATTATCATCTCAAACATGGGTTCAATTTTTTTTAACCAATAGGAATAGACTTTTGTTTGTTTGTTTTCTGTAACAGAGGTCAATATTACAAGTGAGAAAAACAATATAGTCATGTGTAACCCTTCCTACTTATGGACCTCTCTTCTCATACTTTCACCTTGATTTCATACAAATGTCCTTTTTCTTTTCATTCTGTGAGATATAGAAACAGTTTCTCTTCTAAGAGTGCCTACTATGTGCTCGTACATAGTGCATTTCCAATAAAGTAAAAATCCTGCAAATCCTATTTTGTCATCATTGTATGAGTGAGCCTTGGACATTGTCTCAAAGCATTGTCTCAAAGGATTCAAAGCATTAAACACATAATCCTTTTGGGATTTCTTGCACCTTTGGTGCTTCATGTTTGTTTTTCTATTTCCCCTTTAGCCCAATGAGTAGATATTTCAGGTGACAAGGCAAATATCTTAAATATATATGATCACATGTAGTAAAATATGCTGCTTCACCTTTACAAGTTAATGAACTATGTCAACTGAAAAAAAAAACTTATTTTTAAGTGAATTTTCTGAATTTACCAGTCCAAATAACTGAAAATTAATCAAGCCATATTTAACATATCAGGCTACTTGAACCATCCACAAGTGAACTATTATGATCCTAGCAACAGTGAAACATTTTTAAAAGATGTTAGGAAACACAAAAGTGAAGCATTGTGAATGAATTCAAAAGAAAGATCACCTATGAAAAATAGATTCTTTGTGTATATTTAAATTAAAAAAAGGATTGCATATAACTTTACAGGTTTTCTCCTGCTTACTATTTTTCTTTATCCATATCTTGACTGAGGCATTCATTGCCTCTCTACCTTAGACACAATATTTAAAAGCCTCTGACAGACTTGAAGCTGTGAAATGCTTTCCCAGAGTGATGCTGTTGATTTTGACAACAAAATAATGATTTGGTCATCATGTATGATTTGAATGTGTGTTTAGATTTCCAGACAGAATTATTCTCACAGAGCAAAAAATAAATAACAGAGGAATTCACTTTTACACCTTACGGTATCTCAATCTCTCCTGTAGTATTGTTTACCTTACCATAGATTTTTAAATGGAGATGCCTCGACTTAATTTTATGCATTTCAAAATTTGTTCACCTAGATAACCTATTTGAGTTTTGTTGTTGTTATGTGTTTGAATTTTCTTGAACAGTTAAATCTAGTAGTAACTTTTTTTTTTTTGGTTCCAACAGGTGAGTGAACTAATTTAAGCTAATTTATGGGTTAAAACACTGACATATGGGAAAGCCACTTTTTCTTCAATGTGAATTCAACAAAGGCCTCACCACATCCTGCACAGAATGTATTTAAGACAAATACAACATTTAATGTTAGTTTTCAACTGAGACCAAAATACATAATACATACTATAGTTAGAAATGTTAAAATGAGGTCTTCTTTGTGTTCTTGGATCCTAACATGTGGAGAGAATGGGAGTTTGTTTTAATACTTAAACAGCCTTAATGGGAGCCCTAGTCTGACTTGGATTTCACAGAGCTGTTTAGAGGAGAGGAAAGTGTGCACTACATTTTAATTATTGCAGAAACTAGGGTCATTTCGGCAAACATTTAATGTTACACTTATGCCTCTTCTTCATTTAACTGTGACCTTTATTTACATTTGGAAAACATATTGCTGAGGAGTAAATCATAAAATGTGAGACTATACTTTAGGTCATTTCTTAATCTGTTTTTGTTTCCAAAAGCGTAGTCTGAAGGAAACAGAATATTGGCACACTGAAAGGTATTGTGCAGGAAATCTTTAAATGATAGAACTGATAACACTGGATCATGTACCAAAATAATATTTAAATAATTGACACTTTAGATAATAAATAAATTCAAATTATCAGATATTTGAAGTGAAAAATCTCCTAAAGGTTTATATTTGCAACAATAAAAGACAAGCATACTTGAAAGGAAATTTACATGCATATGTTTCTTATATCTATTTTGTATAACTAAAATAAATAGCAAATGATTTCACAGGTAAATAAGCATCTTTATGCTTATTTGGTAAAAGGAACAAGTTTAAGCACTAACTAGTATTTTGCATACATACCATAAAATACAAAATAGCACGTGCTTTCTGTTTACGTTGGTTACCAATCTTGATATTCAAGGGAAGACTGTGTAAAGTTAACAAGCAATTATTATTTGGCAAATTAGTACTCAACAACCATGAGTAAATAGGAAGCTTGAAACCTATCTGTTATACAGCTTCTTTAATTTGCATAGCACACTGGTGTGTTTGCTTTGCAAATACTTTGCAATGAATCATCATTTGTACTATACAGTCCAAAGAAAAGCAATCAAAATTCACAGCAAGACAATGAAATTAATTATAACTGTTGAATTCTGTGGTGGTAATTCCTCCTCATGCAGGAAGATTAATTGCATTGCACTTTCCTTGCACTCCACTAAATGATCTGATGAATGTATAATCATTTACAGATTTCTCAAATGCTGAAAATTGATTACCTTTGATTAGCTCTGATCTGCACAAAGAGCTCTGACAGAGTATCAGTGAAACATTACAACATTACAGACAAAGTAACAAATGATTTAATTACCAGTGTGCTTATTAATGTTAGATTCCCTGCAGTGATCCTGGCAAATCAGAGGCCTGTAATAGACCTGTGGGTTTCACTGAATTCCATTAGGGTTTAAATAATATTTCTCACTATTTCTCAAATCTTTCTTTTCATGGCTCCTTAATAACTCTAATTAATTTTAATTTGCACAAAAAAATCCACAGCATCTTTAGAAACTTTTAATTAGCTATAAAATAAAACTCTTCTCCTCCCAGGAAGACATATATGATCATCTTTGGAGTAGCCTCCCCAGTAAGTTCTCATTAATAGAAGTTAGCTCTCTGTGATAGTACCACATGTAATTCTCCAGCCAATGTTCAATTGTGCATGTGGCGCAACTCTCGTCTTCTAGCTGCAAACAAAACAAGGTTTGTTTTATAAGACCAAAGTTAAGGAACAGTATGGTAAAATGTTTGCACGGAGTGTGGTAAGCACCGTCAGGGCACTTGTATTCTATCATTTGGTGACAATGCACGGCTTGCAACCATTCTGAGGACTATATAGCACAGGAGACGAACTGATTAAGAAACCCCAAGTGTATGCTGAAAGGAATAGAGAATGCAAGAGAACACTGGCCTAGTTAGACACAGAATGTAATGAATAATGTTGGCACAAACAAATCAAGCCCATCTAAACGAATATGAGAGAACATTCAGATCATTTTGGATTGGCAGCTTTTAGGGCTTTCCCCAATTTGATGCCATTATATATGACATTAGATTATTGTGAGGCAGTGACAATAAAAGCCCAGATGATCAGAGGAGTCAAACAGAGCAGCTTAAATTAAAATATGTGTCTACAAGTGTTTCCAGGCAAAGATAAATTAGAGACTAGGCAATTAAAAGGTTGTTTAGAACAGAAATGCTGATATACAGACAACTTTACAATAATATTTCTTCACAGTGGCTTTGCAGTTCTGCAGCGATGAGGCAAAGGCGCAGGTGTTTCTGGGTGGCATTTCAAAGCCACTAGCTGAAAAACTTAAGATGTGGGACGCACAGCCCCTCATGCTGATGAATATGTTCATTATGCTCAGCGCTGTCAGCAGCAAAGCTATCCATCACAGTGCAACAGCAGAGAGTTGGGAGTCTCTTTTTGTGGAGAAATATTGAAGTCAGATTGTTGATGTCAGAAGTCAAAGTAGAGTTCAGCTATCTGTTTTATGAATCTGCCTGAGACACATTGTGCCTGTGCGCAAGCTGATATCTAGCAGAGCTCATTTCAGTAAACGTGTGATTTAGAAGTCAGAAAAACATTCGTACAAACGAACTCAGAGCAGGCAGAGGCTGTGGCACGCATACATAGTTTTTACATTTTAATATGACACCGTTTGGTACTGTTTATCATCTGAAATCCAAACCGTATCAACTCTCTAGCTACGCTATTTAAGATCTGTGTACTCTGAAAAAAAAAATACTCACACAATAAGAAACTATATGAAAGCCCTGCCTCCGCTACACAGGGAATGGCCTTGTTGGACTTGGCTCTGCTTTTATTTTCTTCTTCAAATTGAACCACAAATAATTGGTGAGTTCACTTGACTTTCAGTACAAAAATAGACCCTCTATGGGGTAAAAAATTCAATGAGTATTTATTGGTCCCACACTGAAGCACTATGAGAAACCGTACTTGGAAGCTTGCATCAGATAGCAGAACTGATCCTCTCTCCTCCCTCTTTCCCTCCCTCTCTCCCTCTCTCCCTCTCTCCCTCTCTCCCTCTAACTCTCCCTCTCAATATTACTCACTGTATCTGATTATATATAATATGTGTAACCTTCATGCTAGACCTTCCTTGCTGAAGTCTTGGTAAACAGGAACACTCAGGACAAAAGAGAACAGATTCTCTACTCTCAGCTCCTTTGGACCTAATTTCATTCTTGGCTCACCTTAATTCAGAAGAGAGCCACCTTCTTTCTTTTTCAGTAGACTCTATTTTCATTCATTTGTGATAAAAATGAATGAAATGAAGGTTGTTTGGTTAGTATATCTAGTCCTTCTTAATAATAGAACTTTTAAAACTGTTTTCGGGGTAGATGGTATAGCATGGAAACTTGTTTTATTTAAATAAATCTTGAGGATCAAAGTGCAGATTGGAAGTGTATTTCTATAATAAGCGAGGGCTTTGTGTTTCCGAGGGAGCGCATGCTTCGAATGCTATTACTCCTGCCAGGCTCTCTGCAAATTTGTAGTGTTTAACAAAAAACAAGCACATTTTTTTTTCAGTTCAAGCCAGGAAGACTCTTTTATTTTTTGCTGATTTCACCCCTCTTTCTCTTAGCTAGCAGGCCTCAGGGCATATGATGTCATGATCAGCATCTGCACAGGGGAGACAGAAAGCCTTTAATGAACTGCAAACTTTATTCTATCAAAATACTCTGTCCCAGAGCTTTTTGCCTCCAAATGAGAAGAAAGAAAGAAAGAAAGAAAGAAAGAAAGAAAGAAAGAAAGAAAGAAAGAAAGAAAGAGAAAAGAAAAGAAAAGAAAAGAAAAGAAAAGAAAAGAAAAGAAAAGAAAAGAAAAGAAAAGAAAAGAAAAGAAAGAAAAAAACATACAAATATCATGTTGAGAGCTTCAGGAATGCATAAGACCTCAGGAGATCAAAAATGTTAACTGTTTTTAGAGCAAAGGGGAACTAAGCAACATATACAGAAAATCAATAACAGGGATTATTTTTACCCTAACTTGGTTCAGTGATACCAGATGTAAAGATCTGTGTCTGGAAGGGTCAAGAGTTTGAGTCAAAACTCAACTTCAAGTTAATTGGCTGGTGTTTGCAGCTACATAAATCGAAGAGATATAATTTGCCCCTGGAGGAAAGGATCCTTGTTCTTTAGTGTCTATATAAATATCTTCAAAGAAGTCATCTTTTATCTTTCATAATGACAATAAATAGAAAGCAAAAGCAATCGTGAGAGAGCCCATTAGAACAAAAAGGAAATTACAAGATAAAACAAAATCAAAATGAAGATGTGACTTTATTCAAACTAGATGTATACTTGAACCCAGGGTTGTTTAGTAAATCTTAGTTTCACCTGCCTAATTGAACAGATATATGGACATTTAGTGCATTTAAATAAGCATGGTTCTATGTACCAGTTTTATATTTTGAACTATACGCTGGAAAACTATGCAAATTAATAGGCTGTTTTCTTGAATTTCATTTTTATTGTTATTTTTATTCAACTGGAAGCTTCTTTGGAGACCTAGACAGGATGATTGCTTTTAAAACCTCTTTTCAGGGGGTAGGAAGGAGCCATTTGAAATATGGATAATGTCTGTCAGGAGTAAATAATCTACAGACAAGAAAAAGGCACCATATGGAATTCACTAGACACTAACTCTCTTGTCCACCCAAATTATACCAGTGCCCACATAATGAAAAGACATTGCAGGGGCTGGGTTGTATGCCTTCCAGGCAGGCTCCACAGCCAGCAATTAGTTTATATAGTCAGAGGCCAAAAAACCTTATTGTCTTACTGGCTGTATAATTATCTGTTATGATGAACTGTGATTCTAAGAACTATTGTCTTAAACTTGGATCTGTGTATGGATTACTTGTCTGGCTGAGACCCAAGAATGGACCTTCCCTTAGTGTCTCTGCCTGAGTGATTTCTCTGGTCTCTTCCTGGCTGGGTAAAACAGAGACTGTTTCTGCATGATTTCTTTGGTTGATGAGAAGCAATTATGCCTTAAATGAAGTCATTCATGTCTGCCATTTTGTTTGCATATTTTCCAGTGTTCACCTGTTATTAAACCTGTCTTTAAACTGTGAGCGAGCTTCAAGTAGACTTTTGTGTATAACACAGTTCGGTAATCAGAGGAAAACAAAATAGATAAAATGTTTTCTGCACAAATCACTCAAGCAAGAAATCTAATAAAGTGATTAAAATCTAAAATAGCATTTAAGAATTTCCTGAGAATTTTTATTTCTTGGACCTACCCCACCCCCATCCACATTCTATGGAAAATGGCAACTGTCTTAGCTGTCCCAGTGTGAAAGTTATTACCCCATTGTTAACTAACAGGAGAGAAAAAACACACAGGAAAGAGGGAGTCTTAATATAGCTTATCATTATTGTCAAAATAGTTGGTGCAGTTCTTTACAATGATATATTGACATTTGCACAAAAGACTGTAAGAAGGAATTATGTAAAACTAGTTATATTTATGAATGAGTTTGTTATAAATTATGAATTACATATTTAAAGGTCATATAACATAAGAGGCTTGCTAATTAAAAGTGTATTCTATTGAAATTGCAATCACCAAAAGTCATTCAGGGATGGATCAGTCAACAAGCAAACCTAAACTACCAGTTTTTCTAAGTCACTATTTCCTTCTATAGATGAAGACTTCATAAATAACTTAACTATTTCTTGACTTTGGAGTTAATTCTCCACGGTGAGTTATTTGCTGCATATTCTTTATTGGCAGGTATCCTTTCATGGGCACATTTAATTTTAAACTAAATCACACTAGAAGAACCAGAAATGTGCCAGATAGTTTTTCCAATAGTAAATATAAAAAGAAATGCAGTTATGTAAATTGAAAATCAAGCTGAAATTATGGTTTGTTAAATAATTTCATACTAATCCACTTGTAAAAGACAGAAAAGGTAATACATTCACAGCAAGTAATTTAGGTTTTAAATTTTACTTTGCTCAATTCCTTAAAAAATCTAGCTGTCAATGTGTATTTGATTCTGAGTTCCAGTCAAATAAGAGAAGGGTTGCTGAGATTTAAAATCACCACTGAGCAGAAAGTCTCCTCTACCCACACCCCAGAGAAGCCTCATGCTAAGGTGACCTCTGCTGTTTGAAGGAAAGGTTTGCACAAAGCAATCCCTCCTTTAGGATCCTCAAAAATCCTAAATTGCAAGCATAAGGACAGATAGATACTGCAAGACTTAAAAATAGTTACCAAATTGATTATTATTTCATTTATAGATGCAATCTTTCAGCTTTTCTCCATAATTGCTGGTAAATTTCCTCTGCCACTTATTTCCTCCCACCTAAGTCCACAGTGTGACCAACTGGGATCTCTGCCATTGCGTTTTCTTCTCACTGAACGGTTTTCTCTACTCCTGGTGGGGCAAAGTCATGACCCAGAAAAAAAATTGATTCATGAATTCTCAGGGTGCAAGTAAAGTGGAGAGGCAATATGCCTTGGCTGAGCTCCGACTAGTGACAATTTAAAACCTGTAATTAGTCTGAATTCAAGCTGCAAAGAGAATCTGAATTAAAAATTCATTAATTCAAACTGATATATTAACTTGAACAAGCTAGATCCCTTATTACAACGAATCATTTTTACAGCTGTTATGTTAACTCTTCTATCCTAAATTTTCCAAATTTTAAAATAATTCAGAGGTGCTAGAAACATTAGCTGGAACTGGTGCATTGGTGCCTCCTCTCTGTCTTGAGATACCAACTTCTATTGGATTATCTTGGTGTGAACATGATAGTTCTGGGTATATTTCCACCTCAGTTCCAAATTTCATGTTTGTAAACCTTTATTGTCCCATGGAGTGCAGGCTTCTTTGCTGCCTCTCCCCTGATGTTTCTAAGACCCCAGGTCCCCTCAGTGAACTCTCTGACATTTCCATGAACTACACTGCTGAAATGCTATACAGTAATTAACGTTGATCCTGGTACACGCTCAGCCCCCCCAGTACAAATTAGAATGGAAAAGGTTATCATAATATTGTCCTAGTCTATTTGGTAGAATTGAATTGCTCCCTGTGGAGGACAAACAAAAACAAAAGGAAAGAAAGAAAAAAAGAAAGAAAGAAAGAAAGAGAGAGAGAGAGAGAGAGAGAGAGAGAGAGAGAGAGAGAGAGAGAGAGGAAGGAAGGAAGGAAGGAAGGAAGGAAGGAAGGAAGGAAGGAAGGAAGGAAGGAAGAAAGAAAGAAAGAAAGAAAGAAAGAAAGAAAGAGAGAGAGAAAGAGAGAGAGAAAGAGAGAGAGAAAGAAAGAAAGAAAGAAAGAAAGAAAGAAAGAAAGAAAGAAAGAAAGAAAGAAAGAAAGAAAGAAAGAAAGAAAGAAAGAAAGAAAATTTAAAGTTAGACTTCAGAGGAAAGACCAGCTAGGTAAGACTGATTCTTTTAAAACTCCCATGTATACTTAAAGTTTTATCTGAAAGCAATGAATTCTTTTTGTGGACATAGTCATACTTAAGTTGTGACTCTGTAAGGAACAATGTGCAAGGCTGCCAAATAGGCTAGTGGTCAATGGACAATTCTGGAATTCAGTATCGAGTTCTGTTATCATTGTGTGGAGTTCAAATTCAGGTACAAGCAGCAGCTGGAATCTCTCCAACTGTCAAGAGTGTCTGAAAAACACTAACAGACTAAATAATTTAGATTACACTATATTGACCTGTATAATTGTTTAAATGAGTAATGCAGTCATCAACTGAAAGAGGTCAACCATCTGTAGAGGAAACACAGAATTTGGTTTCATTTCCAAACAAACTTTTGAAAGCAAATTGTTTTTTTCTGTGGGAGGTAGGGGAAAGTCTGAAGACAGATTAATGGCTTCTCCTGTTAAATAAAGGTTGAAGCTTCTGTCGTTTATAGAATGCGACATCAATAGGGAAGATTCCACACGCAGCTGGTGCCCAAGTGCCAGGGAATCCGTTGCTGGGGCCTTGTTTCCATGGGGTTAAAAGGAAAGTAGCCTGGGGGGTTCACCTTAGTTCTTTATCTGGTATCATCATTCATTGCATATGTGTGTGTGTGTGTGGATACATGTATATAGAGACAGGGGAAATCTTTGAAAAAATATTAATCTTTATGCTAAACAACTATATATTTGTAGATAAAGCAAGTCTAACCAAATCCTTATTGTAGCAGAACAACAGGGCTGCCTCTATGTAAACGCTTAGGGCCTGTGCAGCTGCAGAAGCATCTCCTGCAGGAGGACCTAATTGAGGACTGCCTGTGACACCAGCATTCCTGCAGGGGGACCTAATTGAGGACTGCCTGAGAGAGCAAGGATGGCTAGTGCAAATATTGCCAGAAACCAGGAACTGCTGTTTAGAAGAGATACTTTCTTGGGACCAATGGGGGTGTGGGTAGAGGGAATTAAAGGAGCTTGCAGCAATGCTCAGGTGAGCTTGCTGCAGCATTTTTCACCTGCTCCTGGAGTCTGTGTCATTGACTCTGTACCAACTCGTCCCCAACACCCAAGTGCAGGTAGGGTCAGGTAGAGAGCTATCCAGGGCACAGGCAACACTCTGTAAGTATAAGGGTTTAATAAATCAGATTTATGCGACCATCAATGTTTTTAAACTCTTACTTTAAATAGAATAATACCTACAGATCAAACTTGGTATTCAAGCATATTAATTTGAATTAAAGCCTACTATAATTAAGGACCATACTAGTCTATTCTCCAAAGTCTTTACCTCCCAACCGTTTCCTTGCCAAACAAAAGGCTTAATTACCCGATTTCTGCTCTGAATCCTCTTCTCTTGACATGGTCCTCTAAATGGTTCCATTTCTTTATGGAGAAACAAATTACAAATGGAGGAATTGACATGTAGAAAATACCATGGGTTCTGTGGCTCCGTGACTCATCACTCATCTTTACTTCTTATACACACATTTGTGACCACAAACTCACATACACATTTCTTTTCATCTTACTTTCCTTAAGATCACATATAGGACAATGTTTAGAAAAATATTTTCAATTGCTTTTGAGTGTGCTTTTTGACCCATC
This sequence comes from Mus caroli, assembly GCF_978045245.1. Taxonomy (NCBI): domain Eukaryota; kingdom Metazoa; phylum Chordata; class Mammalia; order Rodentia; family Muridae; genus Mus; species Mus caroli. The sequence continues at coordinate 48,440,678 of NW_028227269.1, forward strand.
TAAGAAGACCATTCGCAAATTATCCATCCTTTTATCAGAATACTCATGTTATCAGGTAATTTAACATTAATAATAGTAATTCAACATGTTAAGAATGTATTCATATGCATAGAGAAAATGTTGAATCATTAAAAGAGCTCTATGGTTGTGGTACTAACCATCAACACTTTTATTATAACTCTGCACACTATATTGCTATTGAAATAATACTCATGGTTGCAAATGGTTAATGGAAAAATGCCAATGGGACCTCTATTTCTTGTTAGAAGAAATTTCCTTTAATCCGAAGGAAGAGTTAGCACTGAGATCTACAAATAAGCCAAATAAAAACACTATTCATAATCTGTTTGTAATGCATTAAAATTTTTAAAATATCTACTGATTTATGATGAAGATATGTCAGAACCCATCCATCCTCTAAGGCTGTGATTTACACAGATAAGCATGTGTTCTTGTTTGTTCTTTCCTTACACCAAGTTAAAGATGAAATGAACCAAGATATTGCATATTCGTCTAGTGTTGAGCCCTTCATAAAATACTTCCCATTGTTGCCACACACAGCCCCAAAGTAGAGGTAATAATTGTTGATAAATATAAATATGACATATAGATATGTCATATAAAATATGACACAGTTCTTGGGTCAATTTCAAGCATAAACCAACATAATGTATATCTCTTTTCTTCAAGAAATGGTAGCGAAAAAAAAATAAAAACTTAGTAGTATATAGAGAAAAAAATTCAAATATTTCGTTGACTTTTCTGACATGTTTAACCAGTACACAGTGTTTGGTATTTATTTATCTTTGAGCACAAACACTCATATTACTTAACACCACAATTCACAAGAACAATTGAAAAGAAACAAAAGCATTACAGAATATCCTTCCTCAAATTATATGCACATTACTAGAAAATTCTATTCTTAAATAAAAATCAGACTTTGTGTGAGTATTCCTATATAGGTCTTACTTCATTAGTTCATGACAGACATTGTACAAAGTAGCCAGGATAGAACTACACACCATATAAAAGTAAATATCAATGAAATTATTACCATCCATCCTCTACTAGATAAATACTACCTTTAAATATAAAATTATTATACATGAGTTAGTTAGAAAGTTCTATTTTTAGAAAAAATAGGCAGCTTAATCATCTACGTCACCATCATCAAAATCAGCCTGCCCAAGGGAGGGGCTTTTATTTACATGTGGAACAGGACACTTGTGGACTTTTAGTACAAGATTATCTGATGGTTTTGAAATATTGCTGTAGCTCCCTTATTTAGAATTGAACAATTGTGGTTTAAGGTGTTGATCTTAACATCACAAACCAGCACTCTTCATTCTTCTATTATTGTATTATTCCAAACTTTGGATAAGAAATATATGGTAGTCCTATCATATGAGACTCTGGTGATAATCCAGGAAGAGATTTACCTGGGGCATTTAAATAGGGTAAAGAAGCTTGAATGTGGGAAAGATTACACAAGAGATTGATATTTTCCTTCATTTCTTTCTTCTCTTTATGAATTTTGATTGTATTATCTACCCATGTCATAACACTTATCAGTTTAGCCATTTCTATTTCCAAAAATATACCTTTTTTTTTAAATCAAGAACATTTACATGTTCATGCATTTTTTACCTAGAACCATTTTTTTCTAAAATACTTAGGCTATGCTCATTAAGCAACATTCTACAGTCTTTGGTTTCTACTAGCTTCATTCTACGATCAATAACACTGTCATTTTTCTAGGTATCTCATGTAAGTGGATGCCCAATGGTGACTAGCTTTTTGTAGCTACTGTAATATGTACAGTATTCATTCAAGTCAGAGAGCTGTCTGAATGCCATTCCTTTTCAATGCAATATTATTCTACTTTTTGTATATACTACATTTTGTTTACCCACTGATCTGTCAATATTCACATGTTTGGGCTCCACCTTTTTGTGTGGCAGCCTTTTCTTCCTCAAGGAAAATGCTATGTACAGGGTGGATATCAATTTGAGACCATGATTTCTTTCTTTTACTTTTTCTTTCATTTTTGTACCCAGGAATATATAACACAACAATTATGTTTGTACTGTTTTGCTTTTATTCATTCTATTTGCTAAAACTACTATATTATTTTATATTACCACTTATGATGAACAAATATTTTCTCCACAGTGCTTCAACCATTTGTTGTTTTCTATTTGATAAACTGTTGCTTGATATAACCATTCTAATTAGTTTGAGGTAGAATGTCATATTTATTAAGCTATAATTTACATACCCAGTTTCAGTAGAATAAACATTTTCAGAATATCATAGTGGGTACAATTCCTATTTGTATTAAACTTTTTTTGAAATTGAATATATTTTGCCCCCAAATTTCTCACATATATTTTTAAGATTTAAATGGTGGGATCCGCTAGCAGGGTACTTCAGTAGGACTGCCTTTATATAGGTCTCCAGAGGTCTAGTTTATTTTTATCTCTTGGTTGATGTGGCTCAGTGATAGAACTTGTAAAGCAGTGAATCTCCATTCTAATAGTCATTTCTTCTGATATAGGTTGGTATCCGAAGATGTGCCTGATCAAATTTCCTGCAGACCTGAAAATGATTATGAATACTCGAATCTTTTTTGTAAAAGTAGGAGATGCTGTTGATAGACATGAAATCTACAAATAATATCAAACTAGTTCTTTCAACCAAATAATTTCCTATTCTTTCACCAAACTAGTAAGAAACCAGTTTTCTAGGTTTTCTTTCGTTTTAACTAAACTCTAACATTCTATATCAATTAAAAGAATATCTATAAAGAGTCTGCTAGATGTGAATACTGTCTTTAACTACAGGCTATCTGGGTGACTTTGTGCTACGTCTATGAGCTCTTTTATGTCTTCCATTACCTTGTAGATGTCAATACATGTTAACATGTAATCAACGGTGCTATCAGGCCAGGCCAACCTACCTTGTGAGTTCTAAGTCACTTGCCACTTAAAGATCCTTTCTCAGTAAACAGGTGGATGGTTTCTGTCAAATGACACCCTAAATTGTCACACACACACACACACACACACACACACACACACACACACGAGAGAAAGAGAGAGAGAGAGAGAGAGGGAGGGAGGGAGGGGGAGGGGGAGGGGGAGGGGGAGAGGGAGAGGGAGAGGGAGAGGGAGAGGGAGATTTCAGTTCATGTTATTTATATCTATTATTCATATTACATTTAAAAAATCTATTTAAAATTAAAAATGTACTTGTTCTAATTAATTATTATTTGTATTCATACTGGCTATAAATATCTTTCATTTCTACTTCTGTGACACTATATAACTGTTTAAATAAATAACTGTAAACAATTTCTCAAGAAAAAACTGTCCATGTTTATCAAAAACAGTTGACTCAGATGTAGAGAAAAATTTGTTTCAGTGTATATGACTTACCATACTAGGATAAAAATGTTAAGAGTTAAACAATTATCTTACAAAATTTTTACACTGTAATTTCTTGGAAATATACGGATTTTATATGGAGAGAGAGAGTTAGATAAATCATACAGAACACCTAATAGAAAAAACCTTAAAAGAAATTCTCCATTGCTTATTATACTTAAAACATAAAATATGCAGAACAAAGAAAGAATAGAGAAGGCTATAAAACACAAGCTACATATAAAGGAAAACCTATCAGAATAACAATGGAAGCATGAAAAAAGCATCCAAAAGCAATAAATGCTTTCTAGTTCTAAAAGATCATAATGGTCACCCAAGACTACCGTACCTAGCAAAATACTCTGGCATTCTTGAAGGACTAATAAAAATGTTCCATGGTGTGAAGAGGATAAAAGAATGTATACTAGCCCTACAAAGAGTAATACCAGAAGAAATGCTTCAGAAGCCAAAAGTCTTTTGAAACTAAATAAAGCTAAAATTACTGAAAAGCAAAGTGCAACTGAGATCTCAAAGAGTAAGAACACAAGGAAAACATCATCAACCCACGTCTTTCAATAATATCTGTAAACATTATCAGCCTTATTTTGAAAAATCAAGAGACACCCACATACTGAAAGGAATAAGAAACAAAATGTTTGTCTAAAAGAAACTCAGATTTAAAAGTAGGCACCACATTAAAGTGAAATATTGGAAAGGACTCAATTAGGACATAAAAAAGCAAATACTGCTATACTAGTATCTAACAAAATAGATACCAGACTAAAATTAATAAGAAGCAATAAAGCAGGGTATTTTATCAAGGGAACAATTAACAAACACAACATTATACCCCTAAAAATATATGTACCAAACACTGTTTAGTGAAAAGTTTACTACTATATTTAAAGGCACAAACTATCATCAAGAAATTAATATTAGCTAATTATAATACCCACTTTTTTTTTCAGTAGACAGATGATCTCAACCAAAATAATTAACTGAGGAACAACAGAATTAAATGACATCACATAGCAAACTTAATCTACAGAATCTTCTGAATATTCCACCTAAACACCAGAATATAAATTCTGCTCAGCAAGCCATGGGGCCTCTCTAATATATACTATATCTTAGAACACAAAATAAATCCTACCAAATTCAGATTAGAAAATGAACAAGATAGAAAAAAACTTATCCAAATTAAATAAAACACACATAGAGAATATCCAAATCATCACAATGAGAAACAAAAATGGGTATATAACAACCAAGGAAATCCAAAAAAATCATCATGTCATACTTCAAAAACCAATACTTCACAAAATTGAAAAATGTAAAAGAAGTGAAAAATTTTCTTGATATATAAAACTTACCAAAGTTAGATAAAGATCAGATAAACAATTTAAATAGGTCTACAAAACCTAAGGGAATAGAAGCAGTCATGAAGAGTCTCCCAACCAAAAAAGTCCAGGGTCAGTTGATTTTAGCACAGAATTCTACCAAATATTTAAAGAAGAACTAATACCAACACTCCTCAAATTATTCTACAAAATAGAAACAGAAGCAGCGTTGCCAAATTCATTTGTGAAATCATAGGTACCGTGATACCTATGGTACCCAAACTACACAAAGACTCAAAAAAGAGAATTACAGGCCAATGTCCTTCATGAACATATATGTAAAAACATTCAATAAAATGCTTGCAAACTGAATTCAGGAACATGTAAAAACAACTGTTATACAACACTGTTAAGAATGCTTCATCAGAGAGATGTACGGCTGGCTCAATATATAAAAATCTGTCAGTATAATCGACCATATAAACACATTGAAAGAAAAAAATCACATGATTATCTCATTAGATGCTGTAAAGCATTTGACAAAACCCAACCTTTGACAACACCCCTTCATGAATAAAAGTATTGAAGAATCAGGAATACAAACTACATACCTAAACATAATACAGGCAATATACAGAAAGGTGATAGCCAGCATCAAATTAAATGAAGAGTAACTCAAAGCAATTTCACTAAAATCAAGAAAAAAGACAAGGCTGTATACTCTTTGCATATCTATTCAATATAGTACTTGAAATTTTAGCTCAAGCAATAGACAACTAAAGAAGATAAGGAAGATTCAAATTGGAAAGGAAGAAATCAAAGTATTCCTATTTGCAGATGATATGATGGTATACATAAGTTACCACAGAAAGTTTACCAAATGGCTCCTAAGACTGATAAACACCTTCAGTGAAGTGGCTGGATACAAGATTAACTCACAAAAATCAGTAGCTCTCCTATTTAGAAATGTCAAACAAACTGAGAATGAAATCAGGAAAAATAATCTTCAACATAGTCACAAATAATATAAAAAATCATAGGATAACTCTAAATAAGCATTGAAAGACCTATGACAAGAAATTCAAGTCAGTGAAGCCTTGAATTCATGGGCACAGGAGACAAAGAGAACAATAGTTCAGGTACCAAAATCAACAACTAATAAATCGTACTTCACAAAACTGAAAAGCTTCTACAAGGCAAATTACACCATCAATAAATAAAAACAGTTGCCTACAGAACTGGAAAATATTTTCCCCAAGTCTACATCTAACAGAGAGCTAATTCCCAAAATATATAAAGGATCTGAGAAACTAGACATCAACAAACCAAATAATCTCATTTAAAACTTTTTTTAAAAAAAATAGATCTAAACAGAGAATTCTCACCAGAGGAATCTCAAGTAGCCCAGGAGCTCTTGAAGAAAATGTCAACATCCTTAGCCATCAGGGAAATGCAATTGAAAGCAACTTTGAGATTCTATTGTATACCTAAGAATGACTGTGATGGTTTGTATATCCTTGGACCAGGGAGTGGCACCATCTGAAGGTGTGGCCTTGTTGGAATAGGTGTGACCTGGTTGGCATGGGTGTGTCACTGTGGGTGTGGGTATAAGATCCTCACCCTAGTTGCCTGGAAGTCAGTCTTCCACTAGCAGCCTTTGGATAAAGACATAGAACTCTCAGCTCCTCCTGTGTCATGCCTGCCTGGATACTGCCATGCTCCCACCTTGATGATAATGGACTAAACCTCTGAACCTGTAAGCCAGCCCCAATTAAATGTTGTTTTTTATAAGACTTGCCTTGGTCATGGTGTCCGTTCACAGCAGTAAAACCCTAACTAAGACAGAAGTTGGTACTGGGAGTGGGGTATTTCTGTGATAGGCCTGACCATGCATTTATTTGAAAGAATGTGGATTTTGGGACTTTCGATTTGGAAAGCAGTGGAATGCTTTAAATGGGACTTAATGGGTCATCCTAGTAGGAATATGGAAGACTTTGTTGCTGGGAGTAATTTGAACTGTGTTGACCTGGCCCAAGAGATTTCAAAGGAGAAGAATTTCAGAATGTGGCATAAAGACTGGTTTTGTGGTATTTTGGTGAAGAATGTGGCTACTTTTTGCCCTTGTCTGAAAAGTTTGCCTGAGGCTAAGGTGAAGAGACTTGGATTAATTGCATTGACAAAAGAAGTTTCAAAAAAGCCCAGCAGAGACTTTGTTCTCTGGTTAAGTCTTATGAAGAAAAGTTTGAACAAGCATAGCAAGCTTAGAAAGGAAAAATATAAAATATATGGTTTGAGTATTAAAGGAGTACCAGGAAGTGAAATGGAGCAAAATCTTGTGTTCTAGGAGATAAAGATTAAGGGAGTGGGACCTTGGAGCAAGATCCTACCCAGCTAAATTAGATCCAGGCATGGTGGTACACACCTTTAATCCCATGAGACAAGCATGCTGATCTCTACATTCAAGGTCAATCTACAGAGCAAGAACCAGGATAGCCAAGCTTAGGCAGTAAAGGATTTAGAAAACATAAAGCTAGTGATAATGTAATAATACAAGGGGATCATGTTCTAGTTCCTGTAAGCAGCAGAACTCAGCAGCTTCAGCCATGTGCCTCTGGCTCTAGAGTTAAGAGTGGAAGGAACTACTGGGAAAATTGATGCTGGTTAGCTGGAGCTAAGGAATTAGCGGTGATTAAGAAGAGACCAGCATCGTTGAGGTGAAATCTTCTGGAAACTGTTTTCTGGGAGCACAAAGAAGCTGTGTTCCAGAGATACCCAAGGTTGTACCTCATGCTGCGGCTGGACTTGGTAATGTGTAAGAGTCACTCAGGTGGTACTGCTTGTGAAGGAATGAAGGGATCATGGAGAGAAGCTGAGGCTTAGCACTGTGAGAGGCCAGGGAAGCCCATTGAAGAAGGTGAAGCCTCAGCTGTAGTTGATGGCCCAGGATTGAAGGGGTCATGCAAAGGATTTGAGGCTTGGCACCCTGAAGAGAGCCTATGAGAGGCTATTGGTGAAGCCTAGTTGGAGTGGAACACTCCAGTGTATTGGAGATGTCAGTACCATGGGATGATCACCAAGAACAGCAGCCGTAATGGAGTGGATCAACCTGAGCATAGAGTGCTACAGAGGGCAGAGCTGGAAAAGTGATGCCTGCCCTTAGGAGGAGTCCAAAAGATCAAGTGGAATCCCAGACACCAAAACAAGAAGCTATAACATTGAAATTGCCTTGGAGACTCAAAGATGTTAAAGATGCCAGAACCATGGGATACATGCTGAGGAAAGCTGCTAACAGGGAGTGGAATCCGCCCAGGAGAAAGCAGTTTGTTGCAGTCAACAAGGATGAAAAAGGAGTGGAGATCTGAAGACCGCTTTGACATTAGCCATGGAGATGCAGAGATTGGAGTTTGCCCAGCTGGTTTCCTGCCTTGCTTTGGGGATTACAGTTAATTAAGTTGAATGAATCTCAGAAGAGACCTTGAATTTTGGACTTTTAACATTGTTGCGACTGCTATAGACTATGAGGACTTTGAAAGTTGGACTAAATGCATTTTGCATTATGCTATGTTTAAGTATGGCCCCCATAGACTCATGTTTTTGAACAAGTCTATGGGGACTAGGAAGTGGAATGTGATGGTTTGTATATCCTTGGACCAGGGAGTGGCACCATCTGAAGGTGTGGCCTTGTTGGAATAGGTGTGACCTGGTTGGCATGGGTGTGTCACTGTGGGTGTGGGTATAAGATCCTCACCCTAGTTGCCTGGAAGTCAGTCTTCCACTAGCAGCCTTTGGATAAAGACATAGAACTCTCAGCTCCTCCTGTGTCATGCCTGCCTGGATACTGCCATGCTCCCACCTTGATGATAATGGACTAAACCTCTGAACCTGTAAGCCAGCCCCAATTAAATGTTGTTTTTTATAAGACTTGCCTTGGTCATGGTGTCCGTTCACAGCAGTAAAACCCTAACTAAGACAATGACTAAGATAAAATAAATTTTGACAGTTCATGCTGGGGAGGATGTGGAGCAAGGAAAACCATTTTCCATTGGATAATGTAATGCAAACATTTATAGCCATTTTGGAAATTATTATGGTGGTTCCTGCACAAAATTCGGGAGTCAATCCACCTCAAGACCCAATTATAGCACTCCTGGGAATATACCCAAAAGATGGTCTATCTTGCCCCAAAGACACTTGCTGAATTATGTTCATAGCAGCTTTATTCACAAAAGCCAGAAATTGGAAAAAAAATCTAGATGTACCTCAATCAAAGAATGGATAAAGAATACATGCACATTTACAGAATGGAGTATTACTCTGCTGTTAAAAACAATAGCTGATATCTTGAAATTTTCAGGCAAATATATGGTACTAGAAAGAAAAACTATCCAGAATGAAGTAACCCAGAGCCAGAAAGAAAAACATGATATTCACTTACTTATAAGTGGATATTAACTACAAAGAAAAAGATAACCATTCAACAACAAACAGACTCAAAGAGCCAAAGTAATAGGGAGGGCTCAAGGTGGGATCCATTGTTCTTCCTGAAAAGTGGATGTAGAATAGATATTTAGGGTAGACTAGGGGCAGGTGGGGATGGGAACTGGAGGGATCAGGTTGGGAGAGAATAGAAGGATTGAGAGAGACAAATAATTTGGGGACAATTCAGGGGCATGATAGAAACCCAATCCAATGGAAGCTCCCAAGAATGTATTAGGGTGACCCTAACTAAGATCCCTAGTAACAGGGGATATAGAGCTGAAATCAGCCATCTCCTATACCAGGTAAGACTTCCAGTAGAGAGTTTGAGACACAATCTTAGCCACAAAACCTTTGACCTACGATTTGTCCTGCCAGCATGATGCAGTTGGGTAAAGATGGCACAGAAATTGTAGAAGTGACTAGTACATGACAGGTTGAGCTTGAAACCCATGTCAAAAGAGGGAGCCCACCCTGACACTGCCTGGAGGAAAAGATATGAGAGCCCTGATGGCCCACAGGCCTAGAATAGAACCACACGCAACAGGCAAAAACAAATGTCAATAAAATGATGCCTAATGATATTCTGCTATACTCATAGACTGGTGCCTAGCCCAACTGTCATCAGAGAGGCTTCACCGAGCAACTGGTGAAACAGATGCAGAGACACACAGCCAAACATTAGGCAGAATTTGGGGAATCCTGCTGAGGAATCAGGAGGAAGGATTATAGGAGTCAGAGAGGTCAAGCAAGGATGGACACCATGAGAGAAAACCTACAGCATCAGCAAACCTGGACTGACAATAGCTCACTTACACCAAACTGACAATCAGGGAGCCTGTGAGGAGCTCACCGAGGCCCTCTGAATACATGCTACAGTTGTGTAGCTTGGTGTTTTTGTGGGACTCCTAAGAGAGAGAGTAGAGGCTATCTCTTATGCTTTTTCCTGTTTTGGGGGAAATTTCCTCCTACAGCGTTGCCTTAGTATGAGGGGAGATGCCTAATATCATTGCAACTTGATATGCCATGTTTGGTTGATGCCCTTTGGAGGCCTGCCCTTTTCTGATGGGAAACAGAAGAGGAGTGGATGGAGAGGAGAAAGTGTGGGGAAAGAGAGAAGAGAGGGGAAACCGAGGTCAAGATGTAATATATGAGAGAATAAATTAATAAATAATGTATAATATAAAAACAAAAACCAAACAAACAAATAAGTATTTAAATCCAGCCCACATGAATTCACAGAATTCTCCAGATGTTCAAAGAAAATAGAGTCAACATCTCTTAAATTACTTTTTCAAATCTAAACATATGTACACTTACAAACATCTTTTACAAAGTTATTATGATTCTAATACCAAATCCAGGAAAGATACAGCAGAAACTGTAAACTATAACGTAATATCCCTCGTTAACATTGATTCAAAAATCCTCATCAAAATACTGATAGAGTGTTCAGACATATAGCTCAAGGGGAGGCCCAAGGCTATTACTGAGGCTATGGATCATTCAAAAAAGGGGATCTATCATGACTGCCCTCCGAAAGACCCAAAAAGCAGCCGAAAGAGTCAGATGCACCCAACCAATGGACAGAAGCAGCTGACCCCAGTTATTGAATTAGGGAAAGGCTGAAAGAAGCTGAGGAGAAGGATGATCCCATAGGAGGACCAGCAGTCTTAATTAATCTGGACCCCCAAGATCTTTCAAACACTGAACCACCAAAGAGACAGCATAAACCAGCTGATATAAGGCTCCCAACACACATACAATAGAGCATTTCCATGTCTGTGTTCATTTGGAGATGATGCACCTAACACTCAAGGTCCCAGTGAGTTTAGAGATCAGGTGGGGTGGAGGGTGCAGGCATCCATGTGGAGACAGGGTGGGATAGGGAGGAGGTGTGGGGTGTGGAATAGTTGAAGGGTAGATGGGGAGTTGCAGGGAATGGAATATGGAGTGTAAAAAATGAATTACAAATAAAATTCAAAAAAGAAATCCATAACTGGTCAGAATGCAGACAACAAATAATCAGACACTGCTGTCCATCTCGATCAATAGAAACATCTACAATACAATCCATACAGTTAACACCCAGGAAATATTATGGATGAGGGGACAGAATGACTGTAAACGCCAGTGGATCTGGATATCTGCTACAAATCAGTTTCTCTGTATGACAGTTGGGAGTTGTTCCGGGGAAATTTTAATAATATGGTCATCTAATAAGAGTTACATGATGGCAATACCAGTCAACAGTGGATTGGGAGAGTGTTACAAGTACCCACTTCTAGCTCAAGAGGCACAGGTAATTAATGGCTACTAAGAGAAAGAGAACCGTCTTCATGAATGAGACTCCTGATAGGTTAGACAATCTCAAGTGTCAGCCCTAACGTGAGCAATAATTAGTGGACCCATCTGTACTTTCCATTGCTTCTGTTCATTGGTTTTCTGCAAATAACTGCATCTGACTCAATATAAATCAAAATCAAAATCATATATAACTCATATGTATTATGTATTTTATGCATATGTTAGTTACAATAATAACCAAAAATATAAAAAGCAGTTTAAATTTGAGAGGGGCTGTATGGGGCATGGAAAGAGTTGGACATAGAAGAGAGCATGGCATAAATACATACTTAATGATTGAACTTTAAGAATGTAAATAATGTAGCAGAGGATGGCATTGTCTGACATCAGTGGGAGGGATGGCTCTTGATCTTGTAGAAATTTGATGCCCCAGCATAGAGGGATGGAGCAGGAGAGGGTGAGGAATGCAGGGGTGGGGGAGTGGGGTGGAGAGCACCCTCATAGAGGCAAAAAGGAGGGGGAAGAGGGCAGATGTGGGAAAGGGTTGTGGAGGGGTACTCAGGAAGTGGGGTATTATTTGAGATGTAAACAAATGGAATGGATTAATAAAAAAGAAAAGAAAACACCAACCAAAGAAATCACACAGTGGGACTCATGGCTCCAGCTGCATATGTAGCAGAGGATGGCCTAGTTGGTCATCAGTAGGAGAGGCCCTTTTTCCTGTGAAGGTTCTATGCCCCAATGTAGGGGGATGTCAGGGCCAGGAGTTTGGGAGTGGGTGGGTTTGTGGACAGGGGGAGAGGGGAGGGAATATGGGGTTTTCAGAGGAGAAACCAGGAAAGGGGATAACATTTGAAATGTAAATAAAGAAATTATCTAATAAAAAGAATATATAAAAGAACAAAATATGACAACAAATGCTGACAAAAATTTGGGGAATGTATGTTAGAGTATGAATTGGACAGCCACTATGAAAATCAACATATATTTGGTGGCTGAACAGATGGTTCAAAGATTAAAAGCATTTCTTGCTCTTACAGACGTCCTAGGTATGGTTCAGACATCAATTGCAATGTCTGCAATTCTAGTTCCATAGGATTCATTGCCCCTTTTTGACCTTCAAAAGCACTCTATGCAGCCAATGAACAGATATACATTCAGGGCATACACATAAAATGAGAACTATGTCACCTAGGTATATGTCTTTGAATTTATGGCTAGGAGTCCAATAATCAATGGATTTTATTTCCTACCACAGATATAACTTATACATCTTTGCTGGTTGATGTTCAATTCACAAATACAAAGAAATATGGCCAGCTTAGATGTCATCAGCATAGTGAAAATGTGTTACGTATGCATAATGTAAAATAACATTGTGGCACTTCAGCAAGAAGGGGTGAACTTGAAAATTATTTTATCAATTGAGATAATCAAAGTTCCAAAACACAAAAATTGCATTTTCCCCTTTCACGAAGTGACATTACAACCTAATTTTTATATATGTTTTTATATGTCTAAGTAAGTGTGAGTAGTGTATAAAAATCAGAAAACTAGATAGGAAGCCATGGAAGGAGCAAATACCCTTTAAATTAGGTAGACAATGAAGGCAGTGGAACACCTATGGTGTGAAATTGGAAAGAGGAATGCTGGAAGCAGAGGACACAAGCAGAGTGAGGCAGGGTGAAGGTGAGGATGGAGGAGAAGCAGGATATATTTATTAAAACAAAAATTAAGCATGTTAAAAAGTGTCATAAGGAAATACATTACTTTGTGCTTTCACAGTAATGGAAAATTTGAATGCAAATGATTACAGTGCATCCAAACCTTGAGCTTAATTGATTGTATTAGGTAGCTCAACATTTATGTATCACATTAGCAATGCTGCTTTAATAGATATGTGCTTATATCATGTATGCCTTTTTTATAAGGGAAGATGGTTCCCTTGTAGACCTAGTCTAACTGAATTATGGTGAAAGGAAGCTGAATTTTGTCAAAGGTCTTTTCTACACAGGATAAAGATTTGGCCCGTTTTCTTTTTCCTTTTTTTTTAAATTTTAATTAGGTATTTTCTTCATTTACATTTCCAATGGTATCCCAAAAATCCCTCATACCCCCCCCAATCCCCTACCCACTCACTCCCACTTCTTGGCCCTGGCGTTCCCCTGTACTGAGGCATATAAAGTTTGCAAGACCAAGGGGCCTCTCTTTGCAATGATGGCCTACTAGGCCATCTTCTGCTACATATGCAGCTAGAGACACTAGGGTACTGGTTAGTTCATATTGTTGTTCCACCTATAGGGTTGCCGACTCCTTTAGGTCCTTGGGTACTTTCTCTAGCTCCTCCATTGGGAGCCCTGTGATCCATCTAATAGCTGACTGTGAGCATCCACTTCTGTGTTTGCTAGGCCCCAGCATAGCCTCACAAGAGACAGCTATATCAGGGTCCTTTCAGCAAAATCTTGCTGAAAGGACCCCATTTTCATTTTTACTATTTTACTATTCAGTTTTACTATTACAGAAATTGACTTTGGAATGTCAAAACAGACTTATTCTCTGCAACATCTATCAGTTGTCTACAGCATGTAATCATTTCATGTGTTTCTGTATTTAGTTATTATTTTGCTCAGAAATTTTGTGCTTTAATTATTTAAAAATGTTTTTTTTCAAGATGACATTTTTCAGAATAAATGGAATTCATAGAATGAATAAAAATCTATTTAAGCTGGGCGGTGGTGGCACATACCTTTAATCCCAGCACTTGGGAGACAGAGGCAGGCAGATTTCTGAGTTCGAGGCTAGCTTGGTCTACAGAGGGAGTTCCAGGACAGCCAGGACTATATAGAGAAACTCTGTCTCGAAAAAATGAAAAAAAAAAAATCTGTTTAAGTCTCTTTGTTTCCACCAATTGAAAAGATAGGTTTTAAAGTATGTCTGCATAGACTAACAGACTGGCTACACAAACAGGACCCAACATTCTGCTGCTTACAGGAAACCCATCTCAGGGAAAAAGACAGACACTACCTCAGAGTAAAAGGCTGGAAAACAATTTTCCAAGCAAATGGCCTAAAGAAACAAGCTGGAGTAGCCATTCTAATATTGAATAAAATCGACTTCCAACCCAAAGTTATCAAAAAAGACAAGGAGGGACACTTCATATTCATCAAAGGTAAAATCCTCCAGGAGGAACTCTCAATTCTGAATATCTATGCTCCAAATGCAAGGGCAGCCACATTCATTAAGGAAACTTTAGTAAAGCTCAAAGCACACATTGCACCTCACACAATAATAGTGGGAGACTTCAACACACCACTTTCATCAATGGACAGATCGTGGAAACAGAAAATAAACAGGGACACAGTGAAACTAACAGAAGTTATGAGACAAATGGACTTAACAGATATCTACAGAACATTTTATCCTAAAACAAAAGGATATACCTTCTTCTCAGCACCTCCTGGGACCTTCTCCAAAATTGACCATATAATTGGTCACAAAACAGGCCTCAACAGATACAAAAATATTGAAATTGTCCCATGCATCCTATCAGATCACAAGGACTAAGAATGATTTTCAATAACAACATAAATAATGGAAAGCCAACATTCGCATGGAAACTGAACAACACTCTTCTCAATGATAACTTGGTCAAGGAAGGAATAAAGAAAGAAATTAAAGACTTTTTAGAGTTTAATGAAAATGAAGCCACAACATACCCAAACCTATGGGACACAATGAAAGCATTTTTAAGAGGGAAACTCATAGCTCTGAGTGCCTCCAAAAAGAAACTGGAGAAAGCACACACTAGCAGCTTGACAACACATCTAAAAGCTCTAGAAAAAAAGTAGAAAATTCACCCAAGAGGAGTAGACGGCAGGAAATAATCAAACTCAGGGGTGTAATCAACCAAGTGGAAACAAGAACTATTCAAAGAATTAACCAAACGGGGAGTTGGTTCTTTGAGAAAATCAACAAGATAGATAAACCCTTAGCTAGACTCACTAGAGGGCACAGGGACAACATCCTAATTAACAAAATCAGAAATGAAAAGGGAGACATAATAACAGATCCTGAAGAAATCCAAAACACCATCAGATCCTTCTACAAAAGGCTATACTCAACAAAACTGGAAAACCTGGACGAAATGGACAAATTTCTAGACAGATACCAGGTACCAAAGTTAAATCAGGATCAAGTTAATGATCTAAACAGTCCCATATCCCCTAAAGAAATAGAAGCAGTCATTAATAGTCTCCCAGTCAAAAATGCCCAGGACCAGATGGGTTTAGTGCAGAGTTCTATCAGAACTTCAAAGAAGATCTAATTCCAGTTCTGAACAAACTATTCCACAAAATTGAAGTAGAAGGAATTCTACCCAACTCATTCTATGAAGCCACAATTACTCTGATACCTAAACCACAGAAAGATCCAACAAAAATAGAGAACTTCAGACCAATTTCCCTTATGAATATAGATGCAAAAATCCTCAATAAAATTATTGCTAACCGAATCCAAGAACACATTAAAGCAATCATCCATCCTGACCAAGTAGGTTTTATTCCAGGGATGCAGGGATGGTTTAATATACGGAAATCCATCAACGTAATCCATTATATAAACAAACTCAAAGACAAAAACCACATGATCATCTCGTTAGATGCGGAAAAAGCATTCGACAAGATCCAACACCCATTCATAATAAAAGTCTTGGAACGATCAGGAATCCAAGGCCCATACCTAACCATGATAAAAGCAATCTACAACAAACCAGTAGCCAACATCAAAGTAAATGGTGAGAAGCTTGAAGCAATCCCACTAAAATCAGGGACTAGACAAGGCTGTCTACTTTCTTCATACCTATTCAAAATTGTACTTGAAGTCCTAGCCAGAGCAATTAGACAACAAAAGGAGATCAAGGGGATACAAATTGGAAAAGATGAAGTCAAAATATCACTTTTTGCAGATGATATGATATTATATATAAGTGACCCTAAAAATTCCACCAGAGAACTCCTAAACCTGATAAACAGCTTCGGTGAAGTAGCTGGATATAAAATTAACTCAAACAAGTCAATGGCCTTTCTCTACACAAAGAATAAACAGGCTGAGAAAGAAATTAGGGAAACAACACCCTTCTCAATAGTCACAAACAATATAAAATATCTTGGTGTGAATCTAACTAAGGAAGTGAAAGATCTGTATGATAAAAACTTCAAGTCTCTGAAGAAAGAAATTAAAGAAGATCTCAGAAGATGGAAAGATCTCCCATGCTCATGGATTGGCAGGATCAACATTGTAAAGATGGCTATCTTGCCAAAAGCAATCTACAGATTCAATGCAATCCCCATCAAAATTCCAAGTCAATTCTTCAACAAATTAGAAAGAGCAATCTGCAAATTCATCTGGAATAACAAAAAACCTAGGATAGCAAAAACTCTTCTCAAGGATAAAAGAACCTCTGGTGGAATCACCATGCCTGACCTAAAGCTTTACTACAGAACAATTGTGATAAAAACTGCATGGTTCTGGTACAGTGACAGACAAGTAGACCAATGGAATAGAATTGAAGACCCAGAAATGAACCCACACAGCTATGGTCACTTGATCTTCGACAAGGGAGCTAAAACCATCCAGTGGAGGAAAGACAGCATTTTCAACAAATGGTGCTGGCACAACTGGTTGTTATCATGTAGAAGAAAGCGAATCGATCCATTCCTATCTCCTTGTACTAAGGTCAAATCTAAGTGGATCAAGTAACTTCACATAAAACCAGAGACACTGAAACTTATAGAGGAGAAAGTGGGGAAAAGCCTTGAAGATATGGGCACAGGGGAAAAATTCCTGAACAGCAATGGCTTGCACGGTAAGATCAAGAATTGATAAATGGGACCTCATGAAACTGCAAAGCTTCTGCAAGGCAAAAGACACCATCAATAAGACAAAAAGACCACCAACAGATTGGGAAAGGATCTTTACCTATCCTAAATCAGATAAGGGACTAATATCCAATATATATAAAGAACTCAAGAAGGTGGACTCCAGAAAATCAAATAACCCCATTAAAAAATGGGGCTCAGAACTGAACAAAGAATTCTCACCTGAGGAATACCGAATGGCTGAGAAGCACCTGAAAAAATGTTCAACATCCTTCATCATTAGGGAAATGCAAATCAAAACAACCCTGAGATTTCACCTCACACCAGTCAGAATGGCTAAGATCAAAAATTCAGGTGACAGCAGATGCTGGCGAGGATGATGAGAAAGAGGAACACTCCTCCATTGTTGGTGGGATTGCAAGCTTGTACAACCACTCTGGAAATCAGTCTGGCTGTTCCTTAGAAAATTGGACATAGAACTACCGGAGGATCCAGCAATACCTCTCCTGGGCATATATCCAGAAGATGTTCCAACCGGTAAGAAGGACACATGCTCCACTATGTTCATAGCAGCCTTATTTATAATAGCCAGAAGCTGGAAAGAACCCAGATGCCCCTCAACAGAGGAATGGATACAGAAAATGTGGTACATTTACACATTGGAGTACTACTCAGCTATTAAAAAGAATGAATTTATGAAATTCCTAGGCAAATGGATGGACCTGGAGGGCATCATCCTGAGTGAGGTAACACAATCACAAAGGAACTCACACAATATGTACTCACTGATAAGTGGATATTAGCCCAAAACTTAGAATACCCAAGATATATAATACAATCCGCTAAACACATGAAACTCAAGAAGAATGAAGACCAAAGTGGGGTCACTGTACCCCTTCTTAGATTTGGGAACAAAACATCCATGGAAGGAGTTACAGAAACAAAGATTGGAGCTGTGACGAAAGGATGGACCATCTAGAGACTGCCATACCCAGGGATCCATCCCATAATCAGTTTCCAAACACTGACACCATTGCATACACTAGCAAGATTTTGCTGAAAGGACCCTGATATAGCTGTCTCTTGTGAGACTATGCCAGGGCCTAGCAAACACAGAAGTGGATGCTCACAGTCAGCTAGTAGATGGATCACAGGGCTCCCAATGGAGGAGCTGGAGAAAGTACCCAAGGAGCTAAACGGACCTGCAACCCTCTAGGTGGTACAACATTATGAACTAACCAGTACCCCGGAGTTCTTGACTCTAGCTGCATATGTATCAAAAGATGGCCTAGTCGGCCATCACTGGAAAGAGAGGCCCATTGGACACACAAACTTTATATGACCCAGTACAGGGGAATGCCAGAGCCAAAAAAAAAAAAAAAAAAAAAAAAAAGGAATGGGTGGGTAGGGAAATGGAGGAGAGGGGGGAGGGTATGGGGGACTTTTGGGATAGCATTGGAAATGTAATTGAGGAAAATACGTAATAAAATATATTTAAAAAAATAAAATATATCTGCATAATTTCTTGAACTTTATTGGTATCTGTTGTAATGTCTCCCTTTTCATCTCTAATTTTATATGTTTGGATTCCTCTGTTTTGTTAGTTTGTCTAGAGGTTTGTAAACCTTGTTGATTGAGGTGTGGGGGTAGCTCTTCGTTTCACTGATTCTTTGCATGCTTCAGTTTTTTTTTTCCTTTCAATTTTAACTTCATCCAAACAAGTTTCTCCTGTTAATTAATTTATTTATATGTTCTTATCTCATACAAGACAACTCAACCATGGCTTGCCTACACTCTCTACTCCCAGACTCATTCTGCTCACCTCAGATCCACTTTTCTGTTTCTCTTCAGAAAAGAGAAGGCTTCTCAGGGATATCAACCCAACATGGAATAACCAGGCTGCAGTCAGGAGGGTATAGGAACGGGAAGAATGAGGTCAGGGGAACGAAGGAACGAAGACAGTAGTGGAAGAAATGACTGAAATTGGAAGGAATTTTGGCAGCCAGGTAGAAATCTGGTGCAACAGAACCTCCTTGGAGTCTACAAGAAAGACCCTAGAGAAGACTCCTAGTAATAACGAATATGAACCTTGAACTGTCCATCTTCTATAGCCAGGTGAAGGTTCCAGTGAAAGGATTGGGACCCCAATGCAGCCACAAAATCTTTGACCTAAAATCTGCCCTGCCTGCAATATGTTCTGGGGTAAAGGTGGTGTAAAACTTAAGGAAGTATCTAATCAATGACATTTCCAGTTTGAGACCTATGCCATGACTGTCACAGTACTCTCTCTCCATCACTCACCACACATCCCTGGGCTTATCTCTTCTGTTTACATAACCACCACCCATAGTTTCACTCATGAAATCTATTCTATTTCCCCTTCCCAGGGAGGTCCGCCCACTCTGAAGTCCTCCATGTTATTTAGCCTCTCTGGGTCTGAGGATTGTAGCATAATTATCCTTTACCTAACAGCTGTAATTCACTGATAAATGAGAACATATCTTTCTTTGTCTGGGTTACCTCACTCAGAATGATTCTTTTTCCAGTTCTAGCCACTTGCCTGCAAATTTCATGATGTCATTTTTAACAGCTGAGCAATACCTCATTGTGTAAATGTACCATTTCTTAATTTATTCTTTCATTGAAGGACACCTGGGTTGTTTCCAGTTTCTGGCTACTATGAGTATAGTTGCTATGAAAATAGTTGAGCAAGGGTCTTTGTGGTAGGATAAAGCATCCTTTTAAGCATATGCCCTGGAATAGTATACTGAAATCTTGAAGAAGATTAATTCACAATATTTTGTGGAACCAGCATATTGATTCTTAAAATGTATGTTCTAGCTTGCACTCCCACCAGCAATAGAGGACTGTCTGCCTTGCTCTGCATCCTCCCAAGCCTGAGCTATCATTTGTGCTTTTGATCTTTGCTAATTTGACAGGTCTAAGATGAAATATTAAAGTTGTTTTATTTGCATTTCCCTAATAGCTAAGGATGTTGAGCATTTCATTAAGTGTTTCTCAGTCATTTGAGATTACTGTGGTGAAAATTCTCTTTAGAATTATATCCTATTTTTAATTGGATAATTTGGTCAGTTGATGTTGAATTTCTTGAGTGCTTTATATACTGTGGATATAAGATCTCTGTCAGATCGCTTCTCGGCCTTTTGGCTAAGATCAAGTGAAGATCTCTGTCAGATGTGGAGTCAATGAAAATCTTCTCCCATTTATGTTTTGTCATATTGACAATGCCCTTTGCCTTACAGAAACTTTAGAGTTTCATGATGTCTCATTTATTAATTTTTGGTCTTGTTGCCTGTGCTATTTGTATTCTTTTAAGAAAGTTGTCTCCTGTGCCAATGTTTTCATGACTATTCCCTACTTTCTCATTTATCAGGTTGAAATGTCTGGTTTTATGTTGAGGTCCATGATCCACCTGGTAATGAGCTCTGGGCAGAGTGATACAGATATCCAGTTGGACCAGTGCCATCTGTTGGAGAGGCTTTTTTCCTGCTGCCATTGTATATTTCTGATTTCTTTACCAAAAATCAGGTATTCATAGGTGTATGAATTTATGTTTGGGTCCTTGATTCAGTTTCATTTAGCAACATGTTTGTTTTATGCCAATACCATATGGTTTTTATTACTGTAGCTCTCTAGAAAAGCTTGAAATCATGGGTGGTGAAACCTCTGGAAGTTCTTTTAGTATAGACCATTGTTTTAGCTATCTTGTTTTGGGAGTTGTTTGGTTTTTTAATGTTGTTGTTGTTTTTGTTTGTTTTTTGTTTCGTGTTTTTTGTTTGTTTGGTTGGTTTTGTTTTGTTTTTCATATGAAGTTAGACATTTTCCTTGTAAGATCTGAAAAGAACTGTTGAAACTTTGACTGGGACTGCATTGAATCTGTAGATTGCTTTTGTTAAGATGGCCATTTTATTATATTAATCCTGTTGATCCATGAACAGGGGCTATCTTTCCTTCTTTTGATATCTTCTTCAACTTCTTTATTCAAAGACTTGACATTCTTTTCATACAAGTCTTTGACTTGCTTGTTTAGAGTTATCTCCAACATATTTTATATTATTCGTGTCTATTGTGAAGGATGTCCCCCCCCCCCAATTTCTTCCTCAACTTTTTTGTTTGTTATTAGTAGAAAGGAGGACTAATAATTAATTTTAGTTAATCTCCCTTCTAGCCACTTTGCTCAGGGAGTTTATCAACTGTAGGAATTCTCTGGTACATACCATATCATCTGCAAATAACATTACATTGACATCTTCTTTTCAATTTGTATTCCCTTGATCTTCTTCAGTTATGGTAGTGTTCTAGCTAGAACTTCAAGTAATATATTAAATAGATATAGTCAGAGTAGAGAGCTTTGAGTTGTTCCTGATTGTAGTGAAATTGCTTTAAGTTTCTCTCCATTTAATTTGTTGTTGGCTATTGTCTTGCTGTAAATTACCTGTATTACCTGTAAATTACCTGTATTACATGCAGGTATGTGGGTTTTTCCCCTTTATCTCTCCAAGACTTTTATCATAATGGGCTGCTGGATTTTGTCAAAAGTTTTTTTAGCATCTAACTAGATGATCATGTTGCTTTTTCTTTCATTTTATTTTTATGGTGAATTACATTTATTGATTTTTTTTGTGTTGAATCATCTCTGCACCTCTGGGAAGATGATCATGGTACATAATCTTTTTGTAGTGTTCTTGGATTTGGTTTGCAAGTATTTTGTGGAGTACTTTTTTTCCATTGAGGTTCATAAGGGAAATTGGTCTGTAATTTTCTTTCTTTTTTGAGTCTTTGTGTGGTTTGGTTTCAGGGTAATTATGGCCTCATAAAATGAATTTGGCAATGTTCTATCTGTTTCTATTTTGTGGAATAATTTGAGGAGTGAGGAACATTAGTATTAGTTCTTTGACTGTCTGGTAGAATGGTGGAATTTTTTTTTTGAAAAAAAAATCTGGCCCTGTGTTTTTTGCTTTTTTGTTTGTTTTGTGTTTTGTATTTGTTATTTGTTTTGAGGTTTTGCTTGTTTGTTTGGTTGGTTGATATGGTTTAGTTTTGTTTGGTTTGGTTTAGTTTGGTTTGGTTTGGTTTGGTTGGGTTAGGAGACTCTTAATGACAGCTTATATTTCCTTAGGGGTTATTGGTCTACTTAAGTTGTCTGTCTGATCTTGATTTAACTTTGCTAAATGGTATCTTTTGAGAAAATTGTCTATTTCTTTTAGGTTTCAAAGTTTTGGGAAGTACAGGTTTTTTTATTGAATATTTTGTTTATTTACATTTCAAATGTTATGCCCTTTCCTGGTTCCCTTCCCACTTCCCCTTCCCCTTTCCCCCTGCTTCTATGAGGGTGTTACCTCACCCGCCCACCCACCCACTCCCACCTCCCTGCCTTGGCATTCCCCTACACTAGGCCATGGAGCCTTCACAAGACCAAGGGTCTCTACTCCCACTGATGCCTGACAAAGCCATCATCTGCTACATATGCAGCTGGTGCCATGGCTCCCTCCATGTGTGCTCGTTTTTTAAGTATGACCTAATGGTTCTTTGGGTTTCTTTGGTATATCTTGGTATGACCACCTTTTCTTTTCTGATTTTGTTAATTTGGATAACCTCTCTCTGTATTTTAATCAGATTGGATAAGGGCTTGTCTGTTGTGATTTTCTCAAAGAAACATTGATTCTTCATGTCGTGCTCTTTGTTTCTATTTTATTGATTTCAGCCCTGAGTTTATTTCTTGCTGTCTATTCCTGTTTGGTATGCTTGTTTCTTTTTGTTCTAGAGTATTCATGGGGGCAGCTTTGTTGTTAGTATTAGAATCATCCATTTTTTTAATATGGTACTTAGTGCTATAACCTTGCCTCTTAGAACCTTCTCCCATAAGTTTGGGTATATTGTGCATTCATTTTCATTGAGTTCTAGGAAATCTTTAGTTTCTTTCTTTCTTTCTTGACCTATTTTTTTTCCTCACTAGAATGTTATTCACTTTTCATGGTTTGTAGGCTTTCTGGTTTTGGTGTGGAAATCTAGCTTTAATCCTTGTTGGTCTGATAGGATACATGGGGTTAATTTTAGAGAAAGTTTCATGAATTGCTGAGAAGGTATATTCTTTTGTATTTTCATGAAACAGTCTGTAAGTATATGCTGGGTGTGGTTGGTTAATAAAATCTATTAATTCCAGTATTCCTTTGTTCAGTTTTTGTCTGGATGACCTGTCCATTGGTGGGAGCATAGATATTAAAGTCTCACATTACTAATGTGTAAGGTTCAATGTGTGGTTTAAACTTTTGTAATGTTTCTTTTTTACAAATGTGGATGCCCTTTCATTTGAGGCAAATAAATTAAAAATTGAAATGTCATCTTGCTGGATTTATTTCTTTGATGAATATGAGATGTCCTTCCCATATCTTTAAAATAAATTTGGTTCAACATCTATTTTGTTAGATTCTACATCCACTCCAGTGAAGTCTGCTTGACAGGCCTAAAAGCCTGGAAGCAGTCACGAGGCAAAGAGTTTCATGGAAACTTAGCCTTCTGGAACCTTGGCATTCCCATAACATGTACACTCAAAACCTGTCCCCACATTAGTCTGGGGTATGGATCTGTGTGCTCTCTTTCAGTATTCTTTTATTATAAGTGCCTTTAAGAATTGATTTTGGGGGAGGGCATTGCCTGAGCATCTGCGGGAGACATCTTGGATCCCGGACTCCACCGAGACTACTCTTCACAGGTAAGATAACAACTTCTGGGATAGGAGGGAGCCACAGAGCTTCTGAGGCCGCCCACCCCTTTCGGGCTCCAGACATCCGGGCACCTTCCCTGACAGAGGATAGGTGTCTGCCAGGCCCGGGAGGGCTTTGCCTGTGCATCTGCAGGAGACATCTTGGCTCCCGGTCTCCACTGAGACTAGTCTGCACAGGTGAGAGTATGGACTACAGAAGCTAACAGCTTCTGGGACAGGTCCTGTTTCAGGCCTTCATCTTCTGTCAGGAGGCAAGACTGAACGCAAGATATCTGTGCACCTTCCCTGAAAGAGGAGAACCTGCCTGCAGAGAGTGCTCTGACCACTGAAACTCAGGAGAAAGCTAGTCTTCCCAGTCTACTGGTAGACAATAACAGAATCAGGAGAGGAACAAGCTCTAACCAGAGACAACTATAACAACTGACTCCAGAGTTTACCAGATGGTGAAATGCAGACACAAGAATCTTACTAACAAAAACCAAGACCACTCACCATCATCAGAAACCAGTACTCCCACCTCAACGAGTCCAAGGCACCCCAACAGCCCAGAAAACCTAGACCCAGATTTAAAGGCATATCTCATGATGATGGTAGAAGACATCAAAAGGTCTTTAATAACTCACTTAAAGAAACAGAGGAGAACACTGCTAAAGAGTTGCAAATCCTTATAGAAAATCAGGAAAACACATCCAAACAGGTGATGGAAATGAACAAAACCATACTAGACCTAAAAAGGGAAATAGACACAATAAAGAAAACCCAAAGTGAGGCAACACTGGAGATAGAAACCCTAAGAAAGAAATCTGGAACCATAGATGTGAGCATCAGCAACAGAATACAAGAGATGGAAGAGAGAATCTCAGGTGCAAAAGATTCCATAGAGAACATCAGCACAACAATCAAAGAAAATACAAAATGCAAAAAGATCCTAATTCAAAACATCCAGGAAATTCAGGACACAATGAGAAGACCAAACCTACGGATAATAGGAGTAGATGAGAATGAAGATTTTCAACTCAAAGGGTCAGCAAATATCTTTAACAAAATTATAGAAGAAAACTTCCCAAACCTAAAGAGATGCCCATGAACATACAAGAAGCCTACAGAACTCCAAATAGACTGGACCAGAAAAGAAATTCCCCCTGACACATAATAATCAGAACAACAAATGCACTAAATAAAGACAGAATATTAAAAGCAGTAAGGGAAAAAGGTCAAGTAACATATAAAGGCAACCCTATCAGAATTACACCAGATTTTTCACCAGAGACTAGGAAAGCCAGAAGAGCCTGGACAGATGTTATACAGACACTAAGAGAACACAAATGCCTGCCCAGGCAATTATACCAAGCCAAATTTCAATTACTGTAGATGGAGAAATCAAACTATTCCACGACCTAAGCAAATTTACACACTCTTTCCATGAATCCAGCCCTTCAAAGGATAATAACAGAAAAAAAAAAATACAAGGACAGAAACCAAGTCCTCAAAAAAACAAGAAAGTAATCCTTCAACTAACCTAAAAGAAGACAGCCACAAGAAGAGAATGCAACGTTAACAACAAAAATAATAGGAAGCAAAAATTACTTTTCCTTAATATCTCCTGATATCAATGGACTCAATTCCCCAATAAAAAGACATAGACTAACAGACTGGTTGAACAAACAGGACCCAACATTTTGCTGCTTACAGGAAACTCATCTCAGAGAAAAAGATAGACACTACCTCAGAATGAAAGGCTGGAAAACAATTTTCCAAGCAAATGGTCTGAAGAAACAAGCTGAAGTAGCCATTCTAAAATCTAATAAAATTGACTTCCAACCCAAAGTCATCAAAAAAGACAAGGAGGGGCACTTCATACTCATCAAAGGTAAAATCCTCCAATAGGAACTATCAATTCTGAATATCTATGCTCCAAATACAAGGGCAGCCACATTCATTAAAGAAACTTTAGTAAAGCTCAAAGCACACATTGCACCTCACACAATAATAGTGGGAGACTTCAACACACCACTTTTACCAATGGACAGATCATGGAAACAGAAACTAAACAGGGACACAGTGAAACTAACAGAAGTTATGAAACAAATGGATCTAACAGATATCTACAGAACATTTTATCCTAAAACAAAACGATATACCTTCTTCTCAGTACCTCATGGTACCTTCTCCAGAATTGACCACATAATTGGTCACAAAACAAGCCTCAACAGATACAAAAGTATTGAAATTGTCCCATGCATCCTATCACATCACCATGGATTAGGGCAATCTTCAATAAGAACATAAATAATGGAAAGCCAACATGCACGTGGAAACTGAACAACATTCTTCTCAATGAACCTTGGTCAAGGAAGGAATAAAGAAAGAAATTAAGGACTTTTTAGAATTTAATGAAAATGAAGCCACAACATAACCAACTTATGGGATATAATGAAAGCATTTCTAAGAGGAAAATTCATAGCTCTGAGTTCCTCCAAAAAGAAACCAGAGAGAGCACACACTAGCATCATGACAACACACCTAAAAGCTCTAGAAAAAAGGGAAGTGAATTCATCCAAGAGGAGTAGAAGGCAGGAAATAATCACACTCAAGGGCAAAATCAACCAAGTGGAAACAAGAAGAACTATTCAAAGAATCAACCAAACTAGAAACTCGTTCTTTGAGAAAATCAACAAGATAGATAAACCCTTAGCCAGACTCACTAGAGGGCACAGGGACAACATCCTAATAAACAAAGTCAGTAATGAAAAAGGAGACATAACAACAGATCCTGAAGAAATCCAAAACACCATCAGATCCTTCTACAAAAGGCTATACTCAACAAAACTGGAGAACCTGGATGAAATGGACAAGTTTCTAGACAACCACCAGGTACCAAAGTTGAACCAATATCAGGTTAATGATCTAAACAGTCCTATATCCCCTAAAGAAATAGAAGCAGTCATAATAGTCTCCCAACCAAAAAAAGCCCAGGACCAGATGGGTTTAGTGCAGAGTTCTATCAGACCTTCAAAGAAGATCTAATCCCAGTTCTTCACAAACTATTCCACAAAATAGAAGCAGAAGGTACTCTACCCAACTCATTCTAATGAAGCCACAATTACTCTGATACCTAAACCCCCAAAAGACCCAACAAATATAGAGAACTTCAGACCAATTTCCCTTATGAATATCAATGCAAAAATCCTCAATAAAGTTCTTGCTAACCAAATCCAAGAACACATCAAAACAATCATCCATCATGACCAAGTATGTTTCATCCCAGGGATGCAGGGATGGTTCAAAATACAGAAACCCATCAACATAATCCAGTATATAAACAAACACAATAAAACAAAAACCACATGATCATCTGGTTATATGTGGAGAAAGCATTTGATAAAATCCAACACCCATTCATGATAAAAGTCTTGGAAAGATCAGGAATTCAAGGCCCACAACTAAACATGATAAAAGCAATCTACAGGAAGCCAGTAACTAAGCAATCCCATTAAGACAGGGACTAGACAAGGCTGCCCACTTTCTCCCTACCTATTCAACATTGTACTTGAAGTCCTAGCCATAGCAATTCGAAAATAAAAGGAGATCAAGGGGATACAAATTGGAAAGGAAGAAGTCAAAATATCACTTTTTGCAGATGATATGATAATATATATAAGTGACCCTAAAAATTCCACCAGAGAACTCCTAAGCCTGATAAACAGCTTCAGTGAAGTAGCTGGATATAAAATTAACTCAAACAAGTCAATGGCCTTTCTGTACACAAAGGATAAACAGGCTGAGAAAGAAATAAGGGAAACAACACCCTTCTCAATAGTCACAAATAATATCAAATACCTTGGCATGACTCTACCTAAGGAAGTGAAAGATCTGTATGATAAAAACTTCAAGTCTCTGAAGACAGAAATTGAAGAAGCTCTCAGAAGATGGAAAGAACTCCCGTGCTCATGGATTGGCAGGATCAATGTAGTAAAAATGGCTATCTTGCCAAAAGCAATCTACAGATTCAATGAAATCCCCATCAAAATTCCAACTCAATTCTAAAACGAATTAGAAAGAGCAATCTTCAAATTCATCTGGAATAACAAAAAACCTAGGCTAGCAAAAACTCTTCTCAAGGATAAAAGAACCTCTGGTGGAATCACCATGCCTGAACTAAAACTATACTATATAGCAATTGTGATTAAAAAAAAACAACAAAAACAACAAAAAACCTGCATGGTACTGGTATAGCGACAGACAAGTAGACAAATGGAATAAAATTGAAGACCCAGAAATGAACCCACACACCTATGGCCACTTGATCTTTGACAAGGGAGTGGAAAAAAGACAGCATTTTTAACAAATGGTGCTGGCACAACTGGCGGTTATTATGTAGAACAATGAGAACTGATCCAGTCCTATCTCCTTGTACTAAGGTCAAATCTAAGTGGGTCAAAGAACTCCACATAAAACCAGAGACACTGAAACTTATAGAGGAGAAAGTAGGGAAAAGCCTCGCATATATGGGTACAGGGGAAAAATTCCTGAATAGAACAGCAATGGCTTTTGCTGTAAGACCAAGAATCGACAAATGGGACGTCATAAAATTGCAAAGTTTCTGCAAGGCAAAAGTCACCGTCAATAAGACAAAAAGGCCACCAACAGATTGGGAAAGGATCTTTACCTATCCTAAATCAGATAGGGGACTAATGTCCAATATATATAAAGAACTCAAGACGGTAGACTTTAGAAAAATCAAATAACCCCATTAAAAATGGGGCTCAGATCTAAACAAAGAATTCTTACCTGAGGAATACCGAATGGCTGAGAAGCACCTGAAAAAATGTTCAGCATCCTTAATCATCAGGGAAATGCAAATCAAAACAACACTGGGATTCCACCTCACACCAGTCAGAATGGCTAAGATCAAAAATTCAGATGACAGCAGATGCTGGCAAGGATGTGGAGAAAGAGGAACACTCCTCCATTGTTGGTGGGATTCCAAGCTTGTACAACCACTCTGGAAATCAATCTGGCAGTTCCTCAGAAAATTGGACATAGTACTACCAGTGGATCCAGCAATACCTGTCCTGGGCATATATCCAGAAGATGTTCCAACCAGTAAGTAGGACACATGCTACACTATGTTCATAGCAGCCTCATTTATAATAGCCAGAAGCTGGAAAGAACCCAGATGCACCTCAACAGAGGAATGGATACAGAAAATGTGGTACATTTACACAATGGAGTACTACTCAGCTATTAAAAAGAATGAATTCATAAAATTCCTAGGCAAATGGATGGACCTGGAGGGCATCATCCTGAGTGAGGTAACCCAATCACAAAAGAACTCTCACAATATGTACTCACTGATACACTTATCACTTATCAGTGGATATTAGCCCAAAAACTTAGAATACCCAAGATAT
Source organism: Mus caroli (assembly GCF_978045245.1). Lineage (NCBI taxonomy): Eukaryota > Metazoa > Chordata > Mammalia > Rodentia > Muridae > Mus > Mus caroli. The sequence goes on from NW_028227269.1 coordinate 48,470,264, forward strand.
AAGATAAAATTTGCTAAACACATGAATTTCAAGAAGAATGAAGACCCAAGTATGAACACTTTTCCCCTTCTTAGAATTGGGAACAAAACAACCATGGAAGGAGTTACAGAGATAAAGTTTGGAGCTGAGACAAAAGGATGGACCATCTAGAGACTGCCATATCTGTGGATCCATCCCATAATCAGCCTCCAAATGCTGACACCATTGCATACACTAGCAAGATTTTGCTGAAAGGACCCAGATATAGCTGTCTCTTGTGAGACTGTGCTGGGGCCTAGCAAGCACAGAAGTGGGTGCCCACAGTCAGCTATTGGATGGATCACAGGGCCCCCAATGGAGGAGCTAGATAAAATAACCAAGGAGCTAAAGGGATCTGCAAACCTATAGGTGGAACAACAATATGATCTACCCAGTACCCCCTGGAGCTTGTGGCTCTAGCTGTATATGTATCAGAAGATGGCCTAGTAGGCCATCATTGGAAAGAGAGGCCCATTGGTAGTGCAAACTTTATCTCTGCCTCAGTACAGGGGAATGCCAGGGCCAAGAGGTGGGAGTGGGTGGGTGGAGGAGTAGGTGGGGGAAAGGGTGGGGGACTTTTGGGATAGCATTGGAAATGTAAATGAAATAAATACCTAATAAAAAAAAGAATTGATTTTGACATATAGCTAATCCTCTGCCCGTGTTCCAATGTTTAGGCATTACAATTTATTTGAATAGAGCTAGAAAAGCTCAGGGCTAGTCTACATAGTAATTACTTAGAACAATAGCAGAGTCACACCCATACACAAGAATATACAATGGCCTAGGAAAAAGGTGGGTTTTAGTATTAGTCATGAAAGGGTTAATAGCACAGAATTCCCCTCCTGCAGGTTTTTCACTAGGCCCAGAGGAATAAGATAATTAGGTATTTACTAAAGGATCCCTGCTGGTGGGTTTAACAATAGACTAGAATTGCATCAGAGAGTTTACCAGGCTCCTGTGTTTAGCCTATCTTAATTAAGGGCTGTTCCTATTCTCAGTTGTAAACAAGGCCTGGTTCCCACCATCTTTTTATGTATGCATTTTCTTTGTTTGGTATTAAGAACCAGTGTTCCCGGATGGATGTATTCGCCTAGCTTTCTTCTTTTTCTTCTGTATTTTAAGACTGGTGCCAGAAGTATGTATGCTTTGAGAAAATACATTCAGATACACACTCTCTCTGTGTCCATGTCTGTTTGTCACCCTTTTCATCGCCAACTCCATGCCCACCTGTCTGGAACCCTATTTTCCTACAGATTGAGAGAGGCTGACTGGGGCTGGTCCATGACAGTTAGATATTGGCATGGATATACCAAATTGATTCTTCTAAGGTTTACTTGGAAAGGAAAATCGTTTTCCAACTTTTTACTCTAAGGTAATGTCTCTCTTTGATATATATGTATGTATATATGTATGTGTATATATATATATATATATATATATATATATATGTGTGTGTGTGTATATGTGTGTGTGTCTATGTATATACATATACACATACTCATACACATATACCATATACACATACATATGTACATACATGTAAGCATATATATATATATATATATACATATATTCATATATAACATATATATTTTATATATATTGTTCTCTTGGACCATAGTAATGCTTCATCTGATTTGTTAGAGCATAGTTATAATCATTCTTTTAAATTCTTTGTCTGGAAATTTCTCCCACATATTCTCATTGGAGCTCACATGTAATTAGGAAGTTTTTGAGATGGCCTGTCTTGAATTTTCATGTTTTAACTTCTGGGCTAAGATTTATGTACCTGAATTTAGCTAGTTGAATAGAAATGTAAACTGGGAAGAAGAAAGAGAGGATGTGGAAAATGCTTATCAGTTGGTTCTGGGAACAAAGGAGATGGAGGAAGTCTGAGAAGAGGATTTTGGAACTGGGTAACTATTTACTTGTCAGTTCCAGGAGTGATGGAAGCAACAGAAGTGTGGTTCAGTAGCTGAGGTTCCCGGGACACTTACTTGTTAGCCTTAATACCTGGAGAATGGTGTTTCTTCTTCTCGTATTTCTTCAAGGGGCTTCTTCAAGTGATAACGTTTCTCAGATCTTTGGATATATTTTCTGAGATTTTCAATGGAAAACAATTATTAATTGGCATTATAATTCTATCAACAATGTGAATAATTCATCTTATTCTTGTATAATTTCTACTCATAAATTGCTTATTAAGAGTAACAATCAGAAGATAATTTCTTATACGAGAAGATATCACTTCTCTTTGGAGGATTGAAGACTACTGGCTCCCCTCCACCTGCTTTTCCAATTTAGACTATGTATAGTTGTGGATCATTTTAAGTTATCTTCCTTTAAGTTTATTTTACTTCTTTCACAGATATGTACAGAGCCCTCTCCATGTGTGTGGCCCTCTAAAATTTTAAGTCTGTGTGAGACCTATTTAAACTTCTTTTTTTTTTTTTAAAGAATATTGTTTATTTTGCAATTGTCCTTTGATTGAATAGAAAACTGCAACATAATATGCTAAGAACAGTAGATAGGCAACTTCACATTTTGGGTTTTTTTTTTTGATTTTTAATATTTTTATTACATATTTTCCTCAATTACATTTCCAATGCTATCCCAAAAGTCCCCCATAGCGCCCCCCACTTCCCTACCCACCCCTTCCCATTCTATTGGCCCTGGCATTCCCCTATATTGGGGCATATAAAGTTTGCAAGTCCAATAGGCCTCTCTTTCCATTTAAACTTCTTAATAAAACGTTCATTGGAGTTCCTGGATAAGTTGGACTTTGTATTACTGTGCTAAAACTGCACAATCCAAAGCATTTCAGAGAAGAAAAGGTTTATTTCATCTTAAAGCTTGTAGTCCATTATCCAGGTAAGACAGGTCAGGAACTGAAAGGCAGGAACCTAGAGTCAGGAACTAAGGAAAAAGCCATGGAGAAGTGCAGCTTGCTGGCTTATTTATACCCCAATCAACCTGAATTTTTAGTGTACCCAGGACCACTATACCAGCAGAAGCACTGTTCACAGTGAACTAGGTTCTCCATTATCACCAATCAAGAAGATTCCCCATGCGCTTCTCTACTGTCACTTTTGTATGGGAAATGAACTCAATTGAGGTTCTCTATTCCCTAATAACTCTAAATTGTATCAAGTTGACATAAACTACAAGTAAATTAAAAAGATACAAACAGGGGAAGGAGTCAAACTTACTCTGTTTGCAAATGGCTTGATAGTATATGTTATGCCTCCTGAGTATCCTACGGGAAAACTTCTATAACCCATAAACCAATTCAGCAATATAGCTGGATATAAAATCAACCTGAACAAATAAATAGTTTTAATACATACTAATAACCAACATAACAGAAGAAGATTATGGACATGTTCTCATTCATAACAAACACAAAGTAATAAAATAGCTAGGAATAAACCTAACCAAGAATGTGAAAAATCTCCACAATGAAAACTTTGACTCTTTTAAGAAAGTGATTAAGAAAGAAACTACAAAATAGAAATATATTTCATATTCACAGGTTGGTAGAATTAAAATTGTGAAAATTACCACAAAGAAAGGAGCATAAGTTGAGGAAATACCTCTATGAGATCCAGCTATAAGGCAATTTCTCAATTAGGGATCAAGGAGGGAGGGCCCTTTGTGAGTGGTAACATCCCTGGGCTGGTAGTCTTGGGTTCTATAGGAAAGGAAGCTGAGCAAGCCGGGGGAAGCAAGCCAGTAAGTAACATCACTCCATGGCCTCTACATCAGCTCCTGCTGCCTGACCTGCTTGAGTTCTAATCCTGACTTTCTTTGGTGATGAACAGCAATATGAAAGTGTAAGCAGAATAAACCCTTTCCTCCTCAACTTGCCTCTTGGTCATGATGTTTGTTCAGGAATAGAAACCCTAAGACAATTAGTATATGTAACTTCAGCCATTTAATAATTGAAATAAATGCCCAAAACACAAGCTGCAGAAAAGAAAACATCTTCAACAAATGGTTGGTTCTGCATGAAACTGGATGACCACATATGAAAGAATGGAATTGAACCTGTATTATCGCCTTGCACAAAAACTACCTGTGAGACATGAATGTAAAATATGAAGCACTGTAACTGCTAGACAAAAATGGAGAGAGTGTCCTACATGATAAAGCAAGATAAAAAGACATTTCAAATAGGACTTCATTTGCCCAAGAAGTAAGACCAACAATTGATTAGTGATGCTTCATAAAACTAAAAAACTGCACAACTAAAGAAAAAATACACCAGGTAAAAATGAAATCCACACAATGGGAGAAGATCATTACCAGCTATCTATCTGACAGAGAATTAGTATCCAGAATAAATAAAGAACTCAAAAAATAACTAATTAAAAATTTAAAAATATCCCGGAGAGATTGCTCAGCAGTTAAGAGCACTGACTGCTCTTTCAGAGGTCCTGAGTTCAATTTCCAGCAACCACATGATGGCTCTCAATCATCTGTAATGGGATTTGATGCCTTCTTCCAATATATCTGAAGAGAGAGACAGTATACTCACATACATAAAATAAATAATTAGTTTCTAAAGTAAAGAATATAAAACACAAAAACAATGACAAAAATTCTTTTCATAAATATTCTTTCCAAAACAATGACAAAAAATATTCTTTCAAAAAATGGGAGGAGGAGGAGGAGGAGGAAAGGAAGGAAGGAAGGAAGGAAGGAAGGAAGGAAGGAAGGAAGGAAGGAAGGAAGGAAGGAAGGAAGGAAGGAAGGAAGGATCGCAGTACTATTTACCTAAAAGAAACATTATAATATATGTAAGTCTGTGTATAGCTATACACACATAGCTTAAAACAAATTTTATCATCAAAGCTGACAATTCTTCCTCTAAAAGCCAAGACCACCTAAGAAAAAAACCCCAAAGCAGACATGTGAAGCTTGTTTTTTGAGTTATTAGCCCAGGCAATCTAAAAGACTCTCCCAAAATACAAGCTATTGTTCTTGCTCATGGTTGTCCTCCACAGGTAGCAGATAAATCACTATTGCTTAAGACACTGGGTACTCCAACACAGGACCCAGAGATCCTGAGCTGGATCCCTGAGCTAGAACTGACATGAATGTTTCATACAAACCTCCAAAAGAAGGGAAATAACCAACAGCTGCCCCTTTCCCCCAGGCACGTTGACTCTGAATAACAATGACAGCCATAGAATGATAACTTTATGGGTGTAATAATGGTAACCATATCTTGGATGTAACCAACAGCTAATTGTATGTAAGACCCATTCAACAAGAGGGTATTGGAATGTCTGGTGCTGGACACTTAGTCAATGACCCAGGGCTGGTGAAGTCATAGATCATGGAGGAGCACCTACAACCACCAATTTTCTAAACCAACAAAATCACTAACTTTATTCTCAATATTTGTCCTTAAACCACAGATGAGTATAGCCCTCATCCCACATCAAGAAAAAATTTCTTTTTAACAGAGAACATTAAAGAAAACTACACTCAATCAAAATGTAGAGTTCTGGAGCCCAGTCCCAACAAATACATCTGCAAACCAGTTCACACACCTTAAGCTCAAAGAACACTATGGTAAAGGGGACTGTAAAGATTGTAAAAGCCAAAGAGTTTTCTGTAAAACTCTGTCACCTAGTAATCTAAGAAAGTACATGGAATCTCAACAACATGATGGCCTCCATATGAGCTGAACAAGGCAGTACACGTGAGAAAGTAGCTAGAGACAAGCCTAAAAGGCCTCAACCCTACACAAAGAAGTACAGGTGACTATCAAAAGCATTAGTCTTCTCCAAGGACACACACACGAATTGGTTATCTAATACTAAATATTCAGTCATGGAAATATGCCTATATAGGTAACATTATATAGACTGATCAGGTTATATTTGGATATATATATATATATATATATATATATATATATATATATATTGAATTTCATCAAATCAAGTTAAATCCTTCCTGTAAATTTAAATGTCTAGAGGACAGCCAGACAATTAAAAAATAATCAGACTCTCTCTAGAGTATGCTAATGATAGTTAAGATGATTTTTTTCATAGTTTAAGGTACAATAGAGATTAGGAAAGTTGGTATTGGCACCTGTTAAAATATATTAAGTTGCTGTTCTTATCAAATTCCAATCACTTTCCTTAAATAAATGTCCCATGGATAGTTTTGGTCCTAAAGTGATAGAAACATTGATTTTGCAATTTTAACAATAATTTATATGCATTTTCTAATTGAATGAAGTTTTATCATATAATACATTTTCATCATTGTCTGTTTCTCCTCCCTCAACTCCAGCCCACCTCTCCACCCACCCTACCCACCCTATTCCATTTCCTTTCTTTCTCTCTTTAGAAAGAAAACAAACAGCCCAAAACAACAAACAAATCAGAATTTTTAAAACAAAAACAAAGGAACAAGCACAAGAATCTCTCTCTCTCTCTCTCTCTCTCTCTCTCTCTCTCACACACACACACACACACACACACACACACACACACACTAAATTATAAAATGAGAAATAATAATATACAAGCAATAAGACAAAAATGCCCAAACAAAGCAACATGAGACAAAATTATACAAAATACCATTAAGTTTGCTTTGTGTTGGCCATCTGCTGCTGGGCATGGGACACACCTTTAAGTGTGGTTAATATACACAGTGAAACTCTGTTGAAGAAAATCACTTTATCCTCTGCAAGCAGGTGTTACTTGCAGGTAGCTGCTTGGTTCGGGGTTTCCATCTCCCACCCTCAGCGCTGAGAGGAAGTGTGCACACAATATTTACATTCCCATAGGAAACAGTTAATTTCTGCAGTCCCTTTATCCTTTAATTCTTATGAATTAAGAATAATTCATCCAAATTAAACCAGTCCAAAGCCCTTCATTATTAAATGTCAAGCCATGTACCTCCTTTAAAGAAAATTTGTAGTTTAGAATGTTTATCTTTTTAATTCCTCTCAATACATTTCAAGAAAGAATTGTTGAAATCCTTTGAGTTATGGGTCCTAGAAACTGCTTACCAATATGATCTAGGTTCAATGAGTTGAATAATCTTAAAAATAAATAAGTCATTGCAATCACTAATGCTCTGTACATATCAGAGATGCAACTTTGATCTGGAGAAATAATACTATTTATTTATTTTGTGCAAACATGGTCTCTGTGGAGTCACAGTGAATAACTAAAGAAAATAATAGTGTATTTAGTAGATGCACTGTTATTTTATTTTAATTAAAAATGATTACTATATATACATCATATAAATATTTGTTCAGTATAATGCTTGGAGGTTGTGTGTGTAATGTGTGTGTGTGCGTGTGTACATTGTAGAATTTTCTCTAAGTAGTGAAGAGCCTATTTTGTGATAAATATTCATCTATTATTCTATATTTTTCAAAAATAAAACATGTCATTATTAGCCACTGCTTGCTGCAAAAGAAAAAATACTCTCTCTATGTAAAGCTGGGACCATTAGTAATCTATATGTATAAAGGTGTTGACAAGACAATTTAAAACCTTGTTGATAGATCTGAAAACACAGTAGATGCCCGATGATCTCCTCAGACACAGGAGCTTGACCAAATTTGCAGGACCAAGAATGATTTCCTTCCTGTGGAACAGGCTTCAAATACAATCAGAAAGTTGTTGGTTATTCTCCCAGTCATCATGTCCAGATTGTATTAATGGATACACCTTGCATGACAGGGCAGCATTGTAGGATGCAGGGTAAGGCACTGAGTAAGATTATCAATAGACTCCTCTCTCCACCAGCCCAGTGGCTTCAGTAGCATATCGCAGCACTATGAAGCTAGTAATAGGGAGGAATTTTCCAGACCATTTCCAATTGAATTTCTTTTTTAAATATGATTTTTATTGGATATTTTATTTATTTAACTTTCAAATGTTATCCCCTTTCTAGGATTTCTCTCTGGAAACCTCCTATTCCATCCTCCCTCCCCCTGCTCCTATCAGGGTGTTCCCCTACCCGCCCACCCACTACTGCCTCCCTGCCCTAGAATTCTCCTACACTGGGGCACCAAGCATTCCCAAAACCAAGGGCTTGTCCTCCCATTAATGTCCAACAAGGCCATCCTCTGCTACATGTGCAGCTGAAGTCAGGGCATCCTCCATGTATACTCTTTGGTTAGTGGTTTAGTTCCTGGGAACTCTAGGTCTAGTTGGTTGACATTGTTATTCTTCCTATGGGATGAAAACCCCTTCAGCTTCTTCAGACCTTTCTCTAACTCTATAATTGAGGACTCCATGCTCAGTCCAATGGTTGGCTGCGAGCATCCACCTTTGTATTTGCCAGGCTCTGGAAGAGCCTCTCAGTAAACAGCTATATCAGGATCCTGTCAACAAGCACTTGTTGGCATCTGCAATAGTGTCTAGGTTTGGTATCTGTATACGGGAAGGACCCCAGGTGGGGCACTCTCTGGATGGAACTTATTGAGACCACCTCCAGCAGGAAGACAGGACATCAAATGAGGGATGGGGTTGCAACCCCACAGTCACATCTCTGACCCCGAATTGTTCCTGTCTGAAAGAATTACAGGGATGGAAATGGAGAGATGCCTGAGGAAAAGAAGGTCCAGCGATGGGCCCAAAGTGTGATCCAGCTCAAGGGGAGGTCCCAAGGCCTGACACTATTACTCAGGTTATGGAGCATTTGCACAAAGGGACCTATCATGACTGCCCTCTGAAAGATCCAACGAGCAACTGAAAGAGTCAGATGCAGATATTTGTACCCAACCAATGGAAAGAAGCAGCTGACTCCTGATGTTGAATTAGGGAAGGCTGAAAGAAGCTCAGGAGAAGGGTGATCCTCTAGGAGGATCAGCAGTGTCAATTGACCAAGATCTCTCAAACACTGGACCACCAAACAGACAGCATACACCAGCTGATATGAAGCCCCTAACACATACAGTTGAGGATTTCTGGATCTGTGTTCATTCAGAGATGCATCTAACCCTCAAGAGACTGGAGGTTCCAAATTGATTCCTAGATCACTGTAATGTCTTCAATAATAGGTTCTTGACATGTAGTAATAGTGAGCAACCGTTAGCAATAATGGCAGTAGCCTGTTTTTGGAATCCTCTAAGGACAAAACTCATAGGGAGGTACCTTTGCCTGGCACTGAGATTTTCAGTTAAGAACCCATATTTTCAGGGAGAAACATTATCTACCTATTCAGGTATACTAGGTATCTCCATTCAAAATCCTCTTTTCCGTTAATTTTTAAATAAATTTGTGTACTCATTCATGTATTTAGTGTGTATGTGTTATTGCATATGAATAGTGTGTGTGAATGTGTGTGAATATGTATATGTGTATGAGTGTGTATGATAATGTGTGTATATCATGTCTGTGAATGTTTATATGTGTACAAGGGTGAGTCTGTGTCAGTCTGTGTGTTTATGTACGTGCATGCAGGTGCACATGTGTGTGTGTGTGTGTGTCTGTGTGTGTGTGTATACATGTGTCCTTTCCCTACTGATTTTTGATTTTGCTGCTCTGGAGAACCAGATTATTATAATTGCCATTCAAACATTTCTAAAGTCAATCTAACACAATCAAAATTCTTGTTGCAAACTCTACACAATGTAACAGAATCCAATTTATTTTTTTAATTTATTTTTTAATTAGGTATTTTCTTCATTTACATTTCAAATGCAATCACAAAAGTCCCCCAGACGCTGGCCCTCCACTCCCCTACCCACCCACTCCCACTTCTTGGCCCTGGCATTTCCCCGTACTGAGGCATATAAAGTTTGTAAGATCAAGGGGCCTCTCTTTGCAATGATGGCCTACTAGGCCATCTTCTGCTACATATGAAGATAGAGACACGAGGGTACTGTTTAGTTCATATTGTTGTTCCACCTATAGGGTTGCAGACCCCTTTATCTCGTTGGGTACTTTCTCTAGCTCCTCCATTGGGGGACCTGTGTTCCTTCCAATAGCTAACTGTGAGCATCCACTTCTGTGTTTTCCAGGCCCCCGGCATAGCCTCACAAGGGACAGCTATATCATGGTCCTTTCAGCAAAATCTTGCTGGTGTATGCAATGGTGTCAGTGATTAGAGACTGATTATGGGATGGATCCCCAGGTATGCCAGTCTCAAGATAGTCCAGACTTTCATCTCAGCTCCAAACATTGTGTCTGTAATTCCTTCCGGGGGGAGGGGTGTTCCCAATTCTAAGAAGAGACACAGTGTCCACAATTTGGTCTTTGTTCCTCTTGAGTTTCATGTGTTTTGCAAATTGTATCTTGTATCTTGGGTATTCTAAGTTTCTGGGCTAATATCCACTTATCAGTGAGTACATATCATGTGAGTTCATTTGTGATTGGGTTACTTCATTCAGGATGATGCCCTCCAGGTCCATCCATTTGCCTAGGAATTTCATAAATTCATTCTTTTTAATAGCTGAGTACTCTCCATTGTATAAGTGAACCAGATTTTCTGTATCCATTCCTCTCTTGAGGGACATCTGGGTTCTTTCCAGGTTCTCGCTATTATAAATAGGGCTGCTATGAAAATAGTGCAGCATATGTCCATATTACCAGTTGGAACATCTTCTGGGTATATGGCCAGGAGAGGTATTGCTACATGTTCCGGTAGTACTGTGTCCAGTTTTCTTAGGAGCAGTCAGACTGATTTCCAGAGTGGTTGTACAAGCTTTCAATCCCACCAGCAATGGAGGAGTGTTACTCTTTCTTCACATTCTCACCAGCATCTGCTGTCACCTGAATTTTTGATCCTAGCCGTTCTGACTGGTGTGAGGTGGAATCTCAGGGTTGTTTTGATTTGCATTTCCCTGATGATTAAGGATGTTGAACATTTTTTCAGGTGCTTCTCAGCCATTCGGTATTCCTCAGTTGAGAATTCTTTGTTTAGCTCTGTATCCCATTTTAATGGGGTTATTTGAATTTCTGGAGTTCACCTTCTTGAACTCTTTGTATATATTGGATATTAGTCCCTTATCAGATTTAGGATTTGTAAAAATTCTTTCCCAATCTGTTGGTGGCCTTTTTGTCTTTTTTTTTTTTAATATTTTTATTACATATTTTCCTCAATTACATTTCCAATACTATCCCAAAAGTCCCCCATAGCACCCCCCACTTCCCTACCCACCCATTCCCATTCTTTTGGCCCTGGCATTCCCCTATATTGGGGCATATAAAGTTTGCAAGTCCAATGGGCCTCTCTTTTCATTGATGGCCGACTAGGCCATCTTTCGATACATATGCAGCTAGAGACAAGAGCTCCAGGGTTCTGGTTAGTACATCATGTTGTTCCAACAATAGGGTTGCAGATCCCTTTAGCTCCTTGGGTACTTTCTCTAGCTTCTCCATTGGGAGCCCTGTGATACATCCAATAGCTGACTGTGAACATCCACTCCTGTGTTTGCTAGGCCCCAGCATCGTCTCACAAGAGACAGCTATATTTGGGTCCTTTCAGCAAAATCTTGCTAGTGTATGCAATGGTGTCAGCGTTTAGAAGCTGATTATGGGACGGATCCCTGGATACAACAGTCTCTAAATGGTCCATCCTTTCATCACAGCTACGAACTTTGTCTCTGTAACTCCTTCCCTGGGTGTTTTGTTCCCAATTCTAAGAAGGTGCACAGTGTCCACACTTTGGTCTTCATTCTTCTTGAGTTTCATGCGTTTATCAAATTGTATCTTATATCTTGGGTATCCTAAGTTTTGGGCTAATATCCACTTATCAATGAATACATATTGTGTGAGTTCTTTTGTGATTGTGTTACTTCACTCAAGATGATGCCCTCCAGGTCCATCCATTTGGCTAGGAATTTCATAAATTCATTCTTTTTAATAGCTGAGTAGTACTCCATTGTGTAAATGTACCATAATTTCTGTATCCATTCCTCTGTTGAGGGACATCTGGGTTCTTTCCAGCTTCTGGCTATTATAAATAGGGCTGCTATGAACATAGTGGAGCATGTGTCCTTTTTACCGGTTGGGACATCTTCTGGATATATGCCCAGGAGAGGTATTGCTGGATCCTCCTGTAGTACTATGTCCAATTTTCTGAGGAACCGCCAGACTGATTTCCAGAGTGGTTGTACAAGCTTGCAATCCCCCCAACAATGGAGGAGTGTTCCTCTTTCTCCACATCCTCGCCAGCATCTGCTGTCACCTGAATTTTTGATCTTAGCCATTCTGACTGGTGTGAGGTGGAATCTAAGGGTTGTTTTGATTTGCATTTCCCTGATGATTAAGGATGTTGAACATTTTTTCAGGTGCTTCTCTGCCATTCGGTATTCCTCAGGTGAGAATTCTTTGTTCAGTTCTGAGCCCCATTTTTTAATGGGGTTATTTGACTTTCTGGAGTCCACCTTCTTGAGTTCTTTATATATATTGGATATTAGTCCCTTATCTGATTTAGGATAGGTGAAGATCCTTTCCCAATCTGTTGGTGGTTTTTTTGTCTTATTGATGGTGTCTTTAGCCTTGCAGAAGCTTTGTAGTTTCATGAGGTCCCATTTGTCAATTCTCGATCTTACAGCACAAGCCATTACTGTTCTATTCAGGAATTTTTCCCCTGTGCCCATATCTTCAAGGCTTTTCCCCACTTTCTCCTCTATAAGTTTCAGTGTCTCTGGTTTTATGTGAAGTTCCTTGATCCACTTAGACTTGACCTTAGTACAAGGAGATAGGAATGGATCGATTCGCATTCTTCTACATGTTAACAACCAGTTGTGCCAGCACCATTTGTTGAAAATGCTGTCTTTCTTCCACTGGATGTCTTTAGCTCCCTTGTCGAAAATCAAGTGACCATAGGTGTGTGGGTTCATTTCTGGGTCTTCAATTCTATTCCATTGGTCTATTTGTCTGTCACTATACCAGTACCATGCAGTTTTTATCACAATTGCTCTGTAGTAGAGCTTTAGGTCCGGCATGGTGATTCCACCAGAGGTTCTTTTATCCTTGAGAAGAATTTTTGCTATCCTAGGTTTTTTGTTATTCCAGATGAATTTGCAGATTGCACTTTCTAATTCGTTGAAGAATTGATTTGGAATTTTGATGGGGATTGCATTGAATCTGTAGATTGCTTTTGGCAAGATAGCCATTTTTACAATGTTGATCCTGCCAATCCATGAGCATGGGAGATCTTTCCATCTTCTGAGATCTTCTATAATTTCTTTCTTCAGAGACTTGAAGTTTTTATTATACAGATCTTTCACTTCCTTAGTTAGAGTCACGCTAAGATATTTTATATTATTTGTGACTATTGAGAAGGGTGTTGTTTCCCTAATTTCTTTCTCAGCCTGTTTATTCTTTGTGTAGAGAAAGGCCATTGATTTGTTTGAGTTAATTTTATATCCAGCTACTTCACCGAAGCTGTTTATCAGGCTTAGGAGTTCTCTGGTGGAATTTTTAGGGTCACTTATATATACTATCATATCATCTGCAAAAAGTGATATTTTGACTTCATCTTTTCCAATTTGTATCCCTTTGATCTCCTTTTGTTGTCGAATTGCTCTGGCTAGGACTTCAAGTACAATGTTGAATAGGTATGGAGAAAGTGGACAGCCTTGTCTAGTCCCTGATTTTAGAGGGATTGCTTCAAGCTTCTCACCATTTACTTTGATGTTGGCTACTGGTTTGCTGTAGATTGCTTTTATCATGTTTAGGTATGGGCCTTGAATTCCTGATCTTTCCAAGACTTTTATCATGAATGGGTGTTGGATCTTGTCAAATGCTTTTTCCGCATCTAAGGAGATGACCATGTGGTTTTTGTCTTTGAGTTTGTTTATATACTGGATTACGTTGATGGATTTCCGTATATTGAACCATCCCTGCATCCCTGGGATGAAACCTACTTGGTCAGGATGGATGATTGTTTTGATGTGTTCTTGGATTCGGTTAGCAAGAACTTTATTGAGGATTTTTGCATCAATATTCATAAGGGATATTGGTCTGAAGTTTTCTATCTTTGTTGGGTCTTTTTGTGGTTTAGGTATCAGAGTAATTGTGGCTTCATAGAATGAGTTGGGTAGAGTACCTTCTGTTTCTATTTTGTGGAATAGTTTGTGAAGAACTGGGATTAGATCTTCTTTGAAGGTCTGATAGAACTCTGCACTAAACCCATCTGGTCCTGGGCTTTTTTTAGTTGGGAGACTATTAATGACTGCTTCTATTTCTTTGGGGGATATAGGGCTGTTTAGATCATTAACCTGATCTTGATTCAACTTTGGTACCTGGTATCTGTCTAGGAACTTCTCCATTTCATCCAGGTTCTCCAGTTTTGTTGAGTATAGCCTTTGGTAGAAGGATCTGATGGTGTTTTGGATGTCTTCAGGATCTGTTGTTATGTCTCCTTTTTCATTTCTGATTTTGTTAATTAGGATGCTTTCCCTGTGCCCTCTAGTGAGTCTGGCTAAGGGTTTATCTATCTTGTTGATTTTCTCAAAGAACCAGCTCCTTGATTGGTTGATTCTTTGAATAGTTTTTCTTGTTTCCACTTGGTTGATTTCACCCCTGAGTTTGATTATTTCCTGCCGTCTACTCCTCTTGGGTGAATTTGCTTCCTTTTGTTCTAGTGCTTTTAGGTGTGTTGTCAAGCTGCTAATGTGTGCTCTCTCTAGTTTCCTTTTGGAGGCACTCAGAGCTATGAGTTTTCCTCTTAGAAATGCTTTCATTGCGTCCCATAAGTTTGGGTATGTTCTGGCTTCATTTTCATTGAACTCTAAAAAGTCCTTAATTCCTTTCTTTATTCCTTCCTTGACCAAGGTATCATTGAGAAGAGTGTTGTTCAGTTTCCACGTGAAGGTTGGCTTTCTATTATTTATTTTGTTATTGAAGATCAGCCTTAGTCCATGGTGATCTGATAGGATGCATGGGACAGTTTCAATATTTTTATATCTGTTGAGGCCTGCTTTGTGACCAATTATGTGGTCAATTTTGGAGAAGGTACCATGAGGTGCTGAGAAGAAGGTATATCCTTTTGTTTTAGGATAGAATGTTCTGTAGATATCTGCCAGATCCATTTGATTCATAATTTCTCTTAGTTTCACTGTGTCCCTGTTTAGTTTCTGTTTCCATGATCTGTCCATTGGTGAAAGTGGTGTGTTGAAGTCTCCCACTATTATTGTATGAGGTGCAATGTGTGCTTTGAGCTTTACTAAAGTTTCTTTAATGAATGTGGCTGCCTTTGTATTTGGAGCATAGATATTCAGGATTGATAGTTCCTCTTGGAGGATTTTACCTTTGATGAGTATGAAGTGTCCCTCCCTGTCTTTTTTAATGACTTTGGGTTGGAAGTCAATCTTATCAGATATTAGAATGGCTACTCCAGCTTGTTTCTTCATGCCATTTGCTTGGAAAATTGTTTTCCAGCCTTTCATTCTGAGGTAGTGTCTATCCTTTTCTCTGAGATGAGTTTCCTGTAAGCAGCAAAATGTTGGGTCTTGTTTGTGTAGCCAGTTTGTTAGTCTATGTCTTTTTATCGGGGAGTTGAGTCCATTGATATTAAGAGATATTAAGGAAAAGTAATTGTTGTTTCCTCTTATTTTTGTTGTTAAAGTTGGCATTTTGTTCTTGTGGCTGTCTTCTTTTAGGTTTGTTGAGGGATTACCTTCTTGTTGTTTCTAGGGCGTGGTTCCTTTCCTTGTATTGGTTTTTTTCTGTTTTTATCCTTTGAAGGGCTGGATTCGTGGAGAGATAATGTGTGAATTTGGTTTTGTCGTGGAATACTTTGGTTTCTCCATCTATGTTAATTGAGAGTTTGGCTGGGTATAGTAGCCTGGGCTGGAATTTGTGTTCTTTTAGTGTCTGTATAACATCTGTCCAGGATCTTCTGGCTTTCATAGTCTCTGGTGAAAAATCTGGTGTAATTCTGATAGGCTTGCCTTTATATGTTACTTGGCCTTTTTCTCTTACTGCTTTTAGTATTCTATCTTTATTTAGAGCATTTGTTGCTCTGATTATTATGTGTCGGGAGGTATTTCTTTTCTGGTCCAGTCTATTTGGAGTTCTGTAGGCTTCTTGTATGTTCATGGGCATCTCTTTCTTTAGATTTGGGAAGTTTTCTTCTATAATTTTGTTGAAGATGTTTGCTGGTCCTTTGAGTTGAAAATCTTCATTTTCATCCACTCCTATTATCCGTAGGTTTGGTCTTCTCATTGTGTCCTGTATTTCTTGGATGTTTTGAGTTAGGATCTTTTTGCATTTTACATTTTCCTTGATTGTTGTGCCGATGTTCTCTATGGAATCTTCTGCACCTGAGATTCTCTCTTCCATCTCTTGTATTCTGTTGCTGATGCTCGTATCTATGGTTCCAGATTTCTTTCCTAGGGTTTCTATCTCCAGTGTTGCCTCATTTTGGGTTTTCTTTATTGTGTCTACTTCCCTTTTTAGGTCTAGTATGGTTTTGTTCATTTCCATCATCTGTTTGGATGTGTTTTCCTGTTTTTCTGTAAGGACTTCTACCTGTTTGATTATGTTATCGTGTTTTTCTTTAAGGATTTGTAACTCTTTAGCAGTGTTCTCCTGCAATTCTTTAAGGGATTTTTGTGCTTCCTCTTTATTGTCTTCTGCCTGTTTAGCAGTGTTCTCCTGCATTTCTTTAAGTGTGTTATTAAAGTCCTTCTTGAAGTCCTCTATCATCATCAGGAGATATGCTTTTAAATCTGTGTCTAGCTTTTCCGGTGTGTTGGGGTGCCCTGGACTGGGCGAAGTGGGGGTGCTGGGTTCTGATGATGGTGAGTGGTCTTGGTTTCTGTTAGTAAGATTATTACGTTTACCTTTCGCCATCTGGTAATCTCTGGGGTTAGTTGTTATCGTTGTCACTGTTTAAAGATTGGAGCAGAAGCTGTGTTCCACTCACCAGCAGTCTCTAAATCCTGCGGCGGGGGTCGTGGGTAGCTGATGGTACCCAGGTGCTGGTCCAGCCGGAAGAGGCCTGTGGTCCTACTCAGGCCGTTTTTCTGCTTCCCTAACTAATGCAGTCTCTGGTCCCGCGTGCAATTGGATTGGAGCAGAAGCTGTGTTCCACTCTCCAGAAGTCTTAAGATCCTGTGGTGTGTGTTGTGGGTAGCTGGTGAATGTCAGCCGACCCTGCGCCCCAGCTGCCCCGGTGCTTTTCTGACCAGAAGAGGGTTGTGGCCCTATGTAGGCCGGATTTCTCTCTCCCCAACCAGAGCAGTCTCAGGTCCCGCGTGATTGGACTGGAGCAGAAGCTGTGTTCCACTCACCAGCAGTCCCAAAATCCTGCGGGGGGAGTCGTGGGTAGCTGGCGGGTGTCAGGCAACCCTGTGCTCCCGCTACCCTGGCGCTGCTCCGGCCAGATGAGGCCTGTGGCCCTACTCAGGCCGGTTTCTGCTTCCCTAACTAATGCAGTCTCAGGTCCCGCGCAATTGGATTGGAGCAGAAGCTGTGCTCCACTCACCAGAAGTCTTAAGATCCTGTGGCGGGTGTTGTGGGTAGCTGGCGAGTGTCAGCAGACCCTGCGCCCCAGCTGCCCCCGGCCTTTTTGTCTTATTAACAGTATCTTTTGTCCTACAGAAGCTTTGCAATTTTATGAAGTCCTATTTGTTGATTCTTGATCTTAAAGCACAGACCATTGCTATTCTGTTTAGGAATTTTTCCCCATATCTCTGAGGTTTTTCCCTGCTTTCTCCTCTATAAATTTCAGTGTCTCTGTTTTTTTTTAAATTAGGTATTTCCCTCATTTGCATTTCCATTGCTATCCCAAAAGTCCCCCATACCATCTCCCCCATCCTCTACCCACACTCCCACTTCTTAGCCCTGGCGTTCCCCTGTACTGAGGCATATAAAGTTTGCATGTCCAATGGGCCTCTCTTTCCACTGATAGCCAGCTAGGAAATCTTCTGATACATATGCAGCTAGAAACACTTTCTCCTTTATAAATTTCAGTGTCTCTGGTTTTATATGGAGTTCTTTGATCCACTTAGACTTGAGGTTTGTACAAGGAGATAAGAATGGGTCAATTTGCATTCTTTTACATGATAACGAACAAGTTGTGCCAGCACCATTTGTTGAAAATACTGTTCTTTATCCACTGGATGATGTTAGCTCCCTTATCAAAAATCAAGTGACCATAGGTGTGTGGGTTCATTTCTGGGTCTTCAATTCTATTCCATTGATCTACCTGTCTGTTGCTGTATCAGTACCATGAATTTTTTTCTCACAATTGCTCTGTAGCCTGAGATCAGACATGGTGATTCCAACAGAGGTTCTTTTATGGTTGAGAATAATTTTTGCTATCATAGGTTTTTTTGTTATAACTGATGAATTTGCAAATTGCTCTTTCTAACTCAGTGAAGAATTGAGTTGGAATTTTGATGGGGATTGCATTAAATCTGTAAACTGCAACCAGCAAGATACCCATTTTGACTATACTAATCCTGCCAATCCATGAGCATGGGAGATCTTTCCATCTTCTGAGATCTTCAATTTCTTTCTTCAGAGACTTGAAGTTCTTATCATACAGATCTTTCACTTCCTTAGTTAGAGTCGCACCAAGGTATTTTATATTATTTGTGACTATTTTTAAGGGTGTTGTTTCCCTAATTTCTTTCTCAGCCTGTTTATCCTTTGTGTAGAGAAAGGACACTGATTTGTGTGAGTTAATTTTCTATCCAGATACTGCACTGAAGCTGTTTATCAGGTTTAGGAGTTCTCTGGTGGAATTCTTAGGGTTATTTATATATACTATCATATCATCTGCAAATAGTGATATTTTGACTTCTTCCTTTCCAATTTGTATCCCCTTGACCTCCTTTTGTTTTCAAATTGCTCTGGCTAGGATTTCAAGTACTACATTGAATGGGTAGGGAGAAAGTGGGAAGCATTGTCTAGTCCCTGATTTTAGTGGGATTGTTTCGAGTTTCTCTCCATATACTTTGATGTTGGTTACTAGATTGCTGTAGACTGCTTTTATTATGTTTAGGTATGGGTCTTGAATTCCTGATCTATCCATGACTTTAATATGAAGCGGTGTTGGCCCATTCATGGTAAAACTCTTGGAAAGATCAGGAATTCAAGGCCCATA
Source organism: Mus caroli (assembly GCF_978045245.1). Taxonomy (NCBI): domain Eukaryota; kingdom Metazoa; phylum Chordata; class Mammalia; order Rodentia; family Muridae; genus Mus; species Mus caroli. The sequence continues at coordinate 48,489,341 of NW_028227269.1, forward strand.
CCTAAACATGATAAAAGCAGTATACAGCAAACCAGTAGCCAACATCAAAGTAAATGGTGAGAAGCTGGAAGCAATCCCACTAAAATCAGGGACTAGACAAGGCTGCCCACTCTCTCCCTACCTATTCAACATTGTACTTGAAGTCCTAGCCAGAGCAATTAGACAACAAAAGGAGATCAAGGGGATACAAATCGGAAAAGAAGAAGTCAAAATATCGCTTTTTGCAGATGATATGATAGTATATATAAGTGACCCTAAAAATTCCACCAGAGAACTCCTAAGCCTGATAAATAGCTTCAGTGAAGTAGCTGGATATAAAATTAACTGAAGAAAGTCAATGGCCTTTCTGTACACAAAGGATAAACAGGCAGAGAAGGAAATTAGGGAAACAACACCCTTCTCAATAGTCACAAACAATATAAAAGACCTTGGTGTGACTCTAACTAAGGAAGTGAAAGATCTGTATGACAAGAACTTCATGTCCCTGAAGAAATAAATTAAAGAAGATCTCAGAAGATGGAAAGACCTCCCATGCTCATGGATTGGCAGGATCAACATTGTAAAAATGGCTATCTTACCAAAAGCAATCTACAGATTCAATGCAATCCCCATCAAAATTCCAACTCAATTCTTCAACGAATTAGAAAGGGCAAACTTCAAATTCATCTGGAACAACAAAAAACCTAGGATAGCAAAAACTCTTCTCAAGGATAAAAGAACCTCTGGTGGAATCACCATGCCTGACCTAAAGCTGTACTACAGAGCAATTGTGATAAAAACTGCATGGTACTGGTATAACGACAGACAAGTAGACCAATGGAACAGAACTGAACACCCTGAGATCAACCCACATACCTATGGTCACTTGGTCTTTGACAAGGGAGCAAAAACCATCCAGTGGAAAAAAGACAGCATTTTCAACAAATGGTGCTGGCACAACTGGCCATTATCATGTAGAAGAATGCGAATTGATCCATTCCTATCTCCTTGTACCAAGGTCAAATCTAAGTGGATTAAGGAACTCCACATGAAACCAGAGACACTGAAACTTATAGAGAAGAAAGTAGGGAAAAGCCTCAAAGGTATGGGTACAGGGGAAAAATTCCTGAATAGAACAGCAAAGGCTTGTGCTGTAAGATCGAGAATCGATAAATGGGACCTCATAAAGTTGCAAAGCTTCTGCAAGGCAAAAGACACCATCAATAAGACAAAAAGACCACCAACAGATTGGGAAAGGATCTTTACCTATCCTAAATCAGATAGGGGACTAATATCCAATATATATAAAGAACTCAAGAAGGTGGACTCCAGAAAATCAAATAACCCCATTAAAAAATGGGGCTCAGAACTGAACAAAGAATTCTCACCTGAGGAATACCGAATGGCAGAGAAGCACCTGAAAAAATGTTCAACATCCTTAATCATCAGGGAAATGCAACTCAAAACAACCCTGAGATTCCACCTCACACCAGTCAGAATGGCTAAGATCAAAAATTCAGGTGACAGCAGATGCTGGCGAGGATGTGGAGAAAGAGGAACACTCCTCCATTGTTGGGGGGATTGCAAGCTTGTACAACCACTCTGGAAATCAGTTTGGTGGTTCCTCAGAAAATTGGACATAATACTACCAGAGGATCCAGCAATACCTCTCCTGGGCATATATCCAGAAGATGTTCCAACCGGTAAGAAGGACACATGCTCCACTATGTTCATAGCAGCCTTATTTATAATAGCCAGAAGCTGGAAAGAACCCAGATGCCCCTCAACAGAGGAATGGATACAGAAAATGTGGTCACATTTACACAATGGAGTACTACTCAGCTATTAAAAAGAATGAATTTATGAAATTCCTAGGCAAATGGATGGATCTGGAGGGCATCATCCTGAGTGAGGTAACATATTCACAAAGGAACTCACACAATATGTACTCACTGATAAGTGGATATTAGCCCAAAAACTTAGGATACCCAAGATATAAGATACAATTTGCTAAAAGCATGAAACTCAAGAAGAACGAAGACCAAAGTGTGGACACTGTGCACCTTCTTGGAATTGGGAACAAAACAACCATGGAAAGAGTTACAGAGATAAAGTTTGGAGCTGTGAAGAAAGGATGGACCATCTAAAGACTGCCATATCCAGGGATCCATCCCATAATCAGCTTCCAAACGCTGACACCATTGCATACACTAGCAAGATTTTGCTGAAAGGACCCAGATATAGCTGTCTCTTGTGAGACAATGCCGGGGCCTAGCAAACACAGAAGTGGATGCTCAAGGTCAGCTATTGGATGGATCACAGGGCCCCCAATGGAGGAGCTAGAGAAAGTACCCAAGGAGCTAAAGGGAACTGCAACCCCATAGGTGGAACATTATTATGAACTAACCAGTACCCCAGAGCTCTTGACTCTAGCTGCATTTGTATCAAAAGATGGCCTAGTAGGCCATCACTGGAAAGAGAGGCCCATTGGACTTGCCAACTTTATATGCCCCAGTACAGGGGAATGCCAGGGCCAAGGGGTGGGAGTGTGTGGGTGGGGGACTGGGGGGGGAGTGTATTGGGGACTTTTTGTATAGCATTGGAAATGTAATTGAGGAAAATACCTAATTAAAAAAAATATGAAGGGGTGTTGGATTTTGCAAAATGCTTTCTCAGCATCTGAAATGATCATGTGATTTTAGTCTTTGAGTTTGTTTAAATAGTGGATTATGTTTATGGATTTCCATATATTAAAATATCCCTGCATCCCTGGGATGGGTCATGATGGATGATCATTTTGATGTGTTCTTGAATTCGGTTTGTGAGGATTTTATTGAGTATTTTTGCATCAATATTCATAAGGGAAATTGGTCTGAAGTTCTCTTTCTTTGTTGGATCTTTGTGTGGTTTAGGTATCAGAGTAATTGTGGCTTCATAGAATGAATTGGGTAGAGTACCTTCTGTTTCTATTTTGTGGAATAGTTTGAGGAGAATTGGAATTAGGTCTTCTCTGAAGGTCTAATAGAAGTCTGCACTAAACCCATCTGGTCCTGGGGCTTTTTTTTTTAAGTTGGTAGACTCTTAGTGACTGCTTCTATTTCTTTAGGGGAAGTGGGACTGTTAAGATCATTAATCTGATCCTGATTTAACTTTGGTACCTGGTATCTGTCTAGGAAGTTGTCCATTTCATCCAGGTTTTCCAGTTTTGTTGAGTGTAGCCTTTTGTAGTAGGATTTGATGATGTTGTGGACTTCCTCAGGTTCTGTTGTTATGTCTCCTTTTTCATTTCTGATTTTGTTAATTAGGATACTATCCCTGTGCCCTCCAGTTAGTCTGGCTAATGGTTTATCTATCTTGTTGATTATCTCAAAGAACCAGCTCCTGGTTTGGTTGATTCTTTGAATAGTTCTTTTTGTTTTCACTTGGTTGATTTCAGCCCTAAGTTTGATTATTTCCGGCAGTGTAATCCTCTTGAGTGACTTTGATTCCTTTAGTTCTAGAGCTTCTAGTTGTTCTGTCAGGCTGCTAGTGTATGCTTTCTCTAGTTTCGTTTTGGAGGCACTCATGGCTATGAGTTTTCCTCTTAGGACTGCTTTTATTGTGTCCCATAAGTTTGGGTATGTTGTGGCTTCATTTTCATTAAACTCTAAAAAGTCTTTCTTTATTTATTTCTTCCTTGACCAAGTTATCATTGAGTAGAGGGTTGTTCAGTTTCCACATAAATGTTGGCTTTCTATTATTTATGCTGTTATTGAAGACCAGCCTTAGTCCATGGTGATCTGATAGGATGCATGGGATAATTTCAATATTTTTGTATATGTTGAGGCCTGTTTTGTGACCAATATGGTCAATTTTGAAGGAGGTACCATGAGGTGCTGAGAAGGAGGTATGTCCTTTTGTTTTAGAATAAAATGTTCTGTAGATATCTGTTAAATCCATTTGTTTCATAACTTCTGTTAGTGTCCATGTGTCTCTGTTTAGTTTCTGTTTCCAAGATCTGTCCATTGGTGAGAGTGGGGTGTTGAAGTCTCCCACTATTATTGTGTGAGGTGCAATGTGTGCTTTGAGCTTTACTAAAGTTTCTTTAATGAATGTGGCTGCCCTTGCACTTGGAGCATAGATATTTAGAATTGAGAGTTCCTCATGGTAGATTTTACCTTTGATGAGTATGAAGTGCCCTGCCTTGTTATTTTTGACAACTTAGGTTTGGAAGCCAATTTTATTCGATGGGATCCTCATTTTATTGATATTTTTGTTTATATATCACTTGATCCTTTTCACTTGCTGCCTTCAATATCACTTTGTTGTTGTTCTCTTTTGCATTTAATGTTTTGACCATTATATGACATGTGAAGGTTTTTTAAAATAATCTTGTTTATTATTTGTTTTGTAGTCCTCTTTGACTTTGATAAACATCCTATTGGAAGAACATAAACATGAATAACTAAGATAATAAGTCCATGCCAACAGTTCTCATTGAGGATATGTGAAGTTGGCAGCAGGAATCCCGGGTCACTACTGAAGGTAGACACGAAGGAACACAAGACACATGGTCCTAAGGCAGGTCATGATGCTAGGTGGAATTGTTAGCATGGATCTTGGTCTTTTACCTGGAAAGGAACAGCACTTGGATCCTGGGGATGAATGGTAGCACAATTCTATGGTCCTTGCCTAAAGACTAAGCCAACTGTAACACATGGCATGGAGTAGGCAGAGTTGATAGAGACTGAATTGGAGTCCCTATTTGATGATGTTAATTTGTTTGATAATAATAACAACCATTTCAAATGTGTGCACATCAAAATATGTTGTACACCCTGTGTCTATGCAAGTTTATATTTTATGTCTTTTTAATTTTTTATTGTTTGATCATTTCTTACATGCATATAATTGCTTTGATCAAATTTACCCCCATGCACTCATCTTCAATTTCTGCCCAACCCTTCATGACTCAGTATTCCTTATTTATGTGCTAATTTTAATTGAGTATACTTTGTGCCACCAATATGGGTATATGTGTATATATATCCAAGAATAGGTAGCTCCTCAAAGGATGCATACCTCAAGAAAGTTGACCCTCCATTTCTCAGGAGCCAGCTCCCAATATCTTCTCACCTAGGTTAAGCACTTCATGAGACCATCCTTTATCAGTACTGGGCATTTGACTGGCTTGATCTTGTCAAATCTTGTTACAAAAAAAGAGAGGTCTTTAAACATTATTAATGCCATCAAATATATTCACTTTCACACTGTTAAAGATTATGAAGGTTGTTATTCTATTTTAATGTATATAAATGCTAATTATGTTTTTCTATTGGTTAAATAAACATAGACATAGAAGATAAATAACTTGATGACAATTTAAAATTCATATTAATAATATATTTTTCTTTCAATATTTTAATTCACACTAGTGTATTTGAAACCCTGACCTTCACAACATGCCACCTATTTGACCATCTACAGAACTGTCAGTAAGATGCAATTACATTTAAGCTGAAGTTTCAAGCATTGCCACAATGGCCAAACATGCTTTGAGAATTTAAGCTGTGTGTTGTACATTGACAGTAGGTGTTCCTAGTTTAAAAAAATAGCAAAATTATTACTTGCAATTTCTTTTAGTGATTGAGGAAGATGTAACCCTATTAGTTGGTGTGAAATTAATGACATGCTATTTTAATGCTCATTTCTTAACTAAAGATTTCAAAAGACTAGAAGGCTGTCAGACATGAAAGGAAATTAAAGGTTTGATTTCAAAAGACATTCAAATTAACAACAAATAGAAACTTTTCCTTTAAAGCCTCTCAAATAGCTGAGTGTGACTAGGAAAGAATATCAAGCACAAAGGAAGTTTATTTTCCGTATTGATTAAAAAAAAAAACTGTATGATACTGAGTTCTAAAAATGTATGCTAATTTATCTCTGCAAAGTGTGAAGTGGACAGGCTTGATTACCGAATTGATTAGTTCATTTCTTTAAATCTTTAGTGCTTTCTCACAAATATGTTAAAATATCAAAGAAGTATGGAGACAGTAAACTGGAACAGTTCAAGAGATTGGCAGCTTAAGCATGAATAGGGATTTCTGTCATTTACTACCAAAGCAGACACCATTGTGCTAACAGTGCCAGGAATTGAGATGTCTTTTAAAATCACACAGATGTGCATGAGTATGGACATACACCTGTGTTAGTGACCGGTCTGTTTTCTCCAAAAGTTGTCAAGAGTTAAGATAAAATGTTATAGAATTTCTTAGCCTATTACCAGCGAAAGCAGAAAAAACAATTCATTCTAACATTTCTATCTAGAATATTTTCACATTCATGTAAATGGGTTGAATTGCTGTTACTGGGAAAACAATGTGGAAAAGAGACAAGTTTGATACATAGATTCTTAGACATAATTCAGTTTACACAGGTATGTACATAAAACATGGCATGAAAACTAGCCAATGGAACCAGTGGAATGACAAACTGGTAAACTTAGAATACCCAAGATACAAGATACAATTTGCAAAATACATGAAACTCAAGAAGAACAAAAACCAAAGTGTGGACACTTTGCCCCTTCTTAGAATTGGGAACAAAACACCCATGGAAGGAGTTACAGAGACAAAGTTTGGAGCTGAGACAAAAGGATGGACCATCTTGAGACTGCCATACCCAGGGATCCATCCCATAATCAGCCTCCAAACGCTGACATCATTGCATACACTAGCAAGATTTTGCTGAAAGGACCCAGATATAGCTGTCTCTTGTGAGGCTATGCTGGGACCTAGCAAACACAGAAGTGGATGCTCACAGTCAGCTATTGGATGGATCACAGGGCCCCCAATGGAGGAGCTAGAGAAAGTACCCAAGGAACTAAAGGGGTCTGCAACCCTATAGATGGAACAACAATATGAACTAACCAGTACCCCCGGAGCTCGTGTCTCTAGCTGCATATGTATCAGAACATGGCCTAGTCGGCCATCAGTGGAAAGAGAGGCCCATTGGTCGTGCAAACTTTATCTGCTTCAGTACAGGGGAATGTCATGGCCAAGAAGTGGGAGTGGGTGGGTAGAGGAGTCGGGGGAGTATGGGGGACTTTTGGGATAGCATTGAAAATGTAAATGAAGAAAATATCCAATAAATTTAAAAAAAAAAGAAAATTCTTCCTAGTTACCAAATTGTAGGTAAATAGCCACAGTCTGTGGCCATTTCTGATGCTGCAGTTTCTCTGAGTTCATGTACTTTAGAAATCAAATGCAATATTTTCATTAAGCATTTTTTCAAGGACATGTTAATATGTGTAGTATTGATAAATTTATTTACAATTAGTGTTAATTTGGTGCCTGCCCTACTAGCAGTGGGAGGCTTCTCAGCTAGACCCTGCTCCTTGAAGAGTACCAGCATTTTCTTTACTTTAATATTTATTTATACTTTGAAATGTTCATACATGTATACAATGCGTCTTCATTGTGTGTATCCCCAACTGGGCCTTCCTCCCAATTCCAGTCCTTCTTTATCAGTTTTAATTAATTAACTTTTAATCCACTGGGTTCAATTAGCATTGCCACGCATGTGCATAGGCATTATGCTTTTCCCTGGGGTACTCTAGTGGTCACTTACTGGAGAAAATCTATGCTCCCTTTCCCAGTATTAATCACCTGTCAATACCTCTTCAATTAGAGGTGGGAACTCAGGACCAACTCTGGCCTCCTGGAAAGGATTCTTAATTGGCTTGATCTTGTACAGGCCTTGTGTGTGTATAAAGAAGCTACTGTGAGTTCAAGTATACAACAGTTGAGTCATGTCTAGACTATAGCATTTCACACTACTCCTCTCAAACGTCTCAGTCTTACATTTTTTTTTTCGTTCTTCTTTCATGATGCTTTCTGAGCCTTGGAAGGAAGTTAATATGATGTCTCCTCCACAACCAAGCACTCACAGTTACTTTCAGCATTTTGTGCAGTAATGCATCTTTGCAATAACTACTTGTCACTGCAATAGGAAGTTACTGTGGCAAAGATTAGGAGCAGCACAAATATATGGATATAAAAATATTTAGATAAAGGTTTGGCAACATGAACATTTAAAAAAAAAAACAAACTTAGCTCTCTCCTAGGGTCTCTGAGTACCCAAGCCATGGGTTTTGATCATGCTCAGAGTACCATACCTGAATTACCACATATGGAATAGATCTTAACTCCGAACAAGAGACCAGTAGGCTATCTCCACAAACAGTTTTGACACTATTACATTAATATGCACATTTTCCTGGCAGGTTGCTATGGTAGCAATCAGGGTCCAGCCTGAATAAAGACAATTGGTATATGTTCTTCCCTAGCAGCTTTTATAACACCTTCCAGTCCTACAAATGCTGGCTAGCAGGTAGAGTTTCCTGCTCTGTTTAAGACTAATCTCTATGGATCCTACACCCAAAATGTATTATGTCTTCATTAATAGACTCTTACTATCTAGTTATGGTGGCGAACCCAGGAAAATAGCATTAACTTTTATCTTCCTGTATCTTCTGCGTTCTTATACTCTTTCCTCCTCTGATGAGATATTCATTTAGAGCTGTGTGCTCTACAGACTCTCCACTCAATGTCTGGCTGAAGGTCTCTCCGTGTGTTACCTTCTGTTGTAGGAGGAACCTTCTCTGATGATGAAAGATTACAATGAGGTACTGATTTATGAGTATAGAAGAATGTCATTAGAATGGGAGGGAAGGCCCTTGGACCTGTGGGGGCTTGATGCCCCAGAGATGCTAGAGTGGTGAGGTGGGAGTTGGCGAATGGGTGGAGGGGAACACTCATAGAGGCAAAGGGGAGGAGAGGTTGGAATGGGGGGCGTGGAGGGCCAACCAGGAAGGTGGATATCATTTGAAATGTAAATGAATAAAATGGTTTATTTAATTAAAAATATTATTGATACTTTTTTAAATTAACTTATTTTTTATGTTCCATATTTTATTCCCTGCCTCAATCCACCTTCTGAATGTTCCATATCCTATACCTCCTCCCTACTCCCCTGTCTCCATGTTGATGTCCCCACCCCCAACCTCACCTGACTTCTAAACTCCTTGGAGCCTCTAGTCTCTTGAGGGTTAGGTGCATTATCTCTGAATGAACACAGACCTGGAAGTCCTCTACTGTATTGTGTTGGGGGCCTCGTATCAGCTGGTATATGCAACCTGGTTGCTGGTCCAGTGTTTAAGAGATCTCAGGGGTCCAGATTAGTTGAGACTGCTGGTCCTTCTACAGGATTGCCCTTTTCGTCAGACTCTTTCAGCCTTCCCTAATTCAGCATCAGGGGGCAGCAGCTTCTGTCCATTGGTTGGGTGCAAAAATCTGCATCTGACTCTTTCAGCTGCTTGTTGGGTCTTTCAGAGGGCAGTCATGATAGGTCCCTTTTTGTGAGTGCTCCAAAGCCTCAGTAATAGTGTCAGGCCTTAGGACATCCCCTTCAGCTGGATCTGTTTGGGTCTGTCATTAGACATTCTTTTCCTCAGGCTCCTTTCCATTTCCATTCCTGTAATTCTCTCAGACAGGAACAATTATGGGTCAGAATTGTGACTGTGGGGTGGCAACCCCATTGCTCACTTGATGCCCTGTCTTCCAGTTGGAGGTGGATTATATAAGTTCCCTCTCCCTACTGTCAGGCATTTCATCTAAGATCCTTCCCTTAGAGTCCTGAAAGTCTCTCACCTCCCAGATCTCTGGTGCATTCTGGAGGGTCATCCAAACCTCCTATTTCCCGAGGTTGCTTGTTTCCATTCTTTCTGTTAGCCCTCAGGACTTCTTCAGTCCTTTTCTCTCACCCAACACCAAATCAGGTGCCCCCCACCCCACTTCCCACCCTCTGTCAACGTTTCCCCCCTAGAGCCCTCCCTCCCTCCCCACTTGATACATTTTTATTTTAAAGCCAGTGGTATGTGGGTTTTTTGTTTTGTTTTGTTTTGTTTTTTGTTTTGTTATTTTTTTAATTAGGTATTTTCCTCATTTACATTTCCAATACTATCTAAAAAGTCCCCAATACACTCCCCCCCACTCCCCTAAGGACACACTCCCACTTTTTGGCCCTGGGGTTCCCCTTGTACTGGGGCATATAAAGTTTGCAAGTCCAATGGGCCTCTCTTTCCAGTGATGGCCGACTAGGCCATCTTTTGATACATATGCAGCTAGAGTCAAGAGCTCTGGGGTACTGGTTACTTCATAATGTTGTTGCTGACTGTGAGCATCCACTTCTATGTTTGCTAGGCCCGGCCTTGTCTCACAAGAGACAGCTATATCTGGATACTTTCAGCAAATTCATGCTAGTGTATGCAATGGTGTCAGAGTTTGGAAGCTGATTATGGGATGGATCCCTGGATATGGCAGTCTTTAGATGGTCCATCCTTTCGTCACAGCTCCAAACTTTATCTCTGTAACTCTTTCCATGGGTGATTTGATCCCAATTCTAAGAAGGGGCACAGTGTCCACATTTTGGTCTTCGTTCTTCGTGAGTTTCATGCGTTTAACAAATTGTATCTTATATCTTGGGTATCCTAAGTTTTTGGGCTAATATCCACTTATCAGTGAGTACATATTGTGTGAGTTCCGTTGTGATTGTGTTACCTCACTCAGGATGATGCCCTCTAGGTCTATCCATTTGCCTAGGAATTTCATAAATTCATTCTTTTTAATAGCTGAGTAGTAGTCCATTGTGTAAATGTACCACATTTTCTGTATCCATTCCTCTGTTGAGGGGCATCTGGATTCTTTCCAGCTTCTGGTTATTATAGATAAGGCTGCTATGAACATAGTGGAACATGTGTCCTTCTTACCGGTTGGAACAACTTCTGGATATATGCCCAAGAGGTATTGCTGGTTCCTCTGGTAGTATTATGTCCAATTTTCTGAGGAACCGCCAAACTGATTTCCAGAGTGGTTGTACAAGCTTGCAATCCCACCAACAATGAAGGAGTGTTCCTCTTTCTCCACATCCTTGCCAGCATCTGCTGTCACCTGAATTTTTGATCTTAGCCATTCTGACTGGTGTGAGGTGGAATCTCAGGGTTGTTTTGAGTTGCATTTCCCTGATGATTAAGGATGTTGAACATTTTTTCAGGTGCTTCTCTGCCATTCGGTATTCCTCAGGTGAGAATTCTTTGTTCAGTTCTGAGCCCCATTTTTTAATGGGGTTATTTGATTTTCTGGAGTCCACCTTCTTGAGTTCTTTATATATATTGGATATTACTCACCTATCTGATTTAGGATAGGTAAAGACCCTTTCCCAATCTTTTGGCAGTCTTTTTGTCTTATTGACGGTGTCTTTTGCCTTGCAGAAGCTTTGCAACTTTATGAGGTACCATTTATCGATTCTCGACCTTACAGTACAAGCCTTTGCTGTTCTATTCAGGAATTTTTCCCCTGTACTCCTATCTTCGATGCTTTTCCCTACTTTCTCCTCTATAAGTTTCAATGTCTCTGGTTTTATGTGGCGTTCCTTAATCCACTTAGATTTGACCTTAGTACAAGGAGATAGGAATGGATCAATTCGCATTCTTCTACATGATAACTGCCAGGTGTTCCAGCACCATTTGTTGAAAATGCTGTCTTTTTTCCACTGGATGGTTTTTGCTCCCTTGTCAAAGATCAAGTGACCATAGGTGTGTGGGTTCATCACCGGGTCTTCAATTCTGTTCCATTGGTCTACTTGTCTGTCATTATACTAGTACCATGCAGTTTTTATCCCAATTGCTCTGTAGTACAGCTTTAGGTGAGGCATGGTGATTCCACCAGAGGATCTTTTATACTTGAGAAGAATTTTTGCTATCCTAGGTTTTTTGTTATTCCAGATGAATCTGCTGACTGCCCTTTCTAATTCGTTGAAGAATTGAGTTGGAATTTTGATGGGGATTGCATTGAATCTGTAGATTGCTTTTGGCAAGAGAGTCATTTTTACAATGTTGATCCTGCCAATCCATGAGCATGGGAGATTTTTCCATCTTCTGAGATCTTCTTTAATTTCTTTCTTCAGAGACTTGAAGTTCTTGTCATACAGATCTTTCACTTCCTTAGTTAGAGTCACGCCAAGGTCTTTTATATTGTTTGTGACTATTGAGAAGGGTGTTGTTTCCCTAATTTCTTTCTCAGCCTCTTAATCCTTTGTGTACAGAAAGGCCACTGACTTGCTTGAGTTAATTTGATATCCAGCTACTTCACTGAAGCTGTTTATCAGGCTTAGGAGTTCTCTGGTGGAATTTTTAGGGTCACTTATATATACTAACATATCATCTGCAAAATGTGATATTTTGACTTCTTCCTTGCCAATTTGTATCCCCTTGATCTCCTTTTGTTGTCTAATTGCTCTGGCTAGGACTTCAAGTACAATGTTGAATAGGTAGGGAGAGAGTGGACAACCTTGTCTAGTTCCTGATTTTAGTGGGATTTCTTCCAGCTTCTCACCATTTACTTTGATGTTGGCTACTAGTTTGCTGTAGATTGCTTTTATCATGATTAGGTATGGGCCTTGAATTCCTGATCTTTCCAAGACTTTTATCATGAATAGGTGTTGGATTTTGTCAAAGGCTTTCTCAGCATCTAACGAGATGATCATGTGGTTTTTCTCTTTGAGTTTGTTTATATACTGGATTACGTTGATGGATTTCCATATACTGAAACATCGTTGCATCCCTGGGATGAAACCTACTTGGTCAGGATGGATGATTGTTTTGATGTGTTCTTGGATTCGGTTAGCGAGAACTTTATTGAGGATTTTTGCATCGATATTCATAAGGGAAATTGGTCTGAAGTTCTCTATCTTTGTTGGGTCTTTTTGTGGTTTAGGTATCAGAGTAATTGTGGCTTCATAGAATGAGTTGGGTAGAGTACCTTCTGTTTCTATTTTGTGGAATAGTTTGTGAAGAACTGGGATTAGATCTTCTCTGAAGGTCTGATAGAACTCTGCACTAAACCCATCTGGTCCTGGGCTTTTTTGTTTGGGAGACTATTAATGACTGCTTCTATTTCTTTAGGGGATATGGGACTGTTTAGATCATTAACCTGATCTTGATTTAACTTTGGTACCTGGTATCTGTCTAGAAACTTGTTCATTTCATCCAGGTTCTCCAGTTTTGTTGAGTATAGCCTTTTGTAGAAGGATCTGATGGTGTTTTGGATTTCTTCAGGATCTGTTGTTATGTCTCCCTTTTCATTGCTGATTTTGTTAATTAGAATACTTTCCCTGTGCCCTTTAGTGAGTCTGGCTAAGGGTTTATCTATCTTGTTGATTTTCTCAAAGAACCAGCTTTTTGATTGGTTGATTCTTTGAATAGTTCTTCTTGTTTCCACTTGGTTGATTTCACCCCTGAGTTTGCTTATTTCCTGCTGTCTACACCTCTTGGGTGAATTTGCTTCCTTTTGATCTAGAGCTTTTAGGTGTGTTGTCAATCTGCTATTCTGTGCTCTCTCTAGTTTCTTTTTGGAAGCACTCAGAGCTATGAGTTTTCCTCTTAGAAATGCTTTCATTGTGTCCCATAAGTTTGGGTATGTTGTGGCTTCATTTTCATTAAACTCCAAAAAGTCCTTAATTTCTTTCTTTATTCCTTCCTTGACCAAGGTATCATTGAGAAGAGTGTTGTTTAGTTTCCACGTGTGTGTTGCCTTTCTACTATTTATTTTGTTATTGAAGATCAGCCTTAGTCCATGGTGATCTGATAGGATGCATGGGACAATTTCAATATTTTTGTATGTGTTGAGGCTTGTTTTGTGACCAATTATATAGTCAATTTTGGAGAAGGTACCATGAGGTGCTGAGAAGAAGGTATATCCTTTTGTTTTAGGATAAAATATTCTGTAGATATCTGCCAGATCCATTTGTTTCATAACCTCTGTTAGTTTCACTGTGTCCCTGTTTAGTTTCTGCTTCCATGATCTGTCCATTGGTGAAAGTGGTGTGTTGAAGTCTCCCACTATTATTGTGTGAGGTGCAATGTGTACTTTGAGCTTTACTAAAGTATCTTTAATGAATGTGGCTGCCCTTGTATTTGGCGCATAGATATTCAGAATTGATAGTTTCTCTTGGAGGATTTTACCTTTGATGAGTATGAAGTGCCCTTCCTTGTCTTTTTTGATGACTTTGGGTTGGAAGTCGATTTTATTAGATATTAGGATGGCTACTCCAGCTTGTTTCTTCCTACTATTTGCTTGGAAAATTGTTTTCCAGCCTTTCATTCTGAGGTAGTGTCTATCTTTTTCTCTGAGATGAGTTTCCTGTAAGCAGCAAAATGTTGAGTTCTGTTTGTGTAGCCAGTCTGTTAGTCTATGTCTTTTTATTGGGGAGTTGAATCCATTAATATTAAGAGATATTAAGGAAAAGTAATTGTTGCTTCCTTTTATTTTTATTGTTAGATTTGGCATTCTGTTCTTGTGGCTGTCTTCTTTTAGGTTTGTTGAGGGATTACCTTCTTGATTTTTCTAGGACGTGGTTTCCGTCCTTGTATTGGTTTTTTTCCATTATTATTCTTTGAAGGGCTGGATTTGTGGAAAGATAATTGTGAATTTGGTTTTGTCGTGGAATACTTTGGTTTCTCCAACTATGGTAATTGAGAGTTTGGCTGGGTATAGTAGCCTGGGCTGGAATTTGTGTTCTCTTAGTTTCTGTATAACATCTATCCAGGCCCTTCTGGCTTTCATAGTCTCTGTTGAAAAATCTGGTGTATTTCTGATAGGCTTTCCTTTGTATGTTACTTGACCATTTTCCCTTACTGCTTTTAGTATTCTATCTTTATTTAGTGCATTTGTTTTTCTGATTATTATGTGTCGGGGGGAATTTCTTTTCTGGTCCAGTCTATTTGGAGTTCTGAAGGCTTCTTGTATGTTCTTGGGTATCTCTTTCTTTAGGTTTGGGAAGTTTTCTTCTATAATTTTGTTGAAGATATTTGCCAGTCCTTTGAGTTGAAGATCTTCATTCTCATCTACTCCTATTATCTGTAGGTTTGGTCTTCTCATTGTGTTCTGGATTTCCTGGATGTTTTGAGTTAGGATCTTTTTGGATTTTTGTATTTTCTTTGATTGTTGTGCCAATGTTCTCTATGGAGTCTTCTGCACCTGAGATTCTCTCTTCCATCTCTTGTATTCTGTTGCTGATGCTCGCATTTATGTTTCCGGATTTCTTTCCTAGGGTTTCTATCTCCAGCGTTGCCTCAATTTGGGTTTCCTTTATTGTGTCTACTTCCCTTTTTAGGTCTTGGATGGTTTTATTCAATTCCATCTCCTGTTTGGTCTGTTTTTTCTGCAATTCTTTAAGGGATTTTTGTGCTTCCTTCTTAATGTCTTCTACCTGTTTAGCAGTGTTCTCCTGTATTTCTTTAAGTGTGTTATTAAAGTCCTCCTTGATGTCCTCTACCATCATCCTGAGATATGCTTTTAGATCCGGATCTAGCTTTTCCGGTGTGTTGGGGTGCCCTGGACTGGGCGAAGTGGGAGTGCTGGGTTCTGATGATGGTGAGTGGTCTTGGTTTCTGTTAGTAAGATTATTTATTACATTTACCTTTTGCCATCTGGTAATCTCTGGAATTAGTTGTTATAGTTGTCTATTTAGAGATTGTTCTTCTGGTGATTTTGTTAGCCTCTATCAGCAGACCTGGGAGACAGGCTCTCTCCTCTGAGTTTCAGTGGTCCGAGCACTATCTGCAGGAAATCTCTCCTCTTACAGGGAAGGTGCACAGATATCTGTTGTTTGGACCTCCTCCTGGCTGAAGATGAAGGCCCAAAACAGGACCTTTCCCAGAAGCTCTGTTGCTTTGGCGGGTCACAGAAGCTGTCAGCTTGTGTGGTGCACACTCTCACCTGTGCAGACTATGTTCGGTGGAGTCCCGGAACCAAGATGGCTACTGCCAATCTAGAGGCAAAAGCCTCCCGGGCCGGGTGGACACCTGTCCTCTGACCAGGAAGGTGGCCGGATGTCTAGGGCCTGAAAAGGGTTCTGCCTCAGTAGCTCTGTGGCTCCCGCCTGTCCCAGAAGCTGTCAGCTTCTGTGGTGCACACTCTCACCTGTGCAGACTAAGATCAGCTGAGTCCAAGAACCAAGATGGCTCCTGCTGATCCTGAGGCAAAGGGCTTCCGGGCCAGGCGGAGACCTGTCCTCTGGCTGGGACAGTGGCCGGATCACCTGAAGTCTTAAGATCCCGTGGCTGGTGTTGTGAGTACCTGGCGGCTGTCAGCCGACTCTGCGCCCTAGCTACCCCGGTGCTGGTTGGACTGGAAGGGGCTTGTGCCTCTACTCAGGCTGGGTTTTCTGCTTCCCTAACTAATGTAGTCTCAGGTCCCGTGCGATTGGATTGGAGCAGATGCTGTGTTTCACTCACCAGAAGTCTTAAGGTCCCATGGCGGGTGTCGTGGGTAGCTGGCGGGTGTCCAGTATTTGGTTTTATCCTAGGTCTCTGAACTATATAGTTATTTTCTGGTTCTTGGTCACCCAAACAGTATTGAGTGTGGGTTTGTCTTGTGGAGCAGACCTTAATTCAAATCAGACACTGTTTGGATATTCCCACAAGCTCTGTTCCTCTGTTGTTCTAGCATATTCTGAAGGGAAATCATAGTCTAGGTCAAAGATTTTGTGGTTAGGTTGGTGTTTACATTTATCCTTTACTAGTCAGGAAAGTTTCTTCCCACACCTAGGACACTACAACTTAGATGTGGAGGCTCCATGAAGGCACCATCTCAAAAATTTCATGTTCAATGAGTTGTAGAACTGTTATGTACAGCAAGAAGACCCTGCTGACAGTTTACAGACAATTGTCTTAGCCACAGATTGGGTTGCTTGGGCTTTCCATGGGATGACTTTGGTTAACCATTCAATCAAACAAAATCAAACTGAGTCTTATAATTGGAAACTTCATTTGGTGATAAGAGATGGCCAGTTGGGAATCCATATCCCCCACTGTTAGGAGAACTCATTAGTATTGCCCTTGTATAATTTAGCTTTCCACTGCACTATGTTTCCATACCATCCTTCAAATACCTCTCATTTCCAGCTGTCTTTCCTGCATTTCCCTTCCTCAACCCACCTCTACTACAACATCCCTCATTGTCTTCCTGTTCTGTTCCCATCCACCCCAGTCCAAGAATAAAATCTATTCTATTTCCCAAGGAGATTCATGTATTCCCCAATTCCTTTTATTTATACCTAACCATTGTGGATCTACAGTTTGTAGCTTGGTTATCAATTATTTAATGACTAATATCAACATATAAGTGAATGTATACCATGTTTCTTTTTGTGGGTCTAGTTTATCTCAGTATAATTTTTTTCTAGTTCCATCAATTTGCCTGAAAATTTCATAATGCCATTTCATTAAAGAGCTGAGTAATACTACATTGTGTAAATTTAGATCTTCTTTATCCATTCTTCTGCTGAGTTACATCTAGGCTGTTTTCAGGCCCTGGCTATTATGAATAGAGTAGCAATGAGCATGATTAAGCATGTATCCTTGTGGCTGGATGGAGCATCCTTGGGTTATATCTCCAAGAGTGGTTTTGCTGGGACTTTAGGTAGATTGATTCTCAACTTTTGAATAAATCACCATATTGGTTTCCACAGTGGCTATACAAGTTTACTACCCTCTCCCAGCAATGTAGGAGTGAGTGTTGCCTCTATTTCATATCCTCTCCAGCATGAGTTGTTCTATTACTGAATTTAGCCATTCTGATAAGTATAAGGGGTATTCTGAGGTCTGTGACTCATTTGAACTTGAGTTTTGGGTAGGTGATAAGTATGGCTCTATTAGCGCTCTTCTACATGCAAGCATCCAGTTTGACCATTTGTGGGAAACACTGTCTTATTTTCCAGTGTATATTTCTGGCTCCTTTATCAAAAATCACGTGTCCATAGGTGTGTAGATTTATATTTGGGCCTTTGGTTCCATTCCCTTGAGCAACATATTTATACCATTATCATGCAATTTGTATTGCTATAGCTCTGTAGAACAACCTAAAACCAGGGATTGTGAGATCTCCAGCAGTTCTTTTATTATTCAGGATTTGTTTTTTTATTTTTCTATATGAAGTTGAAAATTGTCCATTCAAGGTCTGTAAAGAATTTTGTTGTAATATTGGTGGGGATTGCATGGAATCTGTAGATTACTTTTGGTAGGATTTCCATTTTTACTTTGTTAATCCTACCAATCCGTGAGAATTGAAGATCTTTGCTTTATCTGATATCTTCTTCAATTTATTTTTTCAAAGGCTTGAAGTTTTATTATACAAGTCTCTGACTTGCTTGGCTAGCATTACCTCAAGGTATTTTATATTATTTGAGGCCATTGTGAATATTTTCTCCTTTGTATATATGAGGGATATTGATTTTTGTGAGTTAATTTTGTATCCAGCCACTATGCTGAATGTGTTTATGATCTACAGGAGTTCCCAGTGGAATTTTTTGGGTAACTTCTGTATACTATCATATCATCTGCATATAGCATATTTTGACTTCTTCCTTTTCAATTTGTATACCCTTGATCTCCAGTTGTCATATTACTATAGCTAAGTATTCAAGTACTATATTGAATAGATATGGTAAAGTGGACAATCTTGTTCCTGATTGTAGTGGAATTGCTTTAAGTTTCTCTCCATGTAATTTAATGCTGGGTATAGGCTTGCTGTAAACTGCCTTTCTTATCTTTGAGTATGTCATTTGTAGCCCTAATATCTCCAGGACTTTTATCATAAAGGTTGGTGGATTTTTGTCAAAGGCCTTTTCTGTATATAGTGGAATGATAATGTTTGGTTTTTTTTCTGTCAATTTGTTTATATGATATATTACATTTATTGATTTACATATATTGAACTAACTCTGTATCACTGGTATGAAGGGTACTTGATTATGGTGAATGATCTTTTTGAGGTGTTCTTGGATTGTTTGAAAGTAATTTATTTTGCATTTGTGTTCATAAGGGAATTTTGTTTATAATTCTCTTTTTTCCTTCCTTCCTTCCATCCTCTCTCTCTCTCTCTCTCTCTCTCTCTCTCTCTCTCTCTCTCTCTCTCTCTCTCTCCCTTTCTTTCTTTCTTTCTTTCTTTCTTTCTTTCTTTCTTTCTTTCTTTCTTTCTTTCTTTCTTTCTTTCTTTCTTTCTTGGGTCCTTATGTGGCTTGGGTATCAGGATAAGTGTTGCCTTATAAAATGGATCAGGCATTGTCCCTTCTGTTTCTATTTTCTGGAATAATTTGAGAAGTATTGGCATTAACTTTTCTTTAAAATTTGATAGAAACCTACACTCAAATCGTCTGGCCTTGGGATCTTTCTTTGCTTGGAATATTTTAAAAAATGCTTCTATTTCACTAGGGGTTTTATGTCTCTTTAAATTGATTGTATGATCTTGATTTAAGTTTAGTTAAAAAGTACCTATTGAGGAAATCATCCATTTCTTTTAGATTTTCCAATTTATGGAGTTCATATTTTTAAAGTATGCTCTTATGATTTATCTGGATTTCTTTGGTGTTTTAATTTAGGCGTTCTCTGTGCCTTTTCATTACTTTGAATAAGGTTTGTCTAACCTTATTTTCTCAAGGAACAAACTCTTTACGTCATTGATTCTCTGTAAAGTCCTTTTCTAATTTATTCACTTCAGTCTTGAGTTTATTTATTACTATCTACTCCTTGAGTGTGATTAATTATTTTTGCTCTAGAGTTTTCAGGTGTGCTGTTAAATTGCTAATATGAGAGCTTTCAAAGGTTTAGGGTTGTTCTATTTTGTTTTGGTATTTTTGTTGTTTTGTTTTGTTTTGTTTTGTTTTAATCTAGGCACTTAGTACTATGAACATGCCTCTTGGAATTACTTTCATTGTGTTCCATAGTTTGAATATACTGTATGTTGATTACCATTGAATTCTAGAACATGTTTAATTAATTTTTTTCTTGATTTTTAATTCTTCCTTGACCCAATTTTCATCCAATAGAGAGTTGTTTAGGTTCCATGAGTTTGTAATCTTTCTGTTGTTTCTGTTGGTATTGATATCCAGCTTTAATCCATGTTCTGATAGGATGAAGGAGTTCTTTTATTTGTCCTGTATCTGTTGGGTCTTCCTTTGTATATATGTGGTCAGTCTTAGAGACAGTTCCATAAGGTGCAGAGTAAAGAGTATCTGATGGATTGAATCAAAGTGAGCCCTGTAGATTCACAGGGAGTAGCATTATTGGAGGTGTGGCCTTTTTGGAATAAGTGCCATCTTGTTGGAGGAAATATGTCACTGGGGACACATCTGAGGTTTCAGAAGCTCAAGCCAGCCCCAGTATCACTCTTTCTTCCTGATGCATGCAGTAGGTCCAGATGTAGAACTCCTGGCTCCTTCTTCAGCACCATGTCTGCCTGCATGTTACCATGCTTCCTGTAGTGATGTCACTGGACTAAGCTTCTGAAACTATAAGTTATAATTTCCTTTATAAGACTTGCCATGGTCATGTTGACTCTTCATACCAATAGAAACCCTAAGACATGGTATATTCTTTTCTGTTTGGGTGATAGTTTCTATAAATATCTGTTCGGTCCATTTGGTTTATACTGTCTGTTAGGTCCAGTACTTTTCTATTTAGTTTTTGTGTGGAAAACCTGTCCATTGGTGAGAGTGGTTCAGGGTTATGGGTCCCACATCAGCTCTATCACAGGGCATGCTCATAGATGAGATGAGGTGGGATGAGGGAGTTGACTGAGATTACCCCACCCTGTCACCAGGCAGGTGTTGGACCAGAGGGAAAGCCTGAGACACCGCTCTGGGGGTGGGGAAGCACAGGCTGAGGCTCTGGACATCCAGAGCAGGTCTTGGGGGTTCCCGACCTGGCCAGAGTCATCTGGTTCTCAGGCTTTTGGACATCCAGATGCTGCCAGATGAGTGGAAGAGCTGAAAACGGAGTGAGGGCCTGTAGGCTGGATTTGTACGGGCAGGGAGAGCCCTATCTGGTCCCATGGGAAGACTCTTTGGCTTGATGGGTGGCAGTCTTGAGCTTGGTGACTGGGAGTGCAGAGAGGCCTTTTAGGGGAGATTAGAGGGCAGCTCTATAGGCGAAGACCTTCTCCATGGCTCCCCACATCAGATTCTGATGAAAAGAGGCAGTCCATGGCTTTAAGTCATTTATTGTAATAGCAGAAAGTGAGTAAGTAAAACCATACACCACTTCTCAGGGTGGACCTGATGTTAAATACCTTTTGCAGGGAGATGTGTCTGGGAAGGAAAGCTTATTGGCTAAGCCTTTTGTGCCTTTAGGTACCTCATTAAAATGGAAATCTGTCTTGAGAGTACATTAGCAAGTCCTCTACAAGTGGAGGGGTTTGGGGCACTACTGCCCTAAGTGACTGATGGCCACAAATCTACGGGGAGTTGTGGCTAGTGACATGGACCTGGTGCCCCGGAATAAGTGGTAGGTTTCTGCCTACCATCCCTTCAGAATGTCCAGGGTTTCAAGCCTTAGCTCAACCTAGAACCAAGATACTTTTCACTGTCCCACAGAGTGGCATACTGAAGTTTCCTACAAGCAATGTGTACGGGTCAATATGTGATTTAAGTTGTAATAATATTTCTTTTATAAATGTCAGTGTTCTTGTGTTTAAAGCATAGATGTTAAGAACTGAAATGTCATCTTGGTGCAATTCTTTTTGAGTGTATTCCTTACTATGTCTTTTGATTTGTTTTGGTTTGAAGTTAATTTTGTTAGATTCCAAAATGGCTACACCAGCTTGCTTCCTAGGTATATTTGCTTGGAATATCTTTTTCCAACTCTTTATCTTGAGGTAATGTCTATCCTTTGTGTTGAGGTATGGTTCTTCCATGCAGCAGAAGGATGGATCCTGTTTTAAATTACATTCTATTTAGTCTTTTTTTTTTTTAAACTGGGGAATTGAGATCATTGATATTGAGATATACCAATGACTAGTTATTATTGATTATTATTTATTCCTGTCATTTTGTTGTTATTTGTGGTGGTGGTGATGGTGTGTGTGTGTGTGTTTCCCTTCTTTTGATTTTTCTGGTTGATATAATTTTTAATAACTGTGTTTTTATAGATGTATCTAGCCTATGTGCTAGCAGGGGCTGCCTGATGGATTTGGAGTCTAAGATAAAGCAACAGGTGGAGGGTGGCTAGGGGATGATATGTGGGATCCACAGGCGATGTGAACATGGAGGAAAGGAAGGCTTCAGTTGATGTTCTGTTGAAGTTCTAGGGAAGATACTGGGGAGATGGATTTGGCAGGGAGGAACGAGTCATGAAGGTCTTCAGGTGGCTTACCCATTTTCATGGTGCTCAGCTGGTATACAACTGAAAAGAGTTGTGGGAAAGAAGGTTGAGGAAGGTCTTTGTGAATCATTGGGGATGGGAACGAAAGAAGAAAGTATTGTAAATCCAGCAACTATTTCTTGAGCACCTAACAGGAGCTAGGTACAGTTTTGTTTTCAGGAATAAAACAGGGAAAGAATTCAGATAAAAATCTCGTCTTTGTAGGACAAATTTTGTACTATAATCCCCTGCAAAAGAACTACAGAAAGTAAAAAAGTTAATAAACAATAACCTGAACCCATGCCACTCCCTGGTCCCCAGGATGAGGGTAAGCCAGCCAGACTAGTGACTGTTGGTCCCTACCAGCCATGCTTCACTGGGAGCAGGAAGATGTCTGTGTTCCATGTTTCCACCTAAGGCCATGAGACTGTCCATGGTCTGTGCTGAAGCCTGAAACCACATCAGTGTCAATAGGTCTTGCTGACGACTGGGGCCATGTGGATATGGGTAGCCTAAACCTGAGTCTGCTTTTATGTCTGTGGTCTGAGCAGCCTCCATGGGCCTTGTCTGGGACTGTAGTTCTGCTGCAGCAGAAAGCCATGCTCATGGTCTGTGCTGTTGCCAGAAACCTGGTATAGGTCCATGATCTGTGCTCACACTGACTATGAAAAGAAGGAGGCTACTCTTGCTGTGATAGTGATGACTGCAGATGCACAGTTGAGAAGGAGAGCCATGGAAGGCTTCTGTGGCTCTCCACAATCGATGTCTTCTGCTGGAGGTGTGGGCAGAGAAAGTCTTAATTCTATTTTAAGGGGCAGGGCACAGTAATTTGAGTATGATTCAGTGAATATAAAAATAATACAAAGTGGAATTTCTTTAGTTATTTACTTATTTTATTATTTTTATCTTTTTTTGGGGGGGGGATGAGTCATAAACTGGGACAGACATGGACATGAAAGGGCTGAGAAAATAATTGTCATCTAGGTGCATGATGTAAAACTCCCAGAGAATCAATAAAAATTTTCTGTGGAAAAAAGAAGTTAATACAAAATGGATCTTTGTGATCTCCTCATCTTGACTGGACAGCATGATGAAGAGGAGTCGGGGATAATGCAATGAGAAATCACAGGAATGAAAGACCCCAATCAATCAAGTCAAAGAAGAATCAAAAGCAACAGAGTCTTTTTAAATGCTTTTTCAAAATAATGATTGGAGTGTGAGCATCTGTCAAGAAATTCAGGAGGATTACATGCATACAATTATGTATTTTCATTATTATTAACGTTATTATTATCTGTTGAGTCAGCATGTTACCATTTCACACAGTGAAAGAGTAAAGTGTATTTAGATGTAACACAAGACACAGGGTAACACAATAAGTATGGTATCTTGGTAAGGTTTTCTACCAAGATGAGCCAAGGAGTAGCAAGAAACCAGAAATGGCTTAAACAAACTTAGTGGGGACTATTTGAAAGTCTTTTCCAGAGTGGATGATATGTGCCGAGTGCCCATTGGTGCTATACATTATTTTCTATGTGTGAATCTAATTTTTGAATCTCAAGTTTTAATTATACTACGTGAGCACCCCACCCTGAGTTATATACCCACCCCTATACATTATTGTTGGAAAGCAAATTTTACCATTAGTAGCTTGTACTAAGTAATGGAATTCATCAATAATTCATTTTTCTTGAGACTCAAAGTTATAAAGCTTCCTCTAGATATCTTAAAATAATTCCATATATAAGTACTATGATTGTACATGAATAAATATAACAAGCATACATTTTCATTTGAAATATACATATAATAAAAACATTTATCTCAGTAATAGGAAACATTTAGATAGTATCTTATTTTACTAAATTTTAATACCACAGTAATTCACATTGAAAATTACAACAAGAAATGAATCTAAAGCTGACTTTAAAGGCATTTGACTCAAATGAATTTACTTTCAGGAAAATTATGTCCCTATAAAGTGTGTTTGTTTCTACTTGCCTTAGTTGTTTTGCCTCAATATAATTGTAGTACATTTAATGGGACAGAAATAATTTTCAAAAGAGCACAGAAGAATGGAATTTAAAGAAGAAATGTGTACACGTCTGTATAACCTTGGCTGAGAACAGTATTGGTGTAAAATTTGTAAAATACTCATATTTTCTAACTTTCAGCATTTTCTGGCTAATTACTGTAAACTCAACAATTCAGGAGAGTTTCCCAACATTGCAGTTTCCTACTATGAAGCTACTCATCTGTGTAGTTGAGTGAGCTTCTATGAACCTAAAAGACAAATTTCTGCATTGACTTTTCTTGTTTTCTGAACTCATTTTAGGCCAATGACAATATTTTAAAATATCTGATGGATGTGGACCTCTACCAATGTTCCCTCTTAGAAGTCTTGTTCTCAAAATTATACTGATTGGTAAGCACTGAATTGTGTCTCTGTAATGGGACATTGAGTGAAATATGGACATAATCTTGCATAAAGAGTTGTTTACATATGTTTTCCTGTTTTCCAGCCTGGCCTACCTAGAGTGAAGGATGTCCTTAAAACATTAACCCTGCATCCTCTGCTTCCTGCACACTGCGATTACAGGTGTACAGCAGCACATCTGTTGTGTATGATGCTTAGGATGGTACCCATGGTTCCAGCATGGTTGGATCAGCGCTCACCAGTGGAGCTACTCCTTCAATCCAAAACCATGGAAGAGTTCTGTAAAAGTGTTAGTGCTAGAAGTGCCACAAACCAGTCCACTGTCTTTGGATATGATAATCGGATATTATGGTAACTTCTCAAGATCACCAGCTCTCTACAATGTAGAAGTTCAGTGCATAGAGAAGTCTTAACTCATCGCAAAGTAGGGTAGCTATTTCGTCTCATAACTGAGTTCCCTTGGTGTTTAAAATACAGAACCTCAGTTATGTTGATAAGCACTCTACTACTGAGCAATACCAACACCCCTGAAAACTAAGTTATATTTTTAATCACACAATATCTTGTGTTTCTCATTTCACAAGCTTGTGGATATTGTCACTATAGAATTTGAGCTTTAAAGTAATCTTACCCTCAGTGACAATTTTGAGAATTGCAAATTCACGGACATCTCAGTCTATATCATAGCAAAGCTTTTGATTTATCCAGTCCCCATAACCTCTGTAAGGATAACTCCCAAATGTGGCACATGCAGCAGCAGACGTTGCAGGGTGTGTGTAGGTAGAGGGTGGCATGTCAGTTTGCCTCTGCCCTTTAAAAGCCACTGGGGGTGCACCAGCAGGGCTGTCTCTGTGCTCGCTGCTCCTTACATATGGCCCAGGCAAGCTTTCAGCACCAGTATCTTTGGGAGAGGTGTGAAAAAGACTTTGCTCCCAGTCCAGGAGAGTGGGCTGTTCGAATCCTCCTGGAGACAAAAGAAAGAATTGGTTCCAGTGCCTTTTTCAATCCTAACAGCTTTCAGATGACACATTGAGAGTCATTTATACAGACTTGAATATACCCAAGAGTGTTCCTCGCCAAGCCTTCCTTCCCACAGTCTACATGAGCCAATGCAGATAACTTTATTTTAAAAGGTTACATGTTATACAAAACCCACACAACTAGCTGCCTTAGATATTTTTTTTCCTACCCCTTTCGGACTTCTATATGAGCTCCTTGATATTTTCCATACATATCTAGAGGTTAATGTCAATGTTTGCTTTAGTAAGTCAGTTTGACAGCTCTGCATCTTTGTCAAAACTGCTCTGTTCAGCAATAAAAATCCTTGTTAGTCATTGCTCTGACCAGTAGGCAGGTGAACAAGAATTTCAAAAACCAAAACTTCTAGCTACTTTCTTTTAGAACAGTCACCAGACCAATACAGTCTTTCATCTATACCCTTGACTTCTACCTTCATACTGATAGAAAAATCCCTGGAGCTGTATTGGTATCTCTCCCTTGACCTATAAGATGACTCTGTTTAACACCTACTTTATTTCAGCAAACTTAAAGTGCCCTGGCCATTTTGAAAGGTGGTTATGCCTCCCATTCGGTATGCTTACTACCAAAAGGCTGGCAAACTTTTGTGGTGATATATTTGAGAGGTAAGATATGACACTCAATGCCCTTCCCTGTAAAATCCTTTGCAACCTTTGAATAAGGTATAACAACAGAATGGAAACAGTATTTTATTCATATGTATTTATTAGTAAAGTTCCAGTTTTTTTTTTTTTATTACATGATGTTTTTCATTCTGCTGTGTTTTGTTTAAGCCTGATTTTGCACATTTTTTGTTGACCTCTAAACTAAGTAAGCATTTGGTAGAAAGTTTTAAATGGCATTTACATAGATAACATTTTAGTGATATCAGATCAATTTTTTATATTAATTTTTATTACTACAGCTATGACTTGTTTTGTGGACAGATTTTTTCAAGAAATGGCAACAAAGGAAATTGGAGACAGTGCAGTTAACCAGGGACTTTTGGTCATTTCTTATTTTTATGTTCTTTTATTATTCTGCTGAATGCTGGAATTAGTCCTCTCTGATTAAGCCTATATAATTTTCATGGATGTAAATTCTCTGGTTAAAATCATTCCAATTCAATTGGTATTACGTAATTGCAGCTTCAGCTTGCTGGTCGACCTGAAAAACCTATGCTTTATCTATGCAAATAGAATTAAAAAGTTATTCCTCTACCTGGAAACACATGGTAAAACTAGGTCTTTATAAATATAAATATTTTTAAACCATTACAGGGAACTATATACACACATGTTTATAATTTTATTTATAAAATAAGAACACATTTATATTTTGAAGAACATAATTTAAATTTTATGACAGTATAAACCAAAATTTTAATTTATAGATTAAGAATATGACTTCATATACATATATATGTGCTGTGCATATTTCCCTAGATTTTTTAAATGCACACTTAACAAAATATGTATACATATTCAATTTTTAGATTTCATGTTTGAGTCTGCTACTAAGTGCAGTGAGCAATTTTTCAAATCAGTTTTTATATTATTTATTTGCTGGAAATGAAAACAACATGAAATTATACTTTAATAGTGGATTGCCAATGCAATTATAAGTTATTTTCCCCAACCATCTCTATTTTTGGTTGATGATTAGTGCCCCGTGGGATCCAGAGACTTCTCTGAGCGAGAGCTGTTTGTTTTCTGCGTGCTGCAATTATATACACATACACCAATGATGAGTAGCCTCGTGTGTTGGGATAAATATGTTATTATAAGTTCAAATGCTTAGATACTTTTTCGATGTTTATTTGAGCTGAGCAAAACATAGTGGTTTGAGTTCACAGGGGGCTTTCAGAAACCTTTTGGGGGAGATTTTCAGCTCACGGGGGTTTGCAAGCAGATGGCATATGCAAGCAATCACACTTCTTCTTGGTGGGAGGAATGGCATTCTCAGGGTAATAAAATAAGAGAGGGAGGCGCCATGGCAAGTCTGTTCTCAGAGTCTCTGCTTGGGCTTTCCCCACAAAGCAGAGGCACTAAGTAAGAGCTTGAGGGATAATATAGAATCAGAACACAGTGGGGTTCTCTTCACAGCGCCTCCATACTAGCCCACCCCCCTCTCCCTCTAGGATCTTTAGAACCAAGTTGAACCATCCACTGTTAAGAACTGAGACCTTGTAGGAAATTGCTATGGTTGTGTTCCGGAACACCAATCACTTGTCCTCGGGGTATGCCCCTTATGTAGCTTTCAGAGAGAAATAATGTCACGTGACTCCCTTTCAAACTGTTGAGTCAGCATTCGGTTCTTCACTGTAGAGAGCTCAGGGAAAGTCTGGATCCAAATACATGCAACGAGAGTCTGATAGCTACCTTCCAACTCTTGCTATTCATTCTCCAATGGAATCCTGGCTGATCATTCTGCCCAGTTTTATTAGAAAGCTTGACCAGAAAAATAAAAACAAAGAAATAATGTGCTTAAGTCCAAAAGCCTTAGTTAGTCTGTTTAGTAAACACACCAACTTGAGGTGAATAAGGAATGGAACAGGGGGAAAAATAGGAAAGTGAGAGAGATGAAGACAAGGGAGATGGGAGGAGTGAGAAGTGGGGATATATGATAGCAAGGGGAAAAACTAAGCTGATAAAGAAGCCATGAGGAAGCATGTAGGAACTACCGCATCCAGAATTCCCTGCTCCACTGACTCAAGCTCTGACACTCTGCGAAATCCCAGCTCGCCACCTGAAAGGGGCAATAAGGAAAGGAACTGGCCAAAGACAACAGAAGACATTTTAATTCTCTCCTCTCTATCATGCAGTGTTCATCAAGTCAGACCCTAGAAAATCAAAGGCCTACAGTCGATATGGGAGGAGCAGTGAGCGTTCAGAGACGCCCACACAGTGATTTGACCGAGGATCTTCACAAATATATCAAAGCACACTGGTGTCATTCTGGTCTGAGTAGAAACCACCAACCAAGGAGTGTACAGGGAAGGATCCATGGCCAGATACATAAGTAGCAGAGGATGGCCTGTGTGACACTGATGGGAGGGGAGTCTTTTGGTCCTATGGAGGTTTGATGACCCAGCATACGGGGATGCTGGAGCGGCAGGGCAGGAGAGGGTGTGTGGGTGGAGGAGCACCCTCATATAGAGGCAAAGGGGTGTAGGATGAGGGCAAATGTGGGATGGGGGGTTGTGGAGGGGTAAGGGGGAACGGGAGATATCATTTAAGATGTAAACAAATGGGATGATTAATAAAAAAAGAGAAAAGGTATACAAAAAAAAAAAACTCTCCAGGTTGTCTTGGAAAACAGAAAGACAATTGCAAATGACAATTGCAATCTTCTTCACACTACTCTGTGTGAACAAAATTATTCAAAAGAAATAACAGAGGTAACTGCTGAGTAAATACATAGTCCGAATTCACTTCCTGTGCACTGAGATACAATGAATGCTGTAGTCTACATTTTCTTTTCTTTTCTTTTCTTTTCTTTTCTTTTCTTTTCTTTTCTTTTCTTTTCTTTTCTTTTCCTTTCTTTTCTTTTCTTTTTTGGTTTTTCGAGACAGGATTTCTCTGTGTAGCCCTGGCTGTCCTGGAACTCACGCTGTAGACCAGGCTGGCCTCAAACTCAGAAGTCCCAAGTGCTGGGATTAAAGGCATGCGCTACCACTGCCTGGCTAGTCTACACACATTGATAGAGTCCCACAGTGAGAACCTAAGACTGAAAATAATGTTAAATCCTGAAACGAAGTTTTCTTTTTCATCTTCATACTGGGCTAGGACTAAACCTAGGACATCTCAAATACAAAGTATGTGCTTCATCGCTAACGCTTACCCCAGCTTCTGTCTCTTTTATTTCTACCAAGCACCACACTGTACTTTTAGCAGTTTAGATGTAAAAACAAGCTAGGATGGTTTTTTTGTTGCTGTTTTTGTGTTTTCCTCTCCACAGTTTTCACGGATCGCAGATTCGGCGATTATCTTTCCTTTCCTACTGCACCACAAATTCCATGCATGCACTTTGGATGCATTCTCATATAAAAATGAAGGTTACTGGAAACCCCGTAGTACCGCCGACAGCTAATCCTATAACCGAAACGGAGTGGAGTGGCGGGCAGGTAGCTGGCACAGTATGAACAGTTTGGATAAGAAATGACTTCACATCTGGAGAAGAGGAGGCCAGATGGTTCAAGATTTCATTGTATTATTTACTTTTTCATTTTCAATTTTCTCTTTGTTCACTTATGCATTGTTTTTGTTGTTGTTTTTGGTTTTTGGGTTTTTTTTGTTGTTTTGTTTTGTTTTGTTTTGTTTTGTTTTGTTTTGTTTTGTTTTGTTTTTAGCTTTTTATTCTGTAGGCCAGAGTAGCAATAGTGGGGCTGCAGTTTCTAATCCTTCAGCTTCAGCTCCCCAGTAGCTGAAACTGCAGATATCATGTTAGACCTCCCAGTTTTGGTGTACGCAATGCATGTAATGTAAAGCTTTATGCTATTTTTAACTCCTTAATATCCTGTCAGTTTTCAGACAACTATTTTTTCAAAACTGACTATATACTAAGGATAGTGTTTTACATCCAAATGTTTCAAAGAAAGCCGCACACATCACAGATGACAACTCTGCTGAGGAGAGAGATGTCCCTATTTTGCTACTTTCCAGTTTACCTAACTGCTCATGTTAACTACTTAAAATTTATGCCTCATTAGTATCCTGCTCTATTTCAAAATATGAAGTGTACATCTTTAAACACAAAGATGTTTTTTCCTATTAGAACACAAAACAGGATTCAGATATAGAAATACTCACTGTGTGGTTCATGCACCCTGAAAAGGGAGTGGGGAAGGAAGGAAGTGGGAAATGTGAGGATAGGAGAGGGAAGAGATAAATTGAGTGACCTTCACATGGAGAAAAGTCTACTTTCCATAGTTATTTCTTCACTTAAAACACAATACAGAGAATGGACTTTAGAGGAACATGACGACTGGAATTCGATATACATTAGATATTGATGATCCATTAATAGAAATGTGTGAAATGTTTCTTTGCTGTAACAATTTTAGCAGCAATGTAAGATGTTAACAATATAGAAAAGTGAATGCAAGATATAAAGGAACTACATTTTGCAGTGTCCCTTGCAACTAAAACTACTTTAAAAGAAAATATTTATTTAAAACCAGAGAACAGTAAAAATCACTTGCTAATATATTCACATTTCAATTATTGACCTATATTCTCAGAATAATTTTGATTCATGTTAAATAAAGTCTCAGTGAATATTATTAATATAATTATAAATAAATATTTATTATACACATTTAGGAGATGAGGCACTTGGTATATAATAGCAAGAAAATCTTAGAAATCTTTATTTGGTGAGTTTTGTGGCTGACATTAATAAAGAAGGGAGGCCCAGAAGATCTGTCAGGACACTTTCTTCTGTCCCTTTGTTTTCCCATCTGTGATCATAAAATGAACTTACCTGTATCATGGTAAGGAATGAGTAGGCTATTACTATAAAGTGTTTAGAAATGTCATTGGAATGTAGAAGCAGTTCAGTAAAAATTTTTATTATTGAATTATTATCAAGTTGAGCTTCCAAAAAGGAAAATTATGGATAAGATTAATAAAGTGAAGAAGAAACAAAGTTTGCAAGAGGAAATGACAAGATAAAACAAAATGATCTAGCTAACACTTGACAATAATATTTGAAAAGCATCAGCAAGAAGTGATGATTTACATCATGTAAATAAATGAGATCGCTGGGATGTAGTGAAAGGATCCAGCCAAGCTTTCAGCCCTGAAGAAGTAACTATACATGAAGAAAAACATGTAAGAGAAACTGAGGGCAGATGATGAAAAGGAAGACATTGTATTTATAGCCTCAGAAACAATAGAAAAGTATCTGTAAAAGAGAAGGGGAGTATCAGACAGGCTGAACAGCTGAGACAATATCCAATAAAGTCACTCCAAGGAGAGCAAGAATAGTCAGTTGGTACCTGGCAAGGTTCAAAGCACCATGCCAGTAAGGGTGAGTGTTAGAGCCAAAGAGAACGTTTTTACTGCCTGCATGTGCAATTCTGTATCGTCTACTCCTTGACTATAAGGTGGCTCAGGAAAAAGTGTCATTAAATTTGTTCATTTATGTGTGCCAAAGGCTAGAACATTGCTGATGTTCTTCTTGCAGGAAGATAAAGGAATAAAATAATTCTTTAAATCATGCAACAAATTTTCAAGTACTATTGCATTGCCAAGAACCAGGTTTTTGTCAAAAATGATATTACAATATTGCTTTTTATTGAAAATGTTTGAAACTGGAGCTGTATTATTTCAAACTGGAACACTTAAGTGCTCTCCCTGAGGAAAAAAATTAACCCACTAATATATACCATCAAGTAAGTCCAACATGAACTACATTTAGCTTTTACACTTGGAATCACCAACTTCCTTAACACCTCTAACAAGATAATCTTTGGGGCAGTCTTCTGTCCTTTATAACCTTTGTCATCTTTGTAAACATATTCCTAATAAAATAAAGTCTTCATCTTTTCTGTCTTATTGGAACATATTCTCCAATAATGTTGCTTTCTCCTGCATAAAATTTAGCTGCACAAACCATATTCTATAAGCAATACATAGTTTTTTACTTTGCACAGCTATAGTAGGTAAGTAGGCATCACTAAAATATATTTTGTTTTTCCCATTTATGAATTTATGTGCATATGAATTTATCTGCCTCCCAAAAATACCAGCACATGTCCTGGAAAAAATATTCATCATTTTCATGTGACTAAAAAAAGATTTTAATAAAGGAATTGCTTATGAAGATAAAGCAGAGTGTAAGGAAACCAATAGTAATTACCAGAGGTCACTGAGAACTCCGATGTTTAAAGAGAGGGCATGCTTAAATGAACCCAGGGGCTATAAGAAGACATCAGATGGGAGTTTTGACCTTGAAGCAAAGCCTACAGCTAGTGGTGAGTCCACAAGGACAGAGCTTGTGCTGTACATGACCCACTTTCTTCTTGAATGTCCTTCTTGAGCTTAATCTCTTGATATGGACCATATGAACAGCACTCAGGAAGAAAAGGATACAAAGTTATAAATGATAGATAAGGGAGCCTATGATTCCAAAACAGACATAAATGAGACTGCACTTAAAATTATTCCAGGAATGAAATAATAGGGGCAATATACTCTTAGATCAAAAATTGTAAAAGCAGACACACAAGAGCTTTTTCCATGTTGACAAATGCATCCTTGAAATATACAAAACAAAATGCAGCATCTATGTGAGGATAATTTTTGTGAATTTAACCAGAACAGAAAGAATAAGCAATAACTGAATTCAGAAGACATATACAGAGGTCTGATAGGATGTCTCCATGAGTCAAGGGACTGATACTGAAGCATGAGAATTGGAGTTAGGTTCCTTATTACCCACATTTTTAAAACTTGGTTTTCTTTTGCTATTGCAATTTCTTTTGGTTGCCTGTCAGAGCTTGAGGATAAGACCCTAGCACAGAAGACACGACCACAAATTTTAGACACAGGACCTAAAGGAATAAAGCTGGAAGTCTCCCCACAACCACTAGTTATAGCTAGTGCAGATGATGGAGCAAAAAAGCTATCAGTGGTCTTGTTCCTCTCTAGATCCTTCAAACAAGAATGCCTAGCTCAGCAAAATTGTCCAACAATGAAGCAGTGACATTAATATCTTGGGAGTATCCAACAGCTACCTGATTGCCTAGTACTGTAATCCTGGCTATGATCCCATGGCAGGAAAGATTACAGACCCGAAAGGAGAACCAACCACTCCCAATTCACCTAAATTGGCTTCTGAATATCTATCCTTACAACCAAAGTCTTACTCCTTATCTATGAGCCTTTTTGCAGAGGACAAAAACTATTACAGAGAACTACAAATGAACCAAGATAGAGGATAGGCAACTGCAGAACACACAATCCCTAATAAGAAATCTGTAACATGAACCCTATATCCAAGAGAGGATTGTGGAAGAAGGGTTTGAAAATTATAAGAGCCAGAGGACCAGAAGTACTTATGTGAAAGTGTGTTCTAGATGTGATAAGGTTACACCCATGGTCTCTCAACAGCTACAGTTTTGTGAGAAGACCTGCATTAGATAATACCAGTCAACATCCCAGCATGCATGAGAGAAGGGCTTATGGGACCCAAGCCACAATCAAGTAGTTAGAGGTGGTCTGCAGCTGCTGAGGGAGGGAGAATTGGTTTTATTCAGGGAAAAGCCCCATAATGGGTTACCCAGAGTCAACTGTTCATCCTATACCTCTGTGTGTTTGGACAACATTAGATGGATTCAGTAATATTTATATACACACAATATATATTTGCACAAATATATATAGACACATGCTGAAATGTATGTGAACAATGTCTAAATGCATATGAACAATAATTATACAAGAAGGTAGGAATTTGATAGGAGGATAAAGGAAGAACTGGACAGGAGAGAGGGGAACATGATCAATATGCACTGCACTCATCCAACAAATAAAAGGAGGGTTTCATAGTTTGTACTGAAATCTGCAACTTTAGAATAGAGGATGGGCAGAAACTGGTAGATACCTGAAGTTCATCTGCCTGTCTGTCAAGCTAATAATCCTTGAATTCAGTGAGAGATCTTGTCTGTAAAACACAGTGGAGAAAAACCTAAGAAGACACCAGATATCCTCCTCTGGACTTTACGCATATAACTATTTACATACACACATACACTACACAAGCATACACAAACATAAACTACATACAAATGTACAAAAACAGGCAGGGACAGAGAGAGGGTACATATATAGAGAGATTTATACTTACTGAGAAATCATTTCATAAAGATTCAGAAAAAAAATTACCCACTAAGATATAAAATGAGACACAATGATTTTCAAAGGAAACTTATGTATAGAACACAGTTTGTTGCCATAGTTCAATAATAACTAAACTTACCAAGCACAAATTTTATATTCTAATTTAATTCACATACCACTATAAAAGAAACGTTATCCTCGTTTTAAAAATAAGCTTCAAGACTAAAGCAAATTTTACTGAATTTTAAAATGCTGTAAAAATAGTAAGAGAATCAGATATCAGATATATACATGGGTAGATAGACACACAGAAATGTATTTAGAACAAACTAAAGTACTGAAAATGGGGAGAGGCAGTTACAGAAGACTATATATACAACTATGTGTTTTTGAAATATGCATGTGTATTTTTCTAGAAAGATGAAACAGAAAAGAACGACTCCAATAAAAATGGAATTCCTCTGAATTAAATACACAATTGTTCAAATCAAAATAAGACCACTTGATATCAGGCAAAATGAAAAGAAAATCATGCCTGAACAGACTTTGTGAAAATTAGCTATTTCAGAGGTTGTTAACCTTCTGACTCTCAAGTTTAAAGCTATAAAAATAGCCAAAGTTCTAACATTGTAGTGGAATAAGAAGGCTCTCACGCGGATGACAACTTTAAGGTTCCCTCCTGCCCATATTCTGTAAGTCATGCTTTTCCTTCTGGGCAAATTCAGCCATGCTTTGAGATGATGGTGAATTTCTTGAGACCACACATACAGTACCTTGAGATCTATTACCACCCCAGTCTCTATTTTTCCCAGGCATCTTCAAAATGTGTTGATACTGCAGTTGATTATTTGCACCTGATCTTGAAGTTGTATCTTTGGAAACAAATTACGAGATGATTACTCGGCTGTGTTGAGAAAACATTACGCTTTTGTGTGTGCACCTATGCACTTTGCACAAGACGGTTGACATGTGGAAGTAAAAAGGACGCGACAAGGAGGACACACACATGCAGTAAACACGGACTCCTGCAGGTTTTTAGAACTTCGTGATGGCTCAGAACTGTAGCCCTGCCTCATCAGAAACAATAGTCACAGACACCAATGCTCAGCAATCAGCCAAGTTAATTGTGCTTAGGTAAAATCTTTGAGCACCTGCGCTCAAGCCAGGGTAAACGTCTTACTGCATGGATTAATTGAAAGGGAAAATATCATTTAAAAGCTTGTCATGTTCTCCTGCTGCGCCTCACTGCTTAAGTTCAGCATCGTAGCTCCTGTGATACACAAATGTCTCCTTAAAATTTTGAAGTTCGTACTGTAGCACATTTTGCGGTGTCCATGCATTTGTGGTTCAATCAGCAGTAGCAATTGTTCTTGATTCCCTGTGGTTCCTTAAGGCAGCCCACTGAGCTGAGAGAGTTGTTATTTTTGAGTTCCTGCAGCTCACATTGCTACCTAGACAGTGATACAGGTAAACAATCACATCCTATTCACTTCAAATTCATTCATAAAAGCAGCATTCTCCTGCGGCATGGCTTGTCAAATTTTTTAACTATTCTATAAACTTCTTGAGAATATTGATCATATTTTATCCATTAATAGTAACACTTACCTCTATGTTTGGCAGGCCTATATATCCTATGTATTGGGTAGCTCTAGAGGATACTACCGTGTGGACTTTGCTTACCCTCAGGAATTGTTCTAAGTGTACTGGATTGAAACCATGGAGTGAAATCTTGGCCTTTATACCCAAAGCGGTTACTGGAAGGGATAAGGAGTAACCCTATTTTTGGCATATTTCCGTCTTCAGGACACCTGTTATATCTGGTTCTTAAATCCTCTCATAAAAGTAAATCAGGTAACATCTAGATCTTTTTCTTTACATTTTCTAGAACATATCTTTACCACTGCAACTGGCATTTCCACCAACAGCTGATGCAGGGCATCACATGTTTGTATTTGACCAATCAAGGGTTGACAAACCCCATAAATTAACATTTTAAATCTTACCCTCAACATCCTCTCAAGACCCTTCGCCATAAACCTAAAATAATTTTTACTTTCATTTTGCACCTACAACGAGGATGAAGACTGCTCATCCAAGGGCACTGGCCACTCAACCAATTACACCAAATATCTTTGGTAAAAACAACAGAGCACCCACACTGTCTATATCCCAGAACCTAGCAGATTATTCTCATTGTGTTCTCAGCCTTAGAAAATGAGAGATGTTAAAGGAGCTACTATACTAATTTTTTACATAAAAATCCACTTTGCTATTTTCTTTTGGTCAAATGGTTTTTAAATTGCCATTAAAAATTCAGTAAGAGAATAATGTGACTGCGTATCCGAATCCACACCCAGAACTGTGAATTAGGCTCACGGCAGACTGAATGCACCCCACACCTGTTACATTTGCCACTGGAATGGGATAAGCATTGTAACTAAATGGATTATGCTGCATTTTACTAGAAACAAATTACCCAATACTACCATTTATGAGTTAAGATTTCCTGTAAGAAAATAGTGCAGGAAAAAGGAGGGATTATTTCATATCTTTGAAGGGTGTTTTATCACACTGTGCAATTGCATGCAATTTAACACCTAAACTGCTTAAAGTGCAAATGATATCAACTAGTCCACCGTGAGGGCCTGGTAATAGTCCTGCCGTTTGTGCTGCAAGAGCTGGTTTTTGTCAGCACTTCCATTATAAGCCTGGTCTTTCAGGATTTTTTTTCCACTCAACCATGAAAATTTGCTGTAGTTTACAACTTGGCAAAGAAGGTTTTAGCTTAACAGTGCCTACTTTTCTCCCAGCTATTTTGTCCCAAAAGAAGTCAGCTGGCTGACTCTGTGGCACATAAAGAAAAGAAGGAGAAAGAAAACTGTATGTTGTAAATGAAAAGTAGTCTCACATTAATAGTTAACTCATTAAGAGGTCCCCTCCCCAAGCCCCGCCTCACTGGTGCTCAAGTTGTTGGACACTCCCAGATCATCACCTCAAACGATTCCTAAACCACTTGAAAAATTGTCCTGTATCCAAATATACTTGGGTAGACTTGGCACCTGGCTTACAGTGACTTTATTTGTAATATTTACAATAATATGATAGGCACTCAATAAAAATCATATTTCGAATTTTGAGTTGTGATCTTTTCCTAGGCTAGGGGGAGTGTTAAGGTAACTTTTCATGATGCTGGCCAGAGAAAGAATCACAGAGCCCAGTCAAAAATGATATCCCTTATGGAGATAAACAACTGATATTCTATGGTGTATTATGTTGCAGGCAATAGTTTTGCTAATGTGTTTCATATCCTACCGTATCTACAAAGCCTCCATCTACATTTGCTTATAAGAAAGGAGATAATTACTCTTGAGGTAGAACTCAGAATTCTTCCCCCATTTGAAGACAGTCTACTGGTTACTATACATGAGTTAGAACTTCCACTCCCTGTCCCTCTCCATCCACCCTCCAACTGTTACACATCCCACACCTCATCCCCATTCCACCCAATTTCTTAAGTGGATGCCCCCACCCCCTACCCCACCTGACCTCTAAACTCCCTGGGGCCTCCAGTCTCTTGAGGGTTAGCAGAATGAATACAGACCTGAAAGTCCTCTACTGTATGTGTGTTAGGGGCCTCATATCAGCTGGTGTTTGGTGGTCCAGTGTTTGAGAGAACTCTGGGGTCCAGATGAACTGAGACTGCTGGTCCTTCTACAGGATTGCCCTTCTCCTCAGCTTCTTTCAGCCTTCCCTAATTCAACAACAGGGGTCAGCTACTTCTGCCCATTGTTGGGTGCAAATATCTGCATCTGATTCTTTCAGCTGCTTGTAGGGTCTTTTGGAGGGCAGTCATGAAAAGTGAGAACTTTTATGACCCACGGTATCTGTCATAACAAGTGATTATGAATCCATAGTGCAGTGAATGATGAGCCTTATTTAAACCTGCTGTCACTATAGACAAAAATGTTGGGAAAACAACTCAGAGGAACACGCATTTGTCTCATCAATGGTACAAAAATGCATACTACTTTGAACACTGATACTTTCTTTGGACTAAGGCTAGAAATCTTTTTGATATGTCAAAATAGCACACTCTCTCATATATATTATATATATTAGTATGTGTATAAAATATATATTTATATATACACACAAATAATATTTTATCAAGCAGTAGCATCAGTACTTGGTGAGGCATCATAAATTTTACAGTATCAAGGCCACCACAAAATAGAAAATACTAATAATATACCTCATATGAAATTTTAACAGAAGAGCTGCATAGGAAAATTGTAGTTGCAAAATATTATCAGAACCAATACCTAATGCCAATGTCAATATTTAATGTATAAGCAAGTGCTGGTACTCACATACATATCTTCAGCTTTCTAAGACAGTGACAGAATTCTTGACCTTGAAAAACCATAAAAGATTACATTTGGGTAGAAATGTTGCCAGATTCTAATTAAAGCTCTCTCTAAGCTACCAAGGGGTGACGTAGAACGTTTAAGACTATGAAAATGCACTCTTTTCCCTTTTCGTGATCAAGAAAACAAGAAAGATTGGAGGGCGCCTGCATTGTCTGAAGAATACTTTTTCAGTCATGTAACTCCATAGGCAAAAGAATCTTGTCAAAAGAACAAAGATGTCACCACTACATATTAATGACAAAATGCCCTGCTAAAAAGGGGCTCTATTTGCTTCCTCATTCACCCAAGATCATTGTTTCTTTGCTCAGTACATTGGGTTCAAAGGATGATAAAACAATGGGTCCTAACCAGCCACACCGAGAATTCTGGAAAGGTTGTTATGTATTAAATGTCTGGAATATTGCTGCATCCTGAGAAGTCACACACGCTGCATGGAAGAAATGCTTTTAAACGAAATCTTTGCAGTTCTATCATCACATCCAAAGGCTATCATGGTGCTCCTGCTATTGATAAGACAGCAAGGAGGTTGGAGTGCTTGAGAAATGTTAGAATTGGGCATTGGTAAAAAGGGTATTCAGGAGCTTGCTGCTATTGAGCCTGAAGAGCTTTCCAGTCCAAGGCTGATTAAACTGGAGGAAGAAAGAAGTAAACAAGTCAAGTAAGAAGTTATAACAAAGGCAGCAAGAAAGTTCATAGCAAAGAGCTTGCTGATGGTGTTTGCCACTGTCTGTAGCAGAGTAGCAATGGTGTCATCTATGAAAGACTTGCAAGAGCAGGGAGGCAGATAGACATAGAACACTGTATTGTGTGCTCCTTTGTCCTCTGGTCATAACAAGATACCATCTTGGACTTTGCCCTGGTATCCATGGCAACAAGTGCAGAATAGTACAGTGATAGTCAGGTCTGTGATAATGGTAATGGAGCTAGGGTCCCTCCCTAGGCAGGGTCAAGAGACTTTTACCTGGTATTCCAGCTATTACTTTCTCCTCCAACTGCAAGAGGTCTATCTTGGGACAATTGAGGCTGTATACAAAGTTGACGGCTGGTTGAAAGCTAGATTCCAAGATGTAGCTTCCATCCAGTCTCCCTTCAGGATGGGATAGGAGTTGGCAGCCACTATTTTAGAATCACCCACACTTCTGTAATGTATCACTCAGGCTCTGTAAGCAAGCCTAATCAAGTATTTAGGTTGGACTTTGGTGAACTAGTACATTGGTCTGTCATTGTTTTCTGTCTGGGGTGATTAAGCATTTGTTTGTGTTTGTGCAGGAAGTTTTTCTAACACATTTGCTTGCTATAAATAATAAAAAGAAAGAAAAGCTGTGTAGTCAAAAAATGGTATTTTCTTGAGGAAAACTGTGCCTGCTAAAGTAATAAATGGTGATATTTCAGTGTCTTGTACCAGCTATGGTCAAACTTAGTCAAAGAGAAACTGGTGTCTCTATACTGTAGCCCCTACCTCCTTCACTTAATAACTACCTTTTGTTCAATGCTCCAAATATTATTAAGGCTGAATATGCTTTTCTCTGTGTACTTTAATGGTGAGGCGCTACACCACCATTCCATTGTTCTTCAAGTATGGTACACAATCTATTGTGTGAGACACTCAACATTTTATTATTAAATAAATATCTTGTTAGATGACTTTGCCTAACTCTAGGTGAATGCATTTTGAACCTGTTTCAGGAAGGTTAGGCTAAGCCATGATGTTTAGTAGTTTCTTTATGTGAAATAGAATTTTTAATTACTTCACATCACATTATCAGCTCCTCCTCCCTTCTAGTACCCCCTCATGAAAAATTACCTGCATTCCTTTCTCCCCTTTTCCTTTTAGAAGGGGAACACCCCCTATAGGTAACACCCCTGCTATTGACCCACTATCCCCCTCTGGTATACTCCCTCCCACCCCACCCCCAACCCGCTATTCCTCTAGACACATCAGGTCCCTACAGGACTAAGCACATCCTTTCCCACTGAGGCCAAACAAGGCAGTCCATTTAGGAGAACAGGAACCACAGGTAGTCGAACAACAGATTCAGGGGAAACCTCCACTCCTGTTGTTGGGGACCAAGCTGCTCATCTGTTACATATGAGCAGGGGGCCTAGGTCCAGTCTGTGCTCACTCTTCTGTAAAATAGATTTTTTTAAATATAACATTTTCAACTTTAATGTAACTGTTGGAACATAAGCATAAACATCTAGGCAATGGAGTTGGAAATCATGATGAATGATCATTTGATAAATAACAGCAACATCGGTGACTATCATATCCTGAAACAAACTTAGGAATGGGTACTTCAAAGTTTGAATGATTTCAGCATGTAATATTGTGATAAATACTTTAACTTCAAATTTGAAGTATGTTTATTTATCCAGTTTGCATATAGGCAAAATTTAGGATTTAATTGTATTACAATTATAACACAACAAAATTCATCCTGATTTATAAGGAATTGCAGATTTTTTTTTCAGGTGCCATGAAGTTCATTTTTATATAATCCTGGGTTTGGGCCACGAGTTTGCAGATAATAATAGCTGATGCTTGTGGTTTTCTCACTATGTGCCAGGCATAATTAAACACTTCATATTTATGAACTCACTGAGCTATGCCATATCATTATCCTCAACTTTGAAAGGAGGGAGCTGGTTACAGAGGCTGCAGCTTTGAGTGCTATAATAAAGACCATTGCCAGCTCCAGTTCCAGAGCCTAAGAACCACTGTGGTCACCATGATACTCTATTTCAAGGAGGAACAATCTTTCAATTTCTGGAATAAAATAAAATTTATCATTGTGTATTAATCTTTTAACCCATTGTTATATCGATAGTTTTGTACAAGTAATGATATTAACTACTTATGGTTTTGTTTAAAATGTATACCATTGAGATTTTAATACTCAAAACATTTTAATTTTTATAAAATAATTTAGGGAGGCTTCCATCTTTTTCTATGTTCGTAAATTGTACAAACAAGCTTTCGGAGCCTGATAGTACTCACCTGATATTCCAGTGCTTGTGATCATGCCAAGAGGATCAGGAGTTCAATTCCAGACTTTGCTACATGCTGGTTTCAAGCTAGCCTGAATTTCATTAAAAAAAAAAAAACAAAACTGTCTCAAAAAAAAAAAAAAACAGGTGGGGTAGAAGCAAAGGTAGGAGGGAAGAAGGAAGGAAAGAAACGAGAGAGGAAGCAAAAGAGGAAGGGAAAAAGGAAGGGAGGAAAGAGGGAGGGAAAAGAAACAATTTAGGATAATTTCCTTACACATTCAATACAACACACATGTAAAATTCATTTTAATTGTAGTTTTCTAGTGTCATATTTTATAGCATTGTGAATCTCTTCCCTTTATTATTCTGTTCAAATATTATTGATGTCTTTTTAAATCTTTTCATATAACTGGCATTATCATATATCATAATAGTATCTACATTCTCTTTTCTAATGTACGTTCTCTGAATGAGTATACACATTACCACAGTTGGTACTATAGTTAAGATTTTTATTTTGGAATTTTATCTTATTTTGACCAACTCCACTCTCTTTTCTCAAGATTTCTCTGAGTAAGTGATTACTTCCTTAAACCTCTGTTGTATGCATAGCACTGACCTGGACTATTGTTTATCAAAACACTGTGTTTACCTCATGGTTCATCATGTAATTAAGAATCATTTCCTTAACAAAATCTCTATATGATAGCTGACATTGCTTTCATGCAGGGATACTATCAAGGTGTGGATTGTGTTGATTTGGGAATAACTATATTTAGAAGAAATTACTGCTGTAATTTAATCAAGGGCAAGAGAATAACATTGTAATATCAAGTTTCCACACTATTAACAGAGCTGTGCTACTACTCCAGGGCAAAGAAAATTCAACTGATGAAGTACTCAGAATTGTGCCTGCCCTCAGAGGGATTAGATTTTAGCAAAGAGCACAGCAAGTGAACCCCTGGAATAAGCTGGGAGAACTGTCCTTTAGTACCTCAATAGCCTTACTTGGTATTTTTATGCATGATTCTATAAAATAAAAAATAAAATAAGCTATAATACTTCCATACAGAGAATAAGATGTGAGTACCTGAACAAAGATGTACAAACTGCAGAAAATGACTCACATAGTAAAGAGAGGTAGGTACATGGTCCCATTTCCCTGCAGCAATGGTCGAATCATGATTAAGACACTGGGGCACAGGGTGAGGACATCAGGGATGGGTGAATCTGTTGGCTTAGGTTTCCTCACCACAAGAATAAGGCCACAAGTGTGATCATTCTGACAGCAACTGACAAATGATGTGATAGATAGATGAAGACCCATTGTGATTCCATGTGAACCAAGCCTCAGTCCCCTTTATTGTATCTTTAAGATAAAGGGTTCCAAACTGGATTCAAGATCCTGACCACTTTACATAAATGCAAATTTGTTCTTCTCAACCTTGAAATAGCCAAATATTGTAATGAACCTTGATTAATTTTGAGATGCCCCTCAAGCAATTGGTTACTAATAATAAATTACCAAATTAGAAAAGTGATTTTTAGAGGAGATTAGTTAAAATTTAGAGTTATAGCTTATATGCCATTTGAATTAAATCAGAACAAGAATATGTATGAAATAAAGGTCAGATTCTGCATCTCAACATCGTTTATTGTATATGTTATAAGGACAACATTGCTGAGATCTAATGTGTATGATGATCCACTCAATCACCCAACAGTCATTGATATGGGACATGCATATGCTGAACAAAAAGAAGGAAGTGGTTTGTGTGTTTCAGGATCTGAAAGAAGTCATTGATTCAGTTATTACATAGGAAGGTGTCCTGAAGGGTACCTGGATCTACCCTTTAGCCATACATTTATCTCTCCACTGCTATTTATCAAGTAACTTTCAGGAAGTTGTCTGCGTGATTCACTGCAAGATTTCTCAGCTACACATTATACACATTAAAACTGCTTAGAGGCCCGGTGAAGTCCAGAGCCAGAGTGCCCTATGCAAAAATCATACATTTCTTTTTGTCACTAATGATGTACATATCAACATTCTACAATCTTCAAAAC
This sequence comes from Mus caroli, assembly GCF_978045245.1. Taxonomy (NCBI): domain Eukaryota; kingdom Metazoa; phylum Chordata; class Mammalia; order Rodentia; family Muridae; genus Mus; species Mus caroli. The sequence goes on from NW_028227269.1 coordinate 48,533,342, forward strand.
CAGCTGAGTGATTTGTTCAAAATGTTTCTAAGACCCACCTCCAGAAGTTCTGATGTAGTGTCTGGGGTACAGTTGAGAATTTACACTGATAATATTAAATTATTTCTACTTCATGTGATATATCTTTTTAATGTAGCCTTCTTTTATAATTTATCACTTATGATAATATGATCACAAAGTAAATTCAAGTAAAAGCTGGAAAGCTAATACTGCATGTTTAATATCCTAGATACTATATTTGAGAAATATTTGTGCTTATTGATCAATGTACTATTAATATAAACTTCTGGATCAGCTGGGCAAGTGTACTTGCCTAGAATTCTGGGAACCTCCCAGTAACCAATCACTGAATAGAAGGGGTGTGGTTATTCACCTGTAATCCTAGAACTCAAGCTGCAAAGGCTGAATCAGAAGGTCAATAAAGAATTCAGGGCCAAGATTCTGCCTCAAATAATAGCAGTTAATAACAATAATAATGAAATAACAATTCTTATCTTTATAACATGGCTATAGAAGATATATGAACAATATCAAGTCCTTGAATTCTGGCTCATCATATCAGATCTCATGTTTAACATAAATACTCCAAGGGAGCAATCTTCAAGTGCCAAGTTTAATTAGATATTTGTTCAGAACCCTTCTTTTTTCTCTTACTAAGATAATTTAGTACTAGTATGTTGTTGAACTCTGCTAAGTCCCTGTGTGTTTCAAGTAGTGCTATGACCAAAAGACCAACAAAAACAAACACCAGCAAGCTTTCTTCATACAGTATTTAGTTTAAGAAAGGTTTAATGTTGTGGCAAAAACAGAATTCACACAGTATGGCTAACTCATTATACCTCGATACCTCCTCATCTCTTTTGAGTTTATGTTCCTATGTTTTCCTGAGCACTGGGTCTCACGCTGACAAAAGAGGGGAAAGGATAGTATGAGAGGAAAAGAGAATAAAACAGACTGGGGAGGGACCAAGGAGAGATGAGGAAAGGGGGAGAGGAGGATAGGAATGGTTTGGAATAACAGAAAATTTCATTTGTATGAAGGAGCTGTTTGGCATCTGGCTAGTAACTTGAAAGGGTTCAATCTGCCATACTCTTCTTGGAGACTCTGATGCCTAATACTGCTTTGGTGTTTGTTTGTTTGTTTGGTTGGTTGGTTGGTTTGATGGCATTTACAATAACACAGTGCTCCTGGTGGGCCTAGTACTATGCCTCATGTTGCACAGAGAAAAAAACCTTAGGAATCCTTCCTTGTTTTGTATTGAGCTCAAGCAGACTATATAAGAGATGGGTGGAAGGTGTATAAGAAAGTAAGAGAGGATGGCAATGAATCTGGGAAGAATTAGTGGAAGGAACAGGGGATGGACATGATCACAAACTAGTGTATGCATTGCCAGAGAATGAATGATATACTGTATTTCAGAAAAAGAATCATTATTCTCAAGACCTACCAAAGATCACTTTTCCTCGGCTCCATTTCTTCACTGCTCATGTGATGCTTCCTTATGGCCAATTTCTTGAAACTCTGTCTTTCCTTTGACTCATTAGAACTTACTGTATGGACTGTTCGTTCCCTTACATGAAGGCTCCTCCTCAGTTTCCCACCGGCTTCTCTTAAGTAACTGTCCTTGAATAATGTGTCCTACAGTCATTTTCCTTCTTTTAATTATATTCTTAAAGCTCATTTCATGTCCATCAAATAGTTAGAGCACTGTTTTTGAATCTTTCAACTATTAGATAATGAAACATAAAATGTCAAAGATAACACCAATATGTATATGAAATATAAAACAAAAAATCCTCTATAATGAACGATAGTGCTAATATTCTCATGAGGCATAAAAAAAGCCTGAAAAACAAAATGTAACCAGAACTTTCAACTAATACTTACATTAACATAGTAAAATTTCCATTTAGGGGAAAGTGGTATAAAATAATCTTTTGTAGGCTATAGTAATTGAGTCTCTCAATTTAGAACTTGGGTAAACTAAAGACATCTGAAAAATAATAAGACAATAATGACCCAGAGAAGAATATCTGGAATTTTTTAAAATATGTTTGAAATATATATCTGGCATATTTATAGAGAGGGTATTAAGAACATAGCCTGTAATTTACATGAGATAAAGAGCCTATACTACCATTTTCTTTTCATTGTTTGCATTCTAGTCTTTCTTTTTACATTAACTTACTTCTCTAGAGTCTAGTTTTCCTATTCATGAAATACAGTTTTGGGGGGTAAAAATCATGATCTTAGTTAGCTAAACTGCATGATGCTGTACTAATAATTGAACACCTACTGATCAGTGATCACTCCCTATGCTTTAGGTTTCACATGGATCAAATACTGGTCTGCTCCGATTCTAGTGCATTACGGTGTGCTGAGACAATTCAGCTGAGAAAGGCCTTGTTATAATGAGGTGCCACTGTCTCAGTACCAGGTTTCAAGAGCAGCGTGGTAGGAGGTGGTACTGATGAGGATAGCTTGTAGCTTTTAATTGTCTGGGCCTGAAAATGACATCTATCACTCCAACCACCTCTAATTAGTCAGAAGTGTCCTCATGTTCAAACTGATTGCAAGTATGTATGAAAATGCAAAAGGCATGTATTGTACTTTGTGATCATCTCTGTAGCTACCACAGTCTTAACATTTCCAACGAGGATGTTAACGTCTATGGTCCTTTAAATATAAACTCTGAAGTTTATGGACTACCTTTTATTCATCAGGGAAATTATACATGCTAAAATTTGCTACCTAGAATAGTTCACTGATGCAAATAACGTCATTCTAATTTTATAGATGAGAAAACCTTTTCTTTTTTTTCCATGAGTATGTGTTGGAGTTGAGCTCTGGATCCAGGACTTTTAAACTCAACAGTTTTGACGGCTCATCTTCTCTCACTGTCTTCTATGATATTGCATGATAGCAATGGCTTGTGAAAGCTGAGGCTGCCGCGTAAGTATGAGAACAAATCTGAAGGATGTTTTGATTATATTGAAATCCCTAAAGGAAATTGTGTGCTTTTCCCTAATAAGATGGCAGGTTATCTAAAATGCTTCCTTTCTGTATATTTGATTGAAATTATATAAAAATGATTATCTAATGTTTACTAAACATTCTGATAGCTGGTTTCTGCTTGTTTGATCCATTAAGAAGAGAACTTTGCACACTCTTAGATAAGTTGGGTAAATGGTATGGGGCTCCTTCCTTATGTGTAGGGTCTCATTCTGTTAGACTGGATGGATTCCAGGAGTCATTAGGTATAGCTGCCTATATCTTCACCTGCTTTGTTCTTGCAGATAAACACGGAGACAGTGCCACCTTGACTCTCCTGATGCTTTGTTCACCTTGTACCACCTTTGCCATTACTTGAAAATCTCAAGTGACTGGACAAAGTTACCCATGGAGTCTGAAAATTTAACAGCAATCACTGCAACAAGAAAGTTACATAATTAACAATCTCTGAAAATTCTCTCTTGTCCTGACATCTCTAAATTTACCCTTGATATGAGACGCTTTTCTATATTCATCTACAATGCTCCCTGACTATCTATCCCAGGCCCAAGGCCACTTGAGAGCTGGCATAGTGAAGATGAATGTATTAGGAAATTCAGGGTTACCTGCTTCAAGTAAAACTGTTAAGTAATGGTTTCTATTTTCCTCCTTGTGTGCCAAATCACTTTCTCTCTACCAGTTTACTTTACCTCCTTCCTGATATGACCGAGCCTTTCATTATTTGGTATGATGTTTGTGCTTGTGTTGTCTAAATGGCACCTGCTCTCAAAATACTTAGGAATATTAATTAGCTTGTTTTTCCACACAAAGATAGAACTGTGTTTTAATACGCAATTACCTTTTACTAGTTGTAATATGACTTCTTTTATATATCTGTTGTATAATAGAATATAAGCAAACACAAGAAACAAATTGTGGGTGCATGATTTAGATGATACTATTTTTAGGGTCTCAGTATTTGGGTATATTGAGCTGCTGACATCTAAAATCTATAAATATGTACAACTCTTCGTTTGACAGAAATTTCTGAAAACTAAGCCAATTTCCTAAAGCAGAATTGGTACAAATTCTGTTATAAAATTTAGAGACTTCCCTCTGATAATTTTTCTTAATTATTCTTAGACTGTACATGTTAGAAATGTTTTCTAGTGTTCTCAAATACAGAAAAAAATGCAATGAGTTAATCCATAAATGCCCTCTTGTGACAATATCCAAGAATGCAGCTGCTTTTTCTCTATTTATTGTGGTCTTATTTTTTTAGGGATAATTTTATATACCCATACTATATCAATTTCAGCAAGGGAAAGAGTAGACTTTATCTTGTCTGGTAAATTTAACTTATTTTGTTTTTAATAAGGTGTGTGTCATTTTAAAACTTAGGCACGGAAACTGGAGGCATCGTCCTTTCTTTTGCTGACCAAGGACAGAAAAGCCACAGAGTTCTTCTTGTACACTGCTCTTTCTCTGCTTTGGTACAGATGACTGTCAGCCAGAGATATGGAAGGATATGGGTTTCAGACTTTTCTTGAGAACTTCCTTGGCTACAGAGCTATATTTCTCAAAGTGATAGTTAAAGACATCAGATACAAGGAGTTTGCAGTAATTATTCCTTCACAGTTTAGATGATATAATTTCTGTCATAACTTTGGAGTTCATGGAAGTAACTTCTAATGTGCACTTTAAAAGAAAACAGTTAAAGTACTTGCCCAAAATTCAAAGATTGACTTTGTGTGTGTGTGTGACCCAGTAGCTAACATAAAACTTTGTCAAAGGATTTAAACAAATGTGCATTCAGAAGTCAGATGGTGGCAAAGACAGTCAAAGAAATCTGATATACCTCTTTTTAAAAAATTTTTTATTAGATATTTTCTTCGTGTACATTTCAAATGCTATCCCAAAAGTCCCCTATACCCTCCCCCTTGCCCTGCTCCCCTACCCACTCACTCCCACTTCTTGGCCCTGGCATTAACCTGTACTGGGGCATATAAAGTTTGCTAGACCACGCAGCCTCTCTTCCCAATGATAGCCAACTAGGCCATCTTCTGCTACATATGCAGCTAGAGACACAAGCTCTGGGGGTACTGGTTAGTTCATATTGTTGTTCCACCTATAGGGTTTCAGACCCCTTCAGCGCTTGGGTACTTTCTCTAGCTCCTACACTGGGGGCCCTGTGTTCCATCATATAGATGACTGTGAGCATCCACTTCTGTATTTGCCAGGCACTGGCAAAGCCTCACAGGAGACAGCTATATCAGGGTCCTTTCAGCAAAATCTTGCTGGCATATGCAATAGTGTTTGCGTTTGGTGGCTGATTATGGGATGGATCCCTGGGTGGGGTAGTCTCTGGATGGTCCATCCTTTCCTCTTAGTTCTAAACTTTGTCTCGGCAACTCCTTCCATGGATATTTTATTCCCTATTCTAGAGAGGAATGAAGTATCCACGATTTGGTCTTCCTTCTTGATTTTCTTGTGTTTTGGCAGTTGTATCTTGGGTATTCTAGGTTTCCGCGCTAATATCCACTTATCAGTGAGTGCATATCAAGTGACTTCTTTTGTGATTGGGTTACCTCACTCATTTTTTTTTTTTTTTTTTTTTTTTGGTTTTACGAGACAAGATTTCTCTGTATAGTTCTGCCTGTCCTGGAACTCACATTGTAGACCAGGCTGGCCTCGAACTCAGAAATCTGCCTGCCTCTGCCTCCCAAGTGCTGGGATTAAAGGCATGCACCACCACGCCCGGCCTTGATATCTACTTCTTAAAATGTAAAACTAAAACTCCTTTTTTGTTTGAAGTTTAAAGTATATGACTATAGTTTCAAAACACAGATTGAATTTTGAAAACTATTTTTCCACGATTTAGTCAGGAGACACAAGTGATAGGATTTCTTCATAAAATAATAAACACAGAATGTTGAAATTAGCCAATGAGAATAGTAACCAATATGACTGAGTTTGGATTGCTTTTCCTGTGTTACTTTTTTAAGAGTAGAATATTAATCTCTCTCTCTCTCTCTCTCTCTCTCTCTCTCTCTCTCTCTCTCTCTCTCTCTCTCTCTCTGTGTGTGTGTGTGTGTGTGTATACACATGTGCATTCATGCATAGCACATACTCATGCTTGACTGCCTAGGTATATGTAGTTCCAAATGTTCTTTAAGTGCCAGCACAGTACAGAAGTAGGCATTGAATCCCCCTGAAATTGGAGATATAGCTAGCTGGGTGCTGCCTCATGTAGGTACTGGCAATCCAACCTGGGTCCTCTGCAAATGCAGCTAATGCTTTGAATGTCCAAGCAAGCTATCTCTCTGAACTCAGCCATTAGATAATAAAGAAAAGTATTAAAATACTTTTTCCTAAATAGTAACATAAGAGTTTTAGAGAAATTAACAAGCTCTTTAAAAACAAAACAAAACAAAACAAAACAAAACCCTTTGATTTTACTTAAGATGGGGTCTTACATCTCAAGCTAGACGTAAACTCACTGTGTAGCCAAAACTCCTGATCTCGTGGCCTCTGTTGCCCAACTGTTAAAATTAAAACTTATCTATTTGTAGAGGAATTTTAATCCAGCAACATAGCTGTTCTGGCAAGGGATCACATCCAAAAACGGTATAGAGCTATATGATCCTGCTGGAATCCAGACAAGCCCTTAGTACAAATCCCTAACAGTTGGTTTTTGTTCAGTGCAGTGCAGTTCAGTCAGTTGAGAGTGCTGACAGTGGAACTGAGTTGAATTCATTTTGTGCAGAGAGAGAGAGAGAGAGAGAGAGAGAGAGAGAGAGAGAGGGGGGGGGGTTACTGTGAGTTTTACAGAGACAGGTCACAGATAAAGACAGAAAAAGTCAGCAAAATGAGAAGGAGCCAGAAGATTAAAACAGATTGCCAGAGTTAGTTTGAAGCCAAGCAGAGCAATTCAATCATAAACCAAGAGAAGTCAGTTTGAATCAATCAGCTTAGAGAGGAGTTTGGCCCAGAACAACTGAATTGAACCAGGCAGACAGAGTTCAGAAAAAGCTAGAAAGGGTAAGTTTACTCAGCAGTAAGTCTCCAAGATAGCAATTACATCGGGTCAATAAAAGTTACTTTTACATCTCATTTTTTATGGCATTGGAAATCAAACCCAAAATCTTGTGAATGTTAGGCTTGCATCATCATATAGGACTCGTCACCCACAAGATTCACAAAGTTGATATGTAAGGCCTGGGAAGATGGTCACCAGTTAAGAGCACTTGTTCCTCTTGCAGAGCAGCTTGCTTTTGTTTATTATATCCACATATCTCACAAGTGTCTGTAATCTGGTCCCAGGGTATCTGACCCCAGTAGGTAACAGGCATGCTTGCAGCATGCACGTGCACACACACACACACACACACACACACACATAGGAAGGCAAAACTCTCATACATCCCTTTATCTTATTAAGGACTGACAATAATAGTTTCTTTGTTTGTTTTATCAATAGCAAAAGTTTAAATCTCTGATGTGTACTTTAAAAAACTTCACAATTTAGATTGTGGCAAGATGTCCCAATATCAATTCACATTTACATAATTCATAGATATTTTCTTTCCTTTAAAACCAAAAAGTAGTATTATATAGATGTGCTTAAGTTGCATAGGCAATAAAAAATAAATTCAATACTGTAAATTCTATTCATAATTCTATAATTAAACTAATTTTAGTTAAATATTCTTCATAAATGAACATGACAATAAATAGCAGATTCACAATTATTTTATAAGGCTAATATAGCCTTAAGTTTTACAAAGTCTGATCATTACCAAATGGGGCATAGAATGAGCAGAATGCAACTTAGTGATCTGTGCTGGTACCAGAATCACAGTGGTCAGAGCTTCCTCTCTGACCTGGGTATTCTCATCCTCCTGGAGAATAAGCTAAGGAACAGCAGATCCAGAAGAGCCTATTAATAAAATATTGTATCTCACAAATTCTTGCAATTAATTCTCTCATTTAATTTTAAAAATCACACAGGAATTTTTTTACTAGATATTTTCTTCATTTACATTTCAAATGCTATCCCGAAAGTCCCCTATATGTTCCCCTTGCCCTGCTCCCCAACCCACCCACTCCCGCTGCTTGGCCCTGGCATTCCCCTGTACTGGGGCACATGATCTTCGAAAGACCAGGGCTTCTCCTCCCATTGATGGCCAACTAAGCCATCCTCTGCTACATATGCAACTAGATACATAGTTCTGGGGGGTACTGGTTAGTTCATATTGTTGATCCTCCTATAGGGTTGCAGACCTCTTTAGCTCCTTGGGTATTTCTCTAGCTCCTTCATTAGGGGCCCCGTGTTCCATCTGATAGATGACAGTGAGCATCTACTCCTGTATTTTCCAGGCACTGGCATAGCCTCACAAGAGATAGTTATATCAGGGTCCTGTCAGCAAAATCTTGCTGGCATAGGAATTTTAAACTGACGTTTGGCATTGGAAATAATTAAGAATTATAAAATTTGAAAAGATACTCTAGAAGTAGCTCATGAGCACCTACCCTAGCTGAGGTGCTGCTCATTCTAGGGGAAGGAGAGTAAGTTTCTCGTAAGGTCATGGCCATGTTTTGGTGACCACACTACAGCAGATGGCTCCATACCCATTAGTATATGGGCAGCACATTACTTAGATCAATGTTTTTTTAAAGGACAGTTAGATGGAAAGAGTTGGGGAGTAGATTGGGAGGAGTTTGGAAGAATTCGATAGTAATACATAGCATTCATATATGGAATTTTCAAATAATTCATTAAAATACTGTATTTAACCTTTTTATTTTTACTTTGTTGTATTATTCAACCTTTATAAAGGAGAGAATAATAACAAAGGTTTCCCCATCCCAAGTTTCCTTATCATTCTCCTTTCCCTGTTTTACATACATTTGTTGGTACTATTCTGATCAATTCACTCTCCAAATCTCTTCACCTTTAGCAATCCCATCTTGTTGATAGTGTCTTCATTTGTAGCATCCTGCACCTACTATATTCCTTGCTATTACCACCAAAAGCACACAGTGAATTCTTTCTCCAGATCACAGTCTTTGTGCAACATAAACAATGAAATTACTACTGTGGAGTTCTAACTACCTATAACTCCTATTCTATGCCCATTTCTTCAGTTTTGTCTGTACACAGCAAACCAATGGCCACATGTGTCATTGTCTACTATGTCAAACACTGTAAATTCTTTTCTATTTAAGGGCTTACCAGTGTGGGTTTTTCTTCTACAACCTTCCTCAAGCTGTGACTCCTTAATACAGTTCCTCTAGTTGTGGTAAACTGCAACTATATAATTATTTTTGTTTCTACTTCATAACTGTAATTTTGCTATGGTTATGAATTATAATGCAAATAAATAAATACCCGTTTTCTGATAGTATTAGGCTACCCCTGTCAAAGGGTCGGTCATCTGAAGCCCCTACAAAGGGGCCAGAGTGCAGCATGTGTGCCAAAACTACATACTTTTGATTTCTTCCCTACAAAAAGTTAGGCAGAGTTTATTTGATGGTGAGTTAATCACTAGCTGTGTATTCTATCATCCTGTGGGCTACATGAGACTGTAACTGTTTCTGCATCAGTGTGGTTGGCCATTGATCCCAACTGATTGTTAGCTCTATGGCACTGTGACTGCTCACTGTGGTGGCTGGCTGTTGGTTCCTTCAGTCAGAAAGCTCCAAGAGGCTGCCACTATCTGCCAAATGCTGTAGTCCAATAGCCTATGTTAGTACTATAGCTCACAAGGTATTTTTGAGTGATTTAATTGCTATTTTTTTCCACTGCTGGGGAAATAATTCTGTTTTAGTTTTCCTTTAGGGCAACGTTGTGTCTGCACCATATTTTCATGTTGTTCCTTCTTCCTAATTCCAAACTTATCTTCTGGCTTGCCAGACAACATTGCTGTCTCAACCCAACGGTGCCACCCGTTGGCCTCTTTTATGATGCACATCAGACTCCAGCTCAGTTTCCACTGGGGGCTCTTGGGTCCTGGGAGCCTCTTACTTTTTGAATTAGATAGAACCATAGTTGTCTTTAGTAAGGTTCTTTCTCATGTGTAGGCAGGTAGATGTACACACACACACACACACACACACACACACACACACACACACACAGAGTTTCTAAGTTTCCTCTTCAGTTTTCAGCATTGTTCAATCATTCAGGAAAATACCTTCTACTTCTATTCTTTTTAGGAATTCCTCTTCTTTCTTTCTTCTCTTCCTCTCACTCAGCTTCTTAATAATTTTAGTAGATTACTCTTTTTGGTTCTGGCAATAAATGCATTCAATGTTTCAGAAACATCAACATTTTACCTAAAAAATTATAGATTATAACTTCCTGAGAGATCTTGAACTTACCAAGCCAAAATGCACATATAGTTTTTAGATTAACATTCTTTATAAAGCCTAAAATTCTGAAGTGTTTGCAAATTCTAAACTGTGCACTTCACCCATTTTAAGGGTAAAGTTGTATACTACAATAAATGGACAATCTAATGAGTCAATGAACTTCCTGTTGGATGGCCATCAAAATGTGTAGTACTATATTCAGTGTGATAATTTACTATGGGTTTAACAGGAGAAACATCAAAGGTAAATAGAAATTAACACTTTCTATAATTTTATATTTATTACACCCATTTGTGCTTAGTGTGCAAAATTATGATGACAAAATAAATAACAATTCACAAAAGGGGATAACATTTGAAATGTAAATAAAGAAAATATCTAATAAGAAAGAAAAAAGGTGAACCTAAAAAAATAAAAATGAAAATAAAATAAAGAATTGTGGGCCAAATTGGCTCATCTGGGACCAAGTTTAGGTACTTACACCAAGTTACACAGCATCGTATTTCAACATTTTTATTTTTAAAAGGAGGCCTCTTAAATGTGTTATTTCAAGGGTGAATTTTTATATTTTTAAATAAAATAAATCATACCACTTGAAATACCAATTTAGAGGATGCTTATTATATTCAAAATAGAAATGGGATATTAGAATTTGAATTACTAGAAAAAATCTGTTCTGTAATAAATGTTTTGTATAGTTATGAATTGAAAGACTCTATAGATACAGACTTTGTTTGCATTTGGGAAAATAAAGAAAGAAAAGATGGACAGACAGTTACCAGGGGCCATGTATATTTTAATTTAGAATGGAGATTGTCTTTTTAGCTAAATGAAATTTCATGTTATAGATTAACTTAGATAACCACATAATAATGAATAAGTGTTCAAAAATTTAATATCTCTAAGACCACACTTCTAAAGCCTCAAAAGTCTGGAAAGATATTCAGGAACCAAGAGCCGGGGTTGGGGGCTCATGATATACAGGTAGATACATGAGCAAATATTTGTCTACATCAAGCTTTAAAGATGTTTATATAGATACTTGGAAGCATAATTCCAGAAAAAAATTAAAAATCACTTTCAAAATTTATGTAGAGCATAATAAGCATGTATATAGCATGACCATAAACACCAGATATATCTTCTCTTTATCATTTTAAATAAATCTTACCAATAGAAGAAAAAAAAAAAAAACAATTCACAGACCACATAAAGCTCAAGAAGAAGGAAGACCAAAGTGTAAGTGCTTCAGTTCGTCTTAGAAAGGGCAACAAAATACACGTGGGAGCAAATACAGAGACATGTGTGGAACAGAGACTGAAGAAAAGGCCATCCATAGATTGCCCCACTTGGGGATCCATCCCTTATATAGTCACCAAACGCAGACACTATTGAGAATGCCAAGAAGTGCTTGCTGACAGGAGACTGATATAGTTGTCTCCTGAGAGGCTCTGCCAGAGCCTGACATATACAAAGGCAGATGCTTGCAGCCAACTATTGAACTGATCACAGGGTCCCCAATGGAGGAGTTAGAGAAAAGACTAAAGGAGCAACCCCATAGGAAGAACAACAATATCAACCAACCAGAGCTCCCAGGGTCTACACTACCAACCAAGGAGTACACATGGATGGACTATGGCTCCAGCCATGTATATGGCAGAAGATGGCCTTGTCAGGCATCAATGGTAGGAGGGACCCAAGGACCTGTGAAGGCTGGATGCCCCAGTGTAGGAGAATGCGAGGGTGGGGAGGCAGGAGTGGGTGGGTGGGGGCACACTTTCATAGAAGAAGGAAAAGGGAGGATGGGATAGGGGGGTTCTAGAGGGGAAATTGGGAAAGAGGATAACATTTGAAAAGTAAATAGATAAAATATCCAATAAAAATGACTAAGCATAAAATAAATAATAGGTATATATAATTAAATAACATAAAACAATAAAATATCAATTATTATATGTTAATTTAAGAATTTAAACTGAAGAATTAATTTAGAACTGGATGAAAATTTTTAATTAAATGTAAAATGTATCGAGCCAGATGTCACTTTAAACCAAATTTCCTTAGTCATTTGGTAATTTATAAGTGAATTGTAGAAAATTGATTTTAAAAAACCCAGACTTATGTTAAATCTATGGTTATACATCAAATAATTCTTAAATTCAAAAACTAATTTATTAAAATGATATCATATGAATAGTTACTACTTGGAATATTCATGTGATATTATAACATTTTATGCTTATTGAAGCTAATATAATATTACTTAGATACTATTTAAATTTTAACAGTAAGTTTACAATTCTATGAACAAATTGCGATTAAAATCATTTTCATATTTAAAACATGAAAACTAAGAAGCAGATAATTTACATCTGAACATAATAACTTCACCTCTCATAGGGAAAGGTAAATTTACCTACCACTAAATTCTGGTAATCAAACATTTAGTGGGATCAATTTGACATCCATGCTACAAACAATACACAGCAAAGAAGCCAGAATCTTCACATTTCTGAAGTATTAAAAAATTAGACAGAAAATTTGGATACCCATTGTTAAACAAAGGAAAACAAAGAAAGGCTGTTTTTAATACACAGTCACACCCATTAATCAGAGAAGTCCCGTTTTCAAGATTTTACTAACTTGTCATTGCTTTGCTCTGTTGGGGTTGGACTGGGTGTTTTGTCTGTTGTTCATTTTGGTTTTGCTTTGGTTTTAAGACTTAGAGTTGTGGGGCCCTGGCTGGCCTGCTGCCTTCTCTCCTTCAGCCTTCTGATGGTTACTAGTCCTCCCGAGACCGAGTTACTAATTTAAACTTTCATTTTATTTTCACACCTAAGGAGAAACTCTAATTAAATGATATTTGTTTTTCTTTGATGCATGTTCTGTACCATAAGAGTGTTTTTGAGGTGCATGTTTTTGTTTGTTTGCTTGTTTGTTTGCTTGTTTGTTTTCTGAATCTAGGTAGTATAAAGCAAATTAAAAGAGCACAAAAGAAGTCACCCTCAGCGGCCTAAGACGTGGGTCTGTCCAGTGAGATATCCATTCTGCAGCTACCATGAATGTTTCTATGTTGTTCTGCTCTGCTGCTAGGCTGCTGACGCTTTTGTCCAAAATGGAATGGAAATAAGAAGATAAAATTCATGGTGGTTATTTAAACCAATTGTCAGATGAACTTGGGGGAAGTTTCTATCTCCAAATGTACTTTTAAGGTCAACTTACAGAAACTACAACTAATGTAAGAATCAGTAACATTAAATATTTTAGAGATTATAGAATTAAGGGATATAGTATACATACTAAATTAATATCTTCCTCGTTTAATTAGTGAATATTCTAATATCCATTCGAGGAAAATGAATAAGAAAAACTTCTTTAAAGGCTCTGAATTTTCTAAAGAAACAACAGAGCTTACAACAAATATTTCTTAGCACAGTTCTGTTTGTCTATAGTACAGTAATATACTAGGCAATGGTCTTTTGCTGCATATTAGCAGAGGATGGATGGCCTTATCTGCCATCAGTGGGAGGGGAAGCCCTTGGTCCTGTGGAGGTTTGATGCCCCAGTGTAGGGTGATGCTAGGGCAGTGGGAATGGGTGGGTGGATGGGAGAGCACCCTCATTGAAGCAGGGGGAGGGAGAGTGGGGTGGGGGGGTTGCAGAGGGGAAACAGGGAGGGAGGGCAAAATTTGAAATGTTAATAAAATAACCAATAAAAACAATTTCACCAATAGAGTGAAGTAATCTGGATCATTGGGAACTCCCAGAGGCTAAACCGCCAACCAAAGAGCATACATGGGACTGTCACAGGCCCCCAGCACATATGTAGCAGATGACTTCTTTGTTTGGCCACAATGGGAGAGGATCCTGTAGAAACTTGATGCCCCAGTGAAGGAGGATGAGGGCAGGGGAGCACCCTCTCAGAGGTGAAGGGCAAGAGGGATCAGGGGAAGAACTCTGTGAGGGGGGTCAGGGATAGGATTTGGGATGTAAATAAATAAAATAATTAGTTAACAAAAAAGTCTTTTGTGGAGTTAAATAATATGGCAAATGAAAAATTGCATTTTACTTAATATATGATTTTTAGATAAAATAAAATCTTAAGATGAAATATGGAATATATAATTTTTCACATTATGATTACAGAATTACTTATGTTGTAAATTTCTTATTGACAGTATAGCAAGCCACATCCTTCAACAAAAGCAAAGACAAGTATTGAAGATGTGGAAGTGTGGAAGTTATTCAGGCCTTCATTTAGTAGAAGCATTTTAAACTTTTTAAATCTTAAAGTCCTAGCAAACTTGGGAAGTCATTTAATTCAGTCTCCGTCTCCCCAACATTTAGCAAATCTACACTGAACTAAACTTAACTGAAATAACATTACATAAATAGTTTAATTCCATAGCTAAGCCTTATTTGTGACTGTGAAATTACCAGTGCTTACAGTCAGCACTCTTGTGCAAAATTCCCCATTTATGAAATTACTTATACAATTAACTTAGCAAGTATGTTATAAGAAAGGAAGAATGAATGCAAATTTTTATTATGTATGTCATGTCCACTTATTCCACAAATATCTGTTCAAGCATTATTAGGTGGCATGCATTATTTTCTAAAGATTCATAGATAGATCCATTTTATATAATTCATTTCTTTTCCTTTACAATTCTTAATATATACAAGCAACACCTATTTTAACTTCTTTTGAATTCACTATATATATTATACAATGATTTAAAGGATTTATTTTATTTTATGTGTTGAATATTTTGCCTACATGTATGTATTCATACCACATACATGCGTAGTAAACACAAACACCACAAGAGGGCATTAAGTTCCTGGGACTGTAGGAACAGCCAGTTGTGAGCTGTCCTATGGGAGCTGGGAACTAAACCTGAGTTGCATGCAAGAGCAGTTGTTGCTCATAACTATTAGGTGAGCCATCTCTTTCAGCCATATATACGTTTCAATTACTGGGTTTCTTTTATAATATTGTGAGTAAATACTTGTGAAGCAGCATAATGATTTAATATTGCCAGAGTTCATATCCTTAGATTAAAACATGTCAGTTAACCTGTGGAGCAGTTAGGGCTAAAAACTGGTATGTGGGTGTAGGTGGATAGAAGGGCACATGGATAACCTTGAACATAACTTGAAGTTATGATCTGCCTGCTGTAGTCATCAAGCTTTTGCATAAAAATAATATGAGTTTATGCTACAAGGAGAGGACTGATAATTAGCCTGGTTGAGGACATTATATATATATGTGTGTGTGTGTGTGTGTGTGTGTGTGTGTGTGTGTGTGTGTGTGTGTATGTGTGTGTATGCATATTCCTTATTGTCAAATAATGCAAATATAATTGTTTATTTTTAGTTTTGAATGTGGATTTAGAAAATTATCATCAGAAAGAAGAGAATGATTAAGTACAGAAAATATTTTGCTTATATGTCAAAGGAGGATAATCACAATAATAAGTACAAGAAAAATAAATGTGTGTATTTCCCCTTCTTTAAATCTTATTTCTAGTGATTTTTTTTAAAAATATTTGTTTGCTTATTTATTTATTTACTTAATATGAGTGTTCTGTATTCATGCACACACCCAAAAGAGGAAATCAAATCCCTTTTACAGATGGTTGTAAGCCACAATGTGGTTGCTGGGACTTGAACTCAGGATCTCTGAAAGAACAGCCAGTGCTTTTAACCTCTGAGCCATCTCTCTGGCCCCATAGTAATTTTTGATATATATACAGAGAGCGATTTAGGCTAAAAACTTTGCCAATATTATTTGTTTTTAAAATGGAAGGAAAATAATAAAAATCTTCAGAGCACAACGTTTTATGTATCACAAGATTTTTTTTATTTATTGCAGTAATATGTATCATATTACTTGTTGTAAGTCTAATCAAGGAATTTCATTACAAAGCTACCTATAATTTAGTGTACTTAAATCATAAATGTGGCATCATTTAACTGCTGACAAACTAGTCTCATTGATAGGAGTAGCATGGTTGAAAGAAGGATCTTAAAAAGTTTATAGCTTTATTTTTTCAAGTACCACAAACTAATAAGCAAAACATATGAATTAGATAAAATACTTCATTAAGTTACTTTTATTGGGTGAGTCAATGTGATATGATTACATTTCAGAGAAATTTAATTTCGCATCACATAAAATCACATTGATGTTTGGTTATATTTTCTCTTCTAGTGATGTAGCCATTCAAAGTATTTTATTCCTATCAAAGCAAAGATAATATGTCATTTTCATCAAAGCTAATCATAAATTTTATTTTCTTAAGAGTTTTTTGGAGAGATCACATTGCAGGTCTGTATAGGAGACTCTTTAAAGTACTCTTGGGTCTTGGGTTCTAATTAGAAAGAATCCCATCCAAACTTAGAGCTTTGATGCAATAATAGGGCATAGAAATCAAAACAC
Source organism: Mus caroli (assembly GCF_978045245.1). NCBI lineage: Eukaryota > Metazoa > Chordata > Mammalia > Rodentia > Muridae > Mus > Mus caroli. The sequence continues at coordinate 48,550,151 of NW_028227269.1, forward strand.
CCATATTTGGTTTATGAAGCTTTGCATGAATCCACGAAACACTGATATTTTAGGAAGGTGTTTTATAGTGTTGCAAATATAATTGGCCATTCATTACTTAGATGGCCATCCCTATACTGGTTTGTACCAATTTGTTTAACTCATGTAAATGCTTAAATGCTTCCTTTCAAATGACATAAAACTCAAATCACTACATAAACTAGCAAATGATAGTTGCTCGCTATCTTCTTCATGGTTCCCTTTTATTGGTTAAGAAAAGGTAGGTGAGCATCACAGATGCAGAGTGTTGGCTGTTAAGAATGTGTGTTTACAGGTGTGCAATACCCCGAGGATGGGTAGAACTGATACTCGGCTGCAGGTGCAGGCTGTAATAAACAGGACTTATCTTCCCTCTAATCACTTCCCTCCTTTATCATGCCTTTGGATTATCTCAATTCACATTAAGTATCACTTGTGCATAAAGCATATACAGTGTACTATATTTATTTAGATATACATGTGACTACATCTTTTATGAATAAAACCCAAAATGCATTCACATGAGAAAATAGGGTGGTTTAATTTAAATATTTTAGGAGCGCTAGAATACTAATAAACATCTGGGAGAACAGATAAAACTGGATAAATGTTTAGCCTTGTTATGAGTAACACGCTAGCATACGATTAGGTTTATAATGGTTGTAATTTAACAAAACTGTTGTATGAAATATTTTGTTTAACATTCATTAGAAACTGTTAATGCACTTGTGTTTTTCATGGGCTAATTTTTTTTTTTGCAGCAGACGCACATTATTAGTATAATACAAATATGCTAAAAAGCAAACAGTTTGGTGTTAAAATGTTTTAAGTAGGATTGTGAAAAGAAATTTTACACCAATCTTCATTTTTTTCCATTTTTACAGGGAAATTTTTACCACAAATTCCATATTTTAATGATATTATACCAACTCTATTTTTTAAACTCATTTTGTCACTGTTTTGTAACAGAAACACTGTAAATATTATAGATGTGGTAAACTATTATACTTGTTTTCTTATAAATGAAATGATCTGTGCCAACACTGACAAAATGAATTAATGTGTTGCTAAGGCAACAGCCACATTACATGCTTTCTCTTTCACAGTAGGCAGCAGAGCATATGGTTTTCTCTTAATGGAACGCTAGCTTCTCATTAACATACCAGTAGCAGTGTCAGAACTTACAAGCCAGCATAACAGGGAGATGGAAAAACTTATAAATTAGACCCTTTCTGTACTATTGAGAGGGAAATGACTGATGTTCTAAGGTACAATATTTAGCTAATACTGTGCCCTTTTCTGCACCTTCTTTCTACAAAAAGAAACTTTTTTCTTGTAATAAATATAAATATTGAAGTGCAAATAATTTTTACTCTGCTCCTCAGAGTGATTGGCACCCTGGTTTTGATAACTCTTCCTTAAAATAATTTTTCATTGCATTTTTTGTTACCAGTATATGGGAAACAGCTGTATTTTCATAGTCCTGTTTCAGTACAGTGAAACAGTTTAGAAATAGAGCAAATTTTCGTGTCTTTACTGAGAAAAGCCATCAGGTAAGCACAAATGAGGATAAGAAGAGAACCGTTCATCTTCCAGAGGCTAAAAAATGCCTGGTCCAGCAACAGAAGTGGGGCCTCCAAGAGGCTGTAACTGGTAGTAGACAGAAGGCAAGATTTTTTTTTTTTTAATGAGGTCTTCATGTCCTTGTATGGCTTGGATTGTATTTATCTGTCTCATAGTAAATCAGTGCCTTGGATTTTTCACCATTTTGTCAAGCTTCTTCTCACTGAGAATTCAGCTGTTTTGTAGAAGGGATATGATCAGTTATTACATTTGATGAGATATATCCTAAAATCTGAAACCCTCCCTACAGATTAGAAATTATACTTGAATATTCATGATCACAGGAAGTGATATTGACATCACATTCTGGTTCAGGAATTCAATAGGTGGAGTGGGCTTATCACTTGTGTTGTTTGTTTTCATAACATTTACCTATAGTTAAATTTATAACAAAACAAAAGCGTTGCTGTAGAGCATGTCAGAAAGAAAGCATGCATATTAGTGTTCTGATAAAACTCTTGGAAGAAAACAAAGCAGGCTGACAGTTCAGCCTGAAGACTTCAATGTGTTTATTAGTTCAATTAATTGGATAAAACATTTTACTCCTAAGAGTCTAATCATTTACATGGTTCACTCTTTAATATTGTAGATGGCCTCCTTTAGGTTGACAGATCACAATGGATGGTTGTAATATCTTTAAAGGAATGTCAGGAATATATTAAAAATTCAGATAATATAGTACTTTTAGCCATGAAATGAAAATAAGAAGACTAATCATTAGAATCTTAAACTAAACCATTTATATCTGTAACCTTTTAAAAATTGTCTTTGTTTTTGAATTTTGATGATCACTCAATTCTAGATTATGTGTGACTTAGCTTTTTCTATGAATGCCTTAAGACAGACCCAGAAGTTGATGTGTAAATACCTGAGTAGGGTGGTATGTTTCACCTGAAATTCTAGGAAGTGAACCCCAGTGTTTAAATTTTGAAACTCACTTATTTTCCTTTTGCAAAAACAGATAAAGGAATCCTGTCTGTCTTTTTCTTTCCTATAGACAAGGTAGTAGGTTTACATCCTAAGCTTTCTCTTTTTTTTCTTGCCTCAAAAATTGTCATTATTTCCAACATTACAGCAAGTATCTTGGAAACTCGGTTACCATTGTTTATTTAGGCTCAATGTAGCTAATATAAACTTAATTTACAGGAACTCTACAACTCACACTTTTGAGTAGCAAGTATCAAAATAACTACAACCAATGCTGGAGATTTGCAAATGTCATTGAATACAGATTTGGAAAATAACGGCCCCTACCCCCCCTACCCCCAGAATCCAAAAGAGCCATAATGAATAATAGCAGGTCATATCTCTTTCTAAAACCATAATGAAAGGATGAAAAGCCCCTGCCTCTCAGGGTAATTTTGAAACCACTGAATCAGCCTCATGTCCACATTCAAGTATTGGAAGAAGCAACCATGTCAAGTCAAGTCTAACATAACAAGCCTGATGATACTTGACTTCAGACACTATCAAAGTAAGGTGCCACTGATCTGGCCATGTCTTTGGGAGGCTGCCAGTGCTTCTGCTTTGGCTTCTTGGTGTCCCCTGTGAAGGCAGCCAATTAAGATCACAAGATAAGAGATGGTAATAATAAACTTCTAATGATGAGAGGTAATTAAAATGTGAATACAGAAGACCCCAGCTTCTGTCAGTTCAGTGCAGCGATTACACTGACAATGTCCATGTTTTGTTTTTAAAAGGAGTTGGGGTTGTAACTAATTTAATACAGAAAGAACTGCTTTGAAAGTTATATTAGATCTGATTCAGTTGTAGCCTTGACAAAATTCAGACAACCACAGCCTCTTTATTGGTCAATATTCACTATTTAGTGATTCTCTGAAGCATCTCCTACCTCTACACTCAAGGGCTCCTGTCTGTATTACATATCCAATGTCCAGCTGCAACCTCCGCAACAAGGGTTCTTTGGTTGTTGTACTTCACTGGTACTATGTCTTAGCATCCTCATGGGCTTCGTGAAAGCTAAGTCTATTTTGAAAAGAAGACAATTAATTGGAGAGCAAAGGAAGCCAGTCCTCTTATCACTTGATCTGGTCACGGACATAAGTGCTTCACACTTTTTCTATCCCCTTACCCTTCAGCCCAAAGCTTTCCTGTCCACCTGCCCTGCTTGGCTCATCAATTTTCTGTGGGCCGGTTCAGTTCCTTTAAGCCTGTCCACTGAAAGGTGGTGATAGCTCTCTGAGAAAAAGAAAGAGAGACAGAAACAAGAGTGCTGCTCAAGGCCTTTATCTGGATCACACTGTTTGTTTTCCCATTGATGTCTGTAATAAAACAAAGAGGATTTAATCGTGTTAAACAAAAGCCAGTTGGTACCCAGAGGAAACTCATTTAACTCTGTTCCAAGTCTAGGAGTTTCAGATTTCTTGTCTTCCTCTTTACCGATCCACCAGGCTGAGTTTCTTACCTGGGGCTTAAAATTGTGAGGTGTGAAACTCTTCTTTTGTTTTGACAGGTGCTCTTTGCTAAACATCAGCCTAGCCTTCCACAGTGATAATACACAGAAGGAGGAAAAAACTTCAGAGAAGCTAATGACTGCAGTTACTCAACTTCAGCTTTAATGGGTTTTTATTAGCTTCCCTCCTTGGAGTTCTTTAGTATAAAGTGGGAAAACAAATTGGGCTGATGGAGAGAGAGTGTGAAAAGAGAGCAGCTAAGAGAAGGCCCAGGAACTCTTTCCATCACAGAATGCCAAGAAGGGAGGAAAGGTGAGGAAGATGGCTTTGAAACAGCATCTTGAGAGAGGAGTGCATTGGAGGGAAGAAAACAAAGAAGGGACAACTTGGAATTTGGCTAATGAGTCCTAGACAAGAGTCTTGCTTTACATCACAGCCCAAAACAGGAGCATGGGATAAGACAAACTAATAGGACCAGTCTCCTTTCCTCAGGAGAGGTATCCCTGTGAAGAGGAGGCTTTCACCACTGGCTCGAGCACACCTTGATGAGTTCCTTGTCTGATCACTCCCTTACGGTGACTACAAAAAGTTCTTCCTGAGACAGTCTCTACTTGTTATTTTTCTCACCTCCAACCAAAGTACTCGCGCTTTGGGTACGCTCTGTGGAAGAGAGGATGTCTTCCTGAGACTCACACTGAAAGGCTCTCTGAGATGAACAGTTGAAACCAGAGGTGAAAAGATGGAGCTGATTGGCACACTGTCCTCAATCCAGAGAGTGCCAGTGTTTCTCAATGACAAAAAGAAAATGTACCCAGCTAATAAAATAGCTCAGTGAACAAAGACATCTGTTCCAACTCTAAAATCCGCAGAGCCCATATAGTGGAAGAGGAAAATCAACTTCTACAAGTTATCCTCTGACATCTACAAACCTGTTATGACCATAAGCATCTCTCACAGACACCCAAGAGAGCTCATGCCCAAGCACACATGAACGCTGTCACAAAGGAAACAATAAATGAAAATCATTAAATACACGTAAAAGAAAACAAATGCTATGTCTTTTGACTTTATACTATCTATAAAAGCCATCTTTACATAAGACAGGTGAGAGAAACAAGTATGGATTTCTCACAAAGTCTAGTAGCTAGGTTCCCCCCTCAAAAAATATTCAAGAGGTGGCAGAGATGCCCAGTTCACCTGAATATTTTTTTGAGATGTAGCTGTTTATACTGCAATTTCTCATCTTTTACATGTATACACAGTAGCAACAAGAAGGTAGCAATTATACTAATTAACTTAGAATGCTCACAACACTCTATAAGTTGTAATGTTAGCCATCATTACTCAAAAAATCTACTCTTCATAGAGTTGTGCTCTAATTCCTTGAGCTTTGCTTCCTTCCTGTGGATGCCAAGCTCCAAGCACTGACTGCTGCTTCCCCAGGGCTTTCACAGAGTCCAGTCACTTCCTTCTCTATCCTATCTCCTCAGAAAGCCATTCTAATTTCTGCTGTTGCCCATGCTTTCTATTCCTAATACAACTAATTGGACTGCTTGGTCTTTCTCTACTCTCAGTTCAGGTCTTAAAACAAATGAAGGTATTTATATAACTGTTTGTCATGAAGTCTAGAAGAATTAGTTCTAAAGAGATCGACCTAGGAGTCAAAGACAGATGAACCTAGGAGTCACATGAAAAAAAATTAGGACTTTGCACTTCTTTTGTGTGTCTACTGCTCTTCATGACTTGGTCACATCATCTCTCTCCTCTGCTGGAAGCAGCTGGACTCAGTATCTCACTCTAGATGCCTGCTATCTGCAGCTACTGTCTGGGTTTGGGTGCCCTGAAAGGCACTCCTCATGCCTGTAGCTTCCATCTCAGCAAAGAGAAGAGCCATGAGCCTAAGAAGTTCTTATACCAAAGTTTGATCTGTTTAGTGCAGTTCCTTTAAAAGATTATGAAACAACAACTCTATAAAACATAAGGACCATTTCTTCGGAGATGGAGGCAAATGAGAAAACATAGAAAAAAGAAACTAGGATTAGTTTACTCTATCCAAGGTAAAGAAAAGTAGGCAAATTGTAAATAAGTTTTTGATTTGTAAGTTCAATAACTGGTATTAAGGAGACAAAAGGAGAAAATAAATTTAAAAAGCAGAAACCCTGACTTCTTTCCTGGTAGCAATATACTCAACTGTGTAATTTATTCATGCCCTTGACATAATGTCCTGTGTTTAACCTTAAAAATAACAGTTAAGTCATGAGAGCAAGGGGGAAGAGAGCATTCACATACCAATTTCCCAGTTGAAACCATTCAAACACACTATGGCAACAAGCTTCAACACAAACTTAATGCTGAGAATGTTTACTTCAATTATTAAAAATATCCCAATGATGTAACGGCTCTAACAACGGAGGCATTTGATTCACAGTATTGTTTCTCTTAAAGTCCTTTCTCTTGACATGAAAATATTTGCGTTGGTTCATTTTTATGCCTTTCAATTTACTCATATTTTATTACTTTATTCTCATGGAGTCTCATTGTGCTGATTCCAGCAGGTTGGGTATTTAATGAATTAAGGGCAACAAATAAAAAACCAGAACAAAACAAAAAAAAAAATTTCAGTGTTCTCCCCTCCCCCAAATAAAAGTTATATGATTAGAGAAGATCGAGTCTGGTCCCTGCTATCTGCAGCTCTGCAAGGCACTCCTCATGACTGGAGTTTCCAGCTCAGAAAACCTGGTTTTACTCTGTGTGGCCTTGCAGAGGGTCCTGAAGTGTTAATGTAGGACACACAAATTATTTTGTTAGGCTGCCATCTGCTGGAGTCAGGAAATCAAGGGCTTAAACATTAGAAGTTATTTGATTCATATAACTTCTTATCTTTTCTAATTTCACTTGTCGTGTAGACTATTTTCAAATGACCACATGATCTGTAACTCTTAAGCAGTTCAGTAAGACAATATGAAATATAACTTTATCTGTAACGTAAAAATACAGACCCAAGCAGAGTTTTGTCACACTGGCTTGTGACCTCTCTTAGGTCCTTTCAGTTTTTAGTTTCTATGATTTCCTTAACTTTAAAAAAAAAAAAAAGTGCTACCAAATTCTCCATGTTATAAAAGCAAGTTATTTTTTTACATTCATAACGATAAGAATTCCAACACAAAATGACTTGTTTTTTAATAAGGGCTAAACTCATTTTGCCTGTGATAGCTAAGACAGCCACAGTTGTTGCCTCTCACCAAAGCAAGCTTATCAGAATAGTTCTTGCCACTCATGATCAGCTTTGATGCTTTTTTTCTTGTTTTTTTTTTTCCCAGCCTAATTTATTTAAGAGGTTACAGAAAGCGATCACTCTCAGCCTTCTTTTTTATCTTTTATCGTTCCGTAGCTGAGCGAAGTAACTCTGGCCCTTTAGGCTTTTTCTTTATCTGTAAATTGCAGATGATAGCCCTCATCTCATAGAGACAACAGGTTATCCTGAATTTTAAGCCCTTATACAAAGCCAAAGGAAGAGTACCTGTAACATGACAGACACGTAGTACTACTTAGATATTTTATTGTAATTATTCCATTGTATGTTAAAGATCAAAAATACCTAAATCAGAATGAACTTACAAAAGACAAGTTTATTTACTCTATATCTTTAGTCAAAAGCATGAGCAGGCATCTAAGTTCATCTGGGGCTCTTTTGGCTGTGTCGCATCATTGTAGAAGCACAGGCATGAGGATATTGCAAAACAGCAAGCCAAAGAGAGGCTGAAATTACATCGTCATTTCCTAGACACACAGGCATTTGATCCCAGGATTTCTCACTGCACCCCACTTCTTAAATTTCCATCACCTTCCACATAGTCAGCCTGGGGACTAAGTTTCCATCGTGTGCCTTTGGAGAGCTGCACTCAGACCATAGGGCCATTATTGAAAAAATGTCAAGGAATACAGTTTCATATTAATTAGAGAATATAGCTTTATAGTAACAATGGAAATTCTTAATTTACTTCTCCCCCCCCCATTTGGGGATGTAAAATATGTACATATGTTTATATTTAGGGAAAGAGAGGCAGAATCTTTTTTTTTTTTCTCTGTGGTTGATTAAAAGATAAATTCCCATTGGGTGCTTGGTTTCCAGTTGGTGGCACTGGTTGAGATGGCTTTAGGAGGTGTGGCCATGTTGAAGGAAGTGTGCTATCAAAGGTGGGCACTGAGAACTTAAGGCCTTGCATCATTTATAGTTCTTTCTCTTGCTTTGTCCTTGTGTTTCCAGATGTAAACTTCCTGATTCTACCTCCATGCCTTTGGTCTGCCATCATGAACTCTAACCCTCTGGAATCATAGGCACAAATAAACTCTTCTATACATTGTCTTGGTCATTGTATTTTATCACAGACATGGAAAAATAACTAATATTTTCCTCCCTCCTGTGAATGCTTAACTGGCTTGAGATAGATGTTACAACATCCTTGAGATAGATGTTACAACATCTAGTTTGTCTTCTCTACCTTCATTTCTCAATGTTCAAGGCATAATGAAACTTCTAGATGCCAGAACAAGCCATATTTCCATGCTGCAGAACTCTACATGCTCTTTGCCCCTTTCTCTCTCTGGAGTACTATCTGCTGCCTACAAGGATAAATTAGATTTCTAAGTAGTGCATATCTTTCCCCATTTTAAGGTTGCCATCATGAGCCTTCTCATTTATTAATTATATCTATATCTATTTATCTAGATCAGTAACAACAGTCTAGTATTTATAATAAAAATGGATGTGATTGGGAGAGTTATATTTTAGTGGGAAATTATTTATACTTTCTATGTTGGCATGCGATAAATATTTTTATCTTCATAATCACCATAATCTTATGATTAAAAGTGATCATAAAAGATGCAAGCAAAATAATTCATTCAATAAATAGCTAATGAGGTCTACTCTGTGCCAAGCAGTTTTCTAGGCCATTAGCAAACCAGACAAAGTTTCTTGACCTCATTGAGTTTAATCAGCTGTGTGTTTTTACTCAAATTTTCATGATTCTATTGAGGGCATCAGAGAAGAAACCAAGAAGACGTAGGTACTCACAGGCTGGAGTTCACAACATGGGAGCACATACTCTCTCTGCCTGTACAAGCAATAAAAAAGACTGATTAGAAAAGTCCACAAGGAAGCTCTGTGACAGAAGTTTTACCCTTCCTCAAGAATGTTCAGTCAGCATACAATGTCTCCTTAAGAGACAGATGTAATGAAATTGGTCCCACCTCTGTTCGTTCTTTTGCTGTTCCTTCCCTATTTGAGAAACCAGAGAATGGAATCCACATAATTTGGCCTTCTGATACACATATTGAGAGCCCAAAACAGCAGAGCAGGTTTGTAAGTATAAATGGAAAATGTCCAGCACCAATTCTAATTACAACTTTTAAATTATCATTATGTTTTAGACTCTGATTTTCTCCTAAGTACTGAATGTTCTTTCAAATAATTGACAGATTATGTGCTGCACATTGGGTGACACCTGTTGGAAATCAGGGTTTATTTTCAACAAATATTAATGTTCTGCATACTCGGAGGCCTTTTGATATCGAAATTGGGCAGTTGGCAGATCTATTATGAATGAATAAATTGATTCTACATTATGCCTCAGGTTCACATTAGGGAACTTAGGGAATTTAAAGGGAGAAGTGTTTGTAACTCTGTGGGTGGAACAACGACTGACACCAATCATTTCCATCCTGTCTGTGCATCTCTGGAAACTGCTTTGATGCTATCATGGCATCCTGTAGTACCTGATCTGGGTGGCCAGCTATAAGAATTTCATATACAAACATAACACATAGAACATATTGAGGTTCTATGGGACTTATCAGAACTAAACTTCATTTTGTAGGTGGAATTGACAAACAGGCAAAGCAAGAACATTATATTAACTATTGTTTCATAACAATGTTCTTAGGTCTTTTTTGTTGTACCACTCTCCCCAAAATTTTACTAGAATATTGCTTCACATATCATTAAAGTGTACATTCATAGGAGTTTCTATTTTTGTTCATTTGTAACTCAAGATATATATATTTCCTAATAGGGTACATTAATTTTCATAGCAACTTGCTCCTTTTACACCCCTCTATCACCAATAAATATTAACCTAAACATATGGAAGTTAATACCAGTCCTGGAATCATAGGAAGTGGGTCAACGTGAATGACTTCCTGATAGTACTAGGAATACAAAAGTATTATGAACAAGAATATGTTACAATTGGGTGTTTTAAAGTTTCCATTACATTGTTAGTCTTTTTTTTTTATTAGATATTTTCTTTATTTACATTTCAAATGTTATCCCCTTTCCTGGTTTCCCCTATGAAAACCCCCACCCCCTCCTACCTCCCCCTGCTCACCAACCCACCCACTCCCCCTTCCTGGCCCTGGCATTTCCCTATGGTGGGGCATAGAACCTTCACAGGACCAAGGGCCTCTCCTCCCATTGATGCCCAACAAGGCCATCCTCTGCTCCATATGCAGCTGGAGCCATGAGTCTCACCATGCGTTTTCTTTGTTGGTGGTTTAGTCCCAGGGAACTCTGGGGGTCCTTTAACTCCCTTAAGTCCTTGAGTCCTTTCTCTAGCTCTTGGGGACTCTATGCTCCGTCCAATGGATGGTTGTGAGCATCCACTTCTGTCTTTATCTGGCACTGGCAGACCCTCTCAGGAGCCAGCTATACCAGGTTCCTGTCAGCAAGCTCTTGCTGGCTTCCACAATAGTATCTGAGTTTGGTGGTTTATATGGGATGAATTCCCTGGGCAGTCTCTGGATGGTCCTTCCTTCAGTCTCTGCTCCTAACTTTGACTCTGTAACTTGTTCCATGGGTATTTTGTTCCCCCTTCTAAGAAGAATCAAAGTATCCACACTTTGGTCTTCCTTCTACTTGAGTTTCATGTGTTTTATGAATTGTATCTTGGTCATTCCGAGCTTCTGGGCTAATATCCACTTATGGGTGAGGGCATACCATGTGTGTTCTTTTGTGATTGGGTTACCTCACTCAGGATAATATTTTCTAGTTCCATTTGCTTAAAAATTTCATAAATTCATTATTTTTAATGGCTGAGTACTACTCCATTGCGTAAATGTACCACATTTTCTGTATCCATTCTTCTGTTGAGGGACTTTTGAGTTCTTTCCAGCTACTGACTATTAAAATTAAGGCTGCTATGAACATAGTGGAGCATATGTCCTTATTACATGTTGGTGCATCTTCTGGGTATATGCCCAGGAGTGGTATTGCTAGATCTTTCATTAGTACTATGTCCAATTTTCTGAGGAACTGCCAAACTGATTTTGAGAGTGGTTGTACAAGCTTGCAATCCCACCAGCAATGGAGGAGTGTCCTTCTTTCTCCACATACTCACTAGCATCTGCTGTCATCTGAATTTTTTATCTTAGCCATTCTAACTGGTGTGAGGTGGAATTTCAGGGTAGTTTTGATTTGCATTTCCTTGATGATTAAGGATGTTAAATATTTCTTTAGGTGCTTCTTAGCCATTTGTGTATTCCTCAGTTGAGAATTCTTTGTTTAGCTCTGTATCCCATTTTTTAATAGGGTTAGTTGTTTCCCTGGAGTCTAACTTCTTGAGTCCTTTTTATTAATCAGATATTAGCTCTCTGTTGGATTTAGGATTGGTCAATATCTTTTCCCAATCTGTTGGTTGCTGTTTTGTCTTATTGACAGTGTTCTTTGCCTTACAGAAGCTTTGCAATTTTATGAGGTCCCATTTGTCAATCCTTGATCTTACAGCACGAGGCATTGGTGTTCTGTTCAGGAATATTTCCCCTGTGTCCATATCTTCAAGATTCTTCTCCACTTTCTCCTCTATAAGTTTCAGTGTCTGAAGAAAGAAATGGAAGATCTCAGAAGATGGAAAGATCTCCCATGCTCATGGACTGGCAGGATTAATATATTAAAAATGGCCATCTTGCCGAAAGCAATGTACATATTCAGTGCAATCCCCATTAAAATTTCAACTCAATTCTTCACAGAGTTAGAAAGAGCAATTTGCAAATTCACCTGGAATAACAAAAAAATCTAGGATAGCAAAAACTATTCTCAACAATAAAAGAACGTCTGGTGGAATCACCATTCCTGACCTCAAGCTGTACTACAGAGTAATTGTGATATAAACTGCATGGTATTGGTACAGAGACAGACAGGTAGATCAATGGAATAGAATTGAAGACCCAGAAATGAACCCACACACCTATGGATGGTCATTTGATCTTTGACAAAGGAGCTAAAACCATCCAGTGGAAAAAAGACAGCATTTTCAACAAATAGTGCTGGCTCAACTGGCAGTCAGCATGTAGAAGAATGCGAACTGATCCATTCTTATCTCCTTGAACAATGACCAAGTCCAAGTGGATCAAGGACCTTCACATAAAATGAGAGACACTGCTAGTCTTTCTAAATTGGATTCTCACAATATTCTTGTAATAATTATGATTACATTAAAATAATCTTTTTTTTTTGGACTTGCAAACTTTATATGCCCCAGTACAGGGGAACGCCAGGGCCAAAAAGGGGGAGTGGGTGGGTAGGGGAGTGGGGGGGTGGGTATGGGGGACTTTTGGGATAGCATTGGAAATGTAATTGAGGAAAATATGTAATAAAAAAATAATTAAAAAAAATGAAAAAAAATCTTAAAAGAACTCATAAGTGAGTCCTTCCCACAAGACCATCATATATATCAGTTAAGGAGCTCTGGTGTGAAATTACTATCTGATGGATAAGTAACACTCACAGGAATAACAGAAGACCCAGTAAGTCAATCCCTAGTGGTCTTCTGGGAACTTCAGTTCCCTATCACCTACTGTGAATGCTGGATGTTCGATTTCTTTGGAGTGTTTGAAATCATCAACTCTGAGAGTTTCAATATGCTGCATTTTGCTTATATTTTTATTCTTCATATTTCTCTTTTTGAGAGTGAGCCTCTCTAAGTAGTTTTGGCTGTCATTGAGCTCCCTATGTAACACAGACTGGACTTGAACTCACAGAGATCTGCCTGTCTCTGCCTCCTGAGTTCTGGTAATAAAGATGTGTGCCCTTATGCCTGGTTGGTTTTGTTATTTGTTTGTTGGTTTGTTGGTTTGTTTGTTTGTTTTTATTCTTTCATATCAAAACCAACATGGGAAATCCATGGATTTATCTTTTAAATGACTATAACCTTTTTTTGTTGTTGTTCTTTTGTTTCTTTCTTGGCATATCAAATGCTGAAAGCTGGACTCAATTTTGTTTTCCCTTCATCCCTTCTGCATAGTCCCACTATCAATATATACACAGTAACCTTTTTTGGAACAGAAAGCTAACAGATACTGCTAGCCAAGTGTTTGCATATGGAGACTTAGTGGCCTGCAAATATGATAAATCCATTTATCTAATTCAAGAATACCATGGTCTTGCACTGGAATGGTGGATGCACTGCAATGCAATGGGACAAACATCATTGATGTGAAACTCTATGGGAAGTACTTTTGTAAATGAGCAGTCTCCTCCCACTTGCCTGGTCCTTTGTACTGCCCTCCCAACTCCCTCTTCCATGGGACCTCACTTGTTCATCATTCTCCCTTTCTTTCTAATCTGTCCCTGATAATTCCAATTATTTAAGTTAAACACTAGACTTTACAGCTATTTTAGTGTTTTCTGGGACTTACAAATATTTCACTGTTGATTTATTCTAAACTCAGACCACACCCCCTGAGTTCTACCACTACTGTAGCAGAGCATAATTTTTCCAGGCTCCAGGACTTTCAGCATTCTCTAAATCAGGTTACTCTTACTTAATCCAGGCTCTGAGTTTTGCCTACCCTTTGTGATGAAAGGACTGAACCCCAGTGCAGACTTCAATCCTTCTACCTAGCTCCAGGGACACTCCTGAACTTCCAAGTTGTTCCATTGTAGTGAGGCAACAGAATCTAGAACTCAAAATGCTTAACCTGAGTGTCCTGCCCTGCTTTTATAGACTACTGACAGTTGAAGTGTTTTAATAAAAAGACATGAAGGGTTAAATATAAACACATAAAACAAAAATGACATAAAAATACAATAGTGCTAAATAGGTACTCTCATCATACCTCCTTCCTATGGATACCTAACACTTAGGAAACACACTGAAATTACACAGTACTTACTATATGTAAAAACAATAAATACATAGAAATGTATTTGATCAACTTTTAATTTTTTCACATCTATTGGACTCCCAAGTTTAAGTCCTCATGCAGTCCCATTGAGTACTTAGAACCAAGAGCTGTGACTATTTTCAGGCCAAAAAGTCATTTCTATAAGAGTCCTTATTCTCAACAAGACTTTTAATCTCAAGAAACAGAAATTCCAATCATAGTAATTGAAATGATTTTTTAAAAAATTGTCTACCATGGTAAGTTGTAAACGAGAACATGAAAACAAGTTAATAAATTAAAATATGCACTATGTCAAAAGTGCAGGAAAAAGTTGCTATACAGAGGAATCTCATGAAAGAATGAAACTAAGCTGAAACCAGCCTCTCTTTCTGGAGTGCAATCCCTCTCTTTCATCTCTATGTTTGGGTCTTCCTCTCTATTCTCACTCTTCCATTTCCATTGACCTTAGGCATCCTTACACTTGCACTTGGGATTGTAAGACAAAGATGAACCAGACAAACTGCTTGCCCTGTGACCTTAGTGAACAGAAGATATGGGAAGCAAAATACACCAGGGTAGTATGATGGGAGCAGTTGCTAAGTGCAGGAAATCACTGCTCAACCAGTAAAAAGAAAGCTCCAAATCTAGGGAACTAGAACAAAAGAAGAAAATATGTGAGGATTCTGTTTTCACTTGCTGCCTCTAGTAACCGACTACAAGAAACACCAGGTCAAGGGTGGTTTTAGGAGGCTTATATGATGACCCACAGCCTTTTGTTGGCTCCCACATCTGGCAAGCCTGTGTGTTTAGTCTCCTTGATTTAAGATTCACCCTTTCCTCTGCTGTCTCCATCATTTCGCTGAGAATTTACATGTCCCTGTATCTTGACCCAAGTTTATTTGGCTTTTCCCTGTTTTACTGAACATTCTATAGTCCCGTCTCTTTTCCCCTGACTGCTCAGTGGATGTGTTAGCTCTGAATTCAAAGTCTAAGTTTTCAAATCTCCAGTCCCTGGGTATCATTGACTGGGATGACCATGAGGATGCATTGCATGGGAAGTTTGTAAATCAGAAACTAGGTGACATGTAGTTATGTTATTCTAAGTTAACCTCACATGACCTTATGAATTTTGCAGGGAAATAGATTGGACTAGAAAATATCATCCTGAGTGAGGTAACTCAGGCCCAAAAGGACATGCATGGTATGTACTCACTGATAAGTGAATACTAGCCAAAAAGTACAGAATACCTAGGGTACAACCCACAGACTGTAAGAAGTATAACAAGCAGAAATGCCCAAGTGAGGAATTTTGAACCCCACTTTGAAGGGGGAGGAAATAATCAAAGAAGGTGGAGAAAGGGGGGCCTGGGTGGGAGAGGAAGGGAAAGCAGAAATGGGGAACAGGATCAAATACTGGGGGAAAAGGATGGGAGAGAAGTCCAGAGGGACAAGAGATAAATGGAAATAAGCAGCCTCAGGGAGTGGGAGGTACAAGAGGGAACCCTTTAGAAAGTACCAGAGACCTGGGAGGTAAGAGACTCTCAGGAATCATTAGGGGTGACTTTAGCCAAAATGTCCAACATTGGAGAAAGGGAACTCAAAGAGTCCCCCTCCAGAAGATAGGGACTCAAGTGGAGCACAGGGTTACTAACTCACAGTCAAATTCCTGACCCAGAATTGTTCCTGTCTAAAAGAACTATAGGGACAAAAATGGAGAAGAGACTGAAGGGAAGTCTCTCCAATGACCAGCCCAACTTGGGCTCTATCTCATGGGAAGACACCAAGGCCTGACATGACTATGCTATGAAGTGCTTACATATGGGAACCTGGCATGGCTGTCTTCTGAGAGCCCCTACCAGCAACTGACTGAGACTGCAGTAGATACTTACACTCAACTATTGCACTGAAGTCTGGGACCCCTATGGTTGAATTAGGGGAAGGATAAAAGAAGCTGAAGGGGAGGCTGAATCCATAGGAAGACCAGCAGTCTCAACTAACCCAAAACCCAGGGAGCTCCCAGAGACTAAGCACATATGGGCTCATCAGGACTTCTGACACACATGTAGCAGTGGTCTACTTGGTCTGGTCTCAGTGGGAGAAGATATACTCAATCCTTGAGAGCTTTGAGGCCCAAGAAAAAGGGGAGAAAACCCTCTGGGAGGCAAGGAGGGGAGAAATGAAATGAGGAAATGTGGAAGGGGGGACTGAAGGGGGCAATGACTCGAATGTCAATAAATGAAATAATTCAAATTAAAAAATAAGAGTCTCACATTAGAGAATTTCAGATATTTATTTTTAAATTTAGTTATGACTCTAAGTTATGAATTATCAAATACATGGAATAAGGATCTGGAAATAACTCCTGGGAAATGAAAATCTAAACACAAGAAGGCTGGGTCCCATGACTGTTTCCACCACACGCTGCCTTTATTTCTTTGAGCTACAGTTCCTGTATTTGTCAAACGAAGCTAACAGCTGTGTTGCCATCTCTGTGCCTCTGTGAAGTGGAGCCCCAGCAGAGCTGATATGTAGCAGACAACAACCAATGGAGTCTATTGCTACTATTTTTTGGAATTAGATTCAATAAAAATATTTAAGCAAAACTCTGATGAGTATTTTCATGACACTACAGTGTGTTCCATCAGCTCTGTCACTTAACACTTGATTATTTTTTTTTATCAACATGAAATTTGATGACTATTCAGCCATTTTCTTTTCTCTCTTGAACACAGTATTTCATAAGCTTGCTTATCCGTATATTTCTAGAGCTATGCTTAATATGTCAGCCCTCATTGCTGTATATATGCTGCATGATAGTTCACATGAATTTTGATTTAGTGTTTCTAAAGAGTTACATATGATTATCATAGTAAGAGGGTTTTTTTGCATAATTTTCAGAAATTAAGTGTTCGTTTTGTATCATATCCATAAATGGTTACCTGATTTGACGTAAGGCCAAAAAGATAATAAACTTTTCTTTAATGCAGTATGTTTTAGATAGGAACTCCGGGCTTTTTGAATGCTGCAGTTTGCCTTACTGTAATACAAATATCCATGGTAAATAATGATGAAAGCCACACATGTTAATTACTATTCTGTAACATGAAAGGGATGCAATATGTTACATGTACCTAGGGACATATGATGCAAGTTAAATGACTTTGCATCCATCACTTCACTCTTCTGGGAAGTCCTAGAGAGCAGAGATCCTCACTCTGAATCAGGTCACATTGGTTCACAGTTTTGAATAAATATATCAAAAAGTAATCTGTGATCAATTATTACTGAATCATGCAAGAGACAGATATTTTAGAGAAACTGGAGCATATTTAGGTTTATTCCTATAATGGCACTTCTGTTCCTAATGGTCATGATTTTATTGAGTAGACTATAGTCTCTAATGGGGGGGGCATTATTTATTGAAATCCTGTGTGTACATTAAATCCTCTATGGGGTAGGGTTTGATTTATATTGTATTTTTAATGTATTATTTTGTTATTACTTAAAAATTTTAAATGTAAATATATTTGATTATGTTCTTCCCCTCCCCCAACTCCTTCCAGATCCTCTCCCCATTCTACCCACCCACCTTTAAATTTTTCTCAACAAACAAAAACCCAATACAACAAAACTCCCCAAACCTACCCCCAAATCCTACCAAACTGTAATTCAGTGTGCTTGCTGTGCATTTTGCATGCATCTGTACTAATTTGCCAGTACTAATAATACAATATTCATAGTAGAGGCCAATGGTATTTACCACATATCCATGTATGCTCTAAGTTTATCAACTCACAAGGTCATGTTAGTATGTTAAACAGTTAAGCACTTGGGAAAATCATGTGATTCTCTTTCCGCTATCTTGGGTAGGAAAGAGTTGGTGTACTTTCCAAGGCCATGCTCTCTCCCAGGTCTCCAGGCCCCTGATAGAGAGAGCCTCATTGGCCTTCCATCATATCATGACATGTGCAACATACAAATGGTTTATATTCCTCCAGTGGAATGCTGGGGTATATTTATAACTGCAGTATAGTTTAACCTAGTACATTTTTTATAATTTTAGAATATGTTCCATTTAATATTTATTTATTTATTTATTTATTTATTTATTTATTTATTTATTCTAAAGATTTGTTTAATTTGTAAGTACACTGTCACTGCCTTCAGACATACCAGAATTGGGTATTGGATCCCATTACAGATGGTTGTGAGCCACCATGTGATTGCTGGGAATTGAACTCCAGACCTCTGGAAGAACAGCTAGTGCTCATAACCACTGAGCCATCTTTCCAATCCCCCCATTTAATATTTATATGTTCATTTTAGGCAACTAATTATTTTGATAGTATATATGAGGAATGAGTAAAGACATGAAGTGTTTGACAAGTTCTCTGGATAAAAAAAGATTAAAATCAGCTTTTATTTGAGTATATTCCAATATATTCTTTGACTCACATTGTTAATTTATTAAGCTATATGTAATGTGACTTGCAGGTAGGTGAATTCTTCTCCTTCCTCTTTATCCTGGTATCTTCCACTGCATTACTGTTATTATCATTCTGGCTGTAAGTCTTTCTTTTTAAATGCTAGCTCAATAAGAGTCTAAAGTTGTTTCTAATGTGTAACAGGTAATCTTTCTTAAGCTTTCTCTCTTCTCGTTACAGTTGGGTGATTGGGAACAAATAGATGACAGAAGCCTGCATATCTTGGATACTTGATGGCTCTGAAGAAGGTCAATCCTTCAGTGAACAGTAATCAAAATTATTTCCATGACACCCACCATTCAGAATATGCACAAATGACTTAACTGTGAGAACGTGCATAATTCGAGCTGGCTTTCTAGTACTAGATATGAAGGACATTTGTCTCTCCACACTTTTATCTCCTTGATCAAGGCTGTGTATTTTGAAAGTTTTTTTTAATATGGCTTCTTATTAATGATATAACTTAAGGAAATTTTCTTAACTGAATAAGAATAATAGATAGATGCTCTTTCTATCTATTACCAAACCCTAATCGATCCAAAGTTTATATTTCTAAATTTGTATTACATTCATTTGTTTGTTTGCATGAATGGATGGGTGGGCAGACAGCAGATTAGAGGAAATCTTTGGGAGAGTGTTTCTCCCCTCACACCACGGGCATACCAGATTCTGAACTCAGTTTCTCAGGCTCAGCAGAAAACACCTACATTCACTGTCCCATATCAGTAACTCAAAGTGTATATGTTTTGTTAACTTAAAATATTAGTGAAATTTTGTTAAATTCTGTTCTTCAGACTGAATTCTAATGCCATTGCTAAATTCTGTGGTTACTTAATGACTTGGAAGAACAGCAACCTCTGTGTTCACCCCTAAAATATTGGTTAACAAAAACCAAGATTATGCTCTCTGAGCAACTTTTAGTTCCAACATTTCACAGTTTTACAAGCATGTATAAATATCTAGTTTCATATGAGAAGGAATAATAGAATGAAAAAATATTTAATAATGATGATCTTACAAGTTACCATGACCTTTTACGATTTATCCACACCACCTTAATTATCTGACAGTGGTTATTGCACCTCTAGAGACAATTAGATACTTCATATCTCTAGAAAGTCTGTGTCTTATACGTTGAACTAGAACAAAATAGAAGCTAGAAGTTACCCTGTGTTCAAAGATATTTTGATTTGAGTGTCAAAGAAAATTCTCCCATATATGCAAACATATTTTCAGTGTACATTAAGCCATGGGTTTTATTTTTGTTTAATATCATGGTATAACTCAAATAATATTACTCAGTTTTTCTAATTTTTATTAACTTTTTTCAGTAGTACTATAAAAAGAAATATGAGGGGGAAATAAATTTCAGGATGGTCACCCAGGAGACACATCCGCCCAGAGTAAACCATTAGACAGGCATTTAATTAGCATGAGCCCTTTTCACCAGCGTTTTTCAGTTAACTTTAATGTGTTTTAACCAGAATTATTATTAATGAGATGAGTAAGGGCTTGGGTCTTTCCAGAGGAAAAATCTTCAATCAACAACACAGATGGAGTCGTGCAAATAACTATAATGACCACAAGGTGGCAAAGCACACAAATCTACTTCATTCAGCCTGGGATCTTCCTGCAGGACCTGGGTGGGGGAGGGACCACTTCTAAGAGGGTCTCCTGGGCAGAATAGCAAAACTATATTCATTTCTCAAAATTGCACTTGCTCCAGATTCCTGGCTCCTGGCATGAATCTATGCACCACATTGCTACTCTATCATAAACATTTCAGTTTTAGCATCAAATTGAGTTAAAAGAAAATCTTCATGTGTACATGAAAGGCAAAATTATTAGGTCCCTCTCTTATGGTGTAAGAATTCATTTGATGTCCCCTTGACTCAATCAGACAGTAAGTATTATTACTATGTAAATTCGAACCCAACATGTGGTTACATGTTGTGGTTATATTTCCACATTAGTTATGTTTGTGAATGACAATGGTATTACCGCTGAATCTGGGACTACATAAGATCTAGCCTTTGATTCCTCTGCCACGGGCAGCCTGCATCCTGTACATATCTTTGGCTTCAGGGTTTTCCACTCCTCCATCCTTCTCCTGACATCTCCCTGTCCTCTTCCTTTATTTGTGCTACGTTGTTGTCATGTAGCTAATATTCTAGGACCTGAAAAAATCATCCTAAAAGTTGTGTAGGCTTTCAGGGTGGTGTATTCAATATTTTGGGAAAGTAATATATCTGTACTTTAAGTTTCACATCTAAAAAGGCAATCATGAAGGAAGTTTATGTAATGTTTAAATTATTACTTACTTTGCGAAATGAACAGATTTTCTAGCCTAATAATGTTGCACAGCTGCTAAGTGGCATCTTCAAGTACTTTTATGGTTTAGAGAAATTATTTTACTATTGTTAATTTTAAAATGCTAGAATAGAACTGTAATGCACAATCTGTCTAAGTGCCCTAAATAAAGCTCAGCTATGCTTCATGTATCACCTTGTCCAGGCACCAAAGCACTTATCATGTTATTTCATGATTATTGCTTTTATCATTGTTTTAATTTTTAAAATTTGTTTCTTGTG
This sequence comes from Mus caroli, assembly GCF_978045245.1. Taxonomy (NCBI): domain Eukaryota; kingdom Metazoa; phylum Chordata; class Mammalia; order Rodentia; family Muridae; genus Mus; species Mus caroli. The sequence continues at coordinate 48,571,442 of NW_028227269.1, forward strand.
ATACCATTAATCTATGGACTACTTTATGGAAACCACACGTTATTGTCATGATACTCAAGTGCAAGACTTATAGACTCTAGTCAGATAGATAAACTTAAGGTGAGAAATTTTGCAATGAATGTCTATAGCCTTATCATGTGATATGATGGGGTTCACTTATGCCCATATGGTACAGCTTGCATATTGTTAGAGTAAAATCATTAGTTATGGAAAGTAGCTAGCACTCTGAATGTACTGAGTCCTGACTTTCCTCCATTCCAAATGTCTTGATATCCCTCTGACTTATTGCTCCATTTTTGCCCCATTTCAATTGTATTGTATTCTTAGAGCTACAGGTCTAAACGCTATAGAATTTATAGCCAGTTGAAAGTAGAAATTGCTACAAAATCAGAGCAGAAGCTGGAGAATAGGATATATCTATTAAGTATCAGTGGCTAAAGGCATCCTCCTTAAAAAAGGTCTCCTGTGAGCATCCACAGGCACTGTGATGAAGCAGAAATCTACTTTATCCTGAAAACAATAGTAGAAACAGCCTGAGGGGAGATCTGACGAGGGGAAGTGCCTCGATATCCAGACAGAGGGTCCAAAGAAAGCTTCTGGGCTCTCCTACAGCATAGTAGAGTTTTGAGGACACGTGGAGCCACTCTTCTGAGATTTCATGAATGAAACAGGAACCCCATGGGGCTATGGTACTTTCTTAACATGCACTATTGATTATGACTGTGACTCAGTTTCCTCTGCTATAAAGCACTGATGAAGATGGCAGGGCATGTGTAAGCATATTGCAGGAATAAATGCTGACAGTGGCTGCCACATAGTAAATGTTAAATAAATGTATGTTAATGGTAGTATGTAGAAGTCAAAACAGATTGCAGTGAGCTTTCTGGTGATTACCAAGCATGGTCAGTCCCTCTGCCGATTCTCATCCCAGTTCACATCCATGCCCAAATTAATTCTCCATGCTGATGTAGTCTCAGGAGGTGATGAGACAGATTACTAAATCAAGGTCAAATCATTTACCTTTGGTCTAAAAAGAGAATCAGCTTGCCATCCATACAACTCTCAGTGCATAATGATCTCCTCAGAGAGACATCTTCAAAAGACAATGCTCAAACTGAATATTCTAGGTAGAAGCAGGCTTTAATGTTTTAGCTTTTGTTCTTGAAATAGAAACCATGATGCACTCTCCTCAAATGAATATTAATGGATATAATTAAAGACACATTAAGATAGTCTACTGATTTGCTTGGAGGATGGCTGACAATTCTTTAGGCCAATACTAACTTAGACATGCAGGGTGTGAAAGACTTCATATTTCATCTGTTAGCTATATTCTCATATAAAGATAATTTTAGCTTGATTGGCCAATAACTTAGAAGCTCCTGATGTTTCAATATAGCTATGATATTATAGGTAAAAATGACTTTAATATCCTCTTATCCCTCCTTGAACTTATCAAATTTTGAGATTCTTCTAGAGTTATAAGACTATATCAATATGTAGTTGTAGATATTGAAGTAAGTAATTTTCTAACTCAATCCAGGTAAATTTAAAATTTCTTCAAGAATAGGATTTTTCATTCAAAATTTATGTGTTTTATTTATAATTATAATTTAACTTAACAGCGATGTTAATCATATCAATAATATATCAATAATAATAAATAATAATATAAAAATATTATTAAGAGAGTGTCACTTTATAATTTATAGGGTGAGCAATCTTACTTCCCAATTATACTAAGCACAACCTCTAATTCATTTAATAGATTTCTATCTTAATAAAATTTGTTTATATATATAAATATATATAAATTTATATATATATCTGTGTGCATATATATACATACATACATATTGTGTGTGCATGCATATATATATATATATATATATATATATATATATATATATATATGTGTGTGTGTGTGTGTGTGTGTGTGTGTGTGTGTATTTATTTCCCAGTTCAGCTGATTATCCATGCTCTAAGATGTAGTAAGTTGATTTGTAGCTCTCAACTTCGATCTGTGAATGTGACCTTATTTGAAATAGATCACTGAAGGCATAATTACAGGTCTCAAGATGAGTCCATGCTAGATGAGAACAGCTCAGTGTTCAACAACACATGTCTTTATTGGACAGAGAGACAAAGAAAAGGCATCTGAAAATTGAAGCGAAGACTGGAGTTATGTGTCCATCAGTCAAAGAGCTGAAGGCAGGAGAAGCTGGAGGAAGAAAGGATGCTCAGTTACAGCTTTATGGAACTATTTGTGTCTGCACTAGAACTCAGAGACAAGACATCTCTTGTCTTAAATTTGAGTGGCAGTTTGTCAAGACAGCCAATGTATAATGGTGTAGATTTTAAATTTCCTACCAAAGCCCATGTGAGTTAAGGTGATGGTTCTCTGGTTGCCAAAAGAAACCAGCCCTTTAAGAGGATGAAACTCAAGAAGAACAAAGACCAACGTGTGGAAAGTTTGCCCCTTCTTAGAATTGGGAACAAAACACCCATGGAAGGAGTTACAGAGACAAAGTTTGGAGCTGAGACAAAAGGATGGACCATCTAGAGACTGCCACATCCGGGGATCCATCCCATAATCAGCCTCCAAACGCTGACACCATTGCATACACAAGCAAGATTTTGCTGAAAGGACCCTGATATAGCTGTCTCTTGTGAGACTATGCCGGGGCCTAGCAAACACAGAAGTGGATGCTCACAGTCAGCTAGTGGATGGATCACAGGGCCCCCAAAGGAGGAGCTAGATAAAGTACCCAAGGAGCTAAAGGGATCTGCAACCCTATAGGTGGAACAACAGTATGAACTACCCAGTACCCCCAGAGTTCATGTCTCTAGCTGCATATGTATCAGAAGATGGCCTAGTCGGCCATCACTGGAAAGAGAGGCCCATTGGTTGTGCAGACTTTATATGCCTCAATACAGGGGAATGCCAGGGCCAAGTGGGAGTGGGTAGTTAGGGGAGTGTGGAGTGAGGGTATGGGGGACTTTTGGGATAGCATTGGAAATGTAAATGAGAAAAATACCTAATAAATTTTTTTTTAAAAAAGAGGATGATCCCCTGTGTTTGCATCATTGTGGGTGTGCTCTTGGAAAAGTTTGGTGCACCCCAGTCCTCCCTCCTCTTTCTCTTTGCTTGTTAGAGATAAAACAGAAGTTGGAGCTATGTCCTCCCACCATGTTGAACTGCCTCACTAATGGCTAAAAGCAATGAGAGCAGCCTGGAACTTCCAAAGCTGGGAGCATAGATACCTTGTTATTAAAATTTAATTGTCTTAGGCATTTAGCAATAGTGAGAGAGCTCACTAACGCAATGGAAAAATCTAATACATGACAGATCTCTTGAAATTCATTACATATATAAATTTATTTGGTAAATTGTTTTAAATTGTGTTTTTTTAAAAAGAAAACTTTGAAGTCCATTAGTATTAGTTATTACTTCTCTGGAAAATATAATTTAAAAATCTATTTTATCCTTTAAATTAAAACAGAGTTACATCATTTCCCTCTTCTCTTTATTCCCGCCAATCTCTTCTATCTACTCACTCCCCAAATTCATGGCTTCTTTCACTTTGTTTCCCTTTAATTATTCTTGTTACATATATAAGCGTATATAAATATACAACATGCTGAACTTATTTAATGTTACTTGTTTAAATATGATTTCAAGGCTGGCACTTTTTAATAAATAGTCAGTATGGGGCTCATTTCTGGGGCAATTGGTTCTTCTTTGCTCAGTAGTCCTTAGTTGCCTATAGTTTTGTCTAGAGTTGAGGTTCATGGAACTATCCCCTTCCCCCATAGCATGTCGATTGATATTGTCATTGTTCAGGTACTGTTTAGATAGCCATAATGTTGAGTTATCATGGGTGGAGCTCTCTTGTAATTTGTAAGAAACATGATATCATAGCAGACTTCCTAATCCCTTGGCTCTTATAATATTCCCACCCACAGTTTCCTGCTTCTGATATATTCCCTGAGTTAAGGTTCAGGAGTTATGGTGTAGATGAACCCATTTATTCTGGACACCCCCCCAGTCAGTTCTTTCTGCATTTTGACAAGTCATGGATTTTTGTGTTTATTTTCATCATCTGCAAATAGAAGCTTCCTTGATGAAGGTTGAGAGCTATACTTAACTGTAGGCATAAGGATACATTTTTGAGATATGGTTAGGGATTATGCTATTTTAGTAAAGTGATGATAGAGGATTCTCCTCTAAGGTCCATGATCTCACTGGCTCCAGTGAACTGGGGAAGTTTCAAGTGCCAGGCATTTTCTACTTCCTATTGTGTGGGTCCTAAGTTAACTTAGATGGATGTTGATTACCTCCAAGATAGGAGTCTACAATGCACATTGGAGACAAGGCTCTGAGGATTCAAGCTCAATCCTGCAGAAAAGCCTCCTTTCAGGGAACTAACATTCATAGTAACCGAGGCAACCAACCATCCTATGCAGCTGTGACATCTATGAATACAGCAGTGGCCAGCATGGTAAGATACCTCTAAAGGTGTCATAGTCACATGCATCTCAATGGACAATATCTTCAATAAAATTGTACAACTTTATGTCTGGAGAGATGGCTCAGTGATTAAGAGCAATTGTTACCTTTTTAGAGGACAGGAGTTTGGTTTCCAGTAGTTTCCAAGTAGTTCCCAAGTCCTATTATCTATAGCTCTACAGAATACACCACCTTCTTCTGCCCTCAGTAAGCACTGGTACACACATGCACACACACACATGCATGCACACACACACACATGTATATGCATATGCACACATACATATATACATACACACATTTATACATACATATATACAGATAAATAGAAATAAGTAAATGTTTTTAAAAAATATATGTGTATGTCTATATGGGGGCTATACATACATGTATGCATGCATGCATGTTTGTGCATTTATGTGTGCTTATGTGTGTATATGCCCTTCCTTGTTTCTAAGACAAAATATCCAACAGAAACAATTTTAAAATGTAATTTAATTTTATTATTATATTTTGTTTGTCTTTGTTTTTGTTTTTTTGAGACAGGGTTTCTCTGATAGCCCGCATTGTCCTGAAACTCACTCTGTAGACCAGGCTGGCCTCGAACTAGGAAATCTGCCTGCCTCTGCCTCCTGAGTGCTGGGATTAAAGGCGTGCACCACCACACCTGGCTTTTTGACTTCTTTCTTTCTTTCTTTCTTTCTTTCTTTCTTTCTTTCTTTCTTTCTTTCTTTCTTTCTTTCTTTCTTCCTTTCTTCTTCCTTTCTTCTTCCTTTCTTCTTCCTTTCTTCTTCCTTTCTTCTTCCTTTCTTCTTCCTTTCTTCTTCCTTTCTTCTTCCTTTCTTCTTCCTTTCTTCTTCCTTTCTTCCTTTCTTCCTTTCTTCCTTTCTTCCTTTCTTCCTTTCTTCCTTTCTTCCTTCCTTTCTTGCTTTCTTTCTTTCTTTCTTTCTTTCTTTCTTTCTTTCTTTCTTTCTTTCTTTCTGGTGTAATTTTAATTTGTATCACAATTTTAGGACAGATAGTACATTTAGACTTTGAAGTCATCAGTATGAGCAGCACATATTGGTCACCCATGCTGACAGCCAGAAGGCAAAAATATAAATGAGAATGCTCTGCGCACGACATCTAGCTCAATCCAAGAGCCAAACCCATGAGATGGTGTTAGAGATCAATAGAGGTATCTTCATTCTCACAAACATGGCTCCTATAGGTTTCTACATTCGGCCAGGTTGACACTGAAATTTGAAAATTAGCCATGGTAAATCTGCTTCTGGTCAGTTTGACATTCCTATATATTATTTTAAATTGTTACACTCCACACCTGATCCTTACAGATTCTCCTGATAGATGAGTCAAGCGCAGCTTAAATCTTGGTGCTGAACATTGAATGTGAACAGGAGAACCTCTCCAATTAGACTTAAGAGTAGAGTATTAACATCTATCATGGTGACAAAACAACTGCTTTTGTTTGGGATCACAGTTTCGAGGTCTCTGTGACTGCTGGTCCTTTGCTTTGGGCAAAGCATCGTGGCAGTCCACCATGACAGAAGCAAATGGCAGAGGACAACTCTTTACCTTTTGGTGACTCAGAAAAAAAGGAGAAACAGTAGATGATCAAGAACAAACCCTGTGACATAATTTTCTTACACTAGGCTATACCTTTAAAGGTTCTACCACCTTCCAATGGGGCCACAGAAATCCATGAACCTCCATAGAGAACCTCCTCAATCTATAGATTTGGACATTGTGAGGCTTGCTTTCAAAATAGTGACAACATATTAACGGAGGACTCATGGCCAACCTGAATGTAGAATTAAACCTCGTACTAAAATAAACAAAAGAAGTGACTATAGGCTTAGAAAAATCAAGCAGTCAGCTTATAATTTCTAGAAACATAGTCAAGAAGGCAGATTACAATGACTGGGAAAAATGTGTTATGCTTTAGTGCTCAAAAGATGACATGGCCTCACACGAGAGTCAAAACAAGTCACAACATATAAAACATAGGCAGTATGGTAGTAGATCATTTAGAAGAAGGATTCAAAATTGCTGTTTTAGGGAAATTCCACATACGTCAAGATGTGGAGAAACAATTCAATAATGTAACAAAGAAGCTTAGAAAAGCCAAGCAGGAATCTTTGGTCAGAAAAAATGCCTTAGCAAAAGTTAAAGCATGAAAGAAAGCATCTACAGTAGCACAGATTGGATGGAATAACAAATTTGCAAACTTGAGGACAGCCCACTTAAAAATACACACTTGGCAGAGGTAGGGGTTAACTAAAATAAGTGAAGAGTGAAATAGCTCTGAGAAAGTGTCAAATGAGAAAATATGTAAGTTATTGTGGCTCAAGAGGGACTTGATAGAGGCACAGGTATAGGAAGTTTATCCAATGATATAGTAACAGTGAGATTCCCAAGCTTAGCAAAGGATACAAGTGTTCAGGGAAAAGAATGGCAAGAGTCAGCAGTAAGACTGAATTCAGACAGCTTGATTCTAAGTCTAATCAAGTTCTCAAATGTGGAAAGTGAGAAGACCCTGAAAGCAGGAAGTTAAAAAAAAAAAAAAACAAAACAGAAAACACACATTCACACCCCTATTCATCTGAGAGGAGATTTCTCAAAGAAATGATACATGTCAGAAGGTAATGACATGTAATTTGATAAATATTCAGGAAAATAAATTACCATCTAAGAAGATTGTCTCCAGAAATTCTCTTTCATAAATCAAGGGGGGGAATAGTTCCATATAGATAAAAATGAACGAATTTACCTTCATCATGCCTCTCTAAAGACTGTTCTTCCTCTTCCTCTTCCTCTTCCTCTTCCTCTTCCTCTTCCTCTCTCTCTCTCTCTCTCTCTCTCTCTCTCCCTCTCTCTCTCTGTTTTGTTTTTAGAGACAGGGTTTCTCTGGGTAGCCCTAGCTGTCCTGGAACTCACTCTGTAGACCAGGCTGGCCTCAAACTCAGAGATCTGCCTGCCTCTACCTCCCAAGTGCTGGGATTAAAGGCGTGTGCCACCACTGCCCAGTTAAAGAATGTTCTTAAATAAAAGAATGAAATTAATGACTATGAAGAAAACATTCAAACCTATGAAATATGTGTATAAGAATGACTAAATGAACAAAATGAGAGTGTGCTAATTTTATAGACATTGTGCATAAGCCATTCATCTCCAGATTGAATACTGAAAAACAAGACAAAAATAATTAGCACAATAATATATTAAAAAATAGACAGTCTAGAAGATACAGAAAGAGTTGTTAAAAGTCAAACTGAGGAGGTTGGAGAGCAAATTCAGAGTCTTGTTCCTAGTGTGTTCTCACTGTGTTCTGTACTCGGGTTTGATAGTTCCTTCTGTCATTTAAAAAAGAGAGTAGTATGATTTATAGGAGCTTAGTAAGCCTCAAAATAACACAAAGGAAAAATGTACAATTGAAAACACAAAGGAAGCAAAAAACATAAATATGTTGCTAGATCAAATCAATCACAAGGAAAACTCTAAGAGGAGAGGAAATATAAAAGGAAATTAGAAAAGATTTGGAAAGAATTCATTAAGTAACTGTCATGAGACCTACTGCTAATCAAAGTAAAAGGAAATTGATTGGAATCACCAATTTGTCAAAGAATGAATTGAATGGATAAAAAATGAAAAGTACCTGTCACTTACATGAAAATTAATTCATCTTCTATTATGAGACTGAAAACGAACAGATGGAACATGTTATAGAATGTAAACAGAATCCATAAGGAACAGAAACAGCCATACTTAAGAAGAAATAAAATTTAACAAAACCAAATGAAAAGAGACAAAATAAATAAATAAATAAATAAATAAATATAAAAGGGTCTACTATACCAAATAAAAATATTTCTAAATGTAATTGCACCTCAAAGATCAACACACAAACACATAAAGCAAAAAACTAGTAATTCTAAGGAGAGAGTAACTTTAGTAAAATAATAACAGGAGACTTTAACATTCTACCTTTAATATATTTATCTTTATTTATATATATTTCATTATATAATATATAATATTATATATTATATTATAATATTTTGTATACACATACATGAAATACAATATGATATTTAATAAATTTACTGATTCACATAACTGTATAAATTAATATATAAATTATATACATAAATTTCTAAGTTTATATGTTTATATTTAATAATATATGTATTAATATAATTGATGTATATAACAATATTTAAATATAGATATAATTAAAAGAAATATAAAATATTTATATAATAATCATATAGATCATAGACCATATATATCATATATCATATTATACATATTTACTTTTAATATATAATTTTATAATCATAGATCACATATTTAATGCATAATATAAAATATAAATAAGTATAGTAAAAATAATAAGTAAAATATATTTAATTATATATAATTTATGTTATATTTAACATAATATAATAAAATATATCATAATATCAGGAAGAAAAATATAGTAAATTTGTACTCTGAGTTATATAAATGTAACAGATATGTGCAGACAGTATACCTTCCAAGTTCAGGTTCTACATTCTCCTCATCATCATGTAAGATAATTTATAGAGTAATTATATGATGGCACAGATGTAAACTTCAACAAATTAAAAACTTAAAATCATATTGAGCAGATTTTGTAACTATGACTTAAATAAAACTAGTAGAAAAATAACAACAAAAGAAATATGACATAAAACACTGGAAACTGCATTAATGTATGAAAACTGGAAAACTTACTCCTCAACACTCAACTATCAGGAATATTTTACAATTTATGAATTTAAATAATTACAGAAACACAGAATGACAAAACCTATGGTCCAGGAAAATGTACTAAAGGGGACTTTGAAGCAATTGACATCTTCATGGAAAAATAGAAAAACAATCAATAAATATTCTATGATTATATTTCATGGAATTAAAAATAGAGTAAAAGTTGTAGATGGTGTAAATAATATATAATATGTAATGATAAATCATAAGGCATGAGTAAATGGAGCAGAATATAAAAGTACAAAAAAAAACCCCATAATATAAGGAAGTTGACTTTTTTAGAGAGATGAAAGGGAAAGTTTCTCACTATACTAAGAAAAAGAGAGATACAATTCAAATACATAGACCTAAATTAAAAAACAAACACACTATAGATAATACCACAGAGGTAAAAATGATCATTCATGATTATTATGAACAGCTATTTGTCAACATATTTGATAATATACAAGGGATGGTCAAACTTCTGGAAGTTTACATCATACTAAGACTGAATTATAAAGACATAGAACCTTGATTGGAAAAACAATGAAGAGTCAGATTGGAACAATATCAAAAGGCCTCTCAACAAAAGAAAAATAGGAGCTGGGACCTTCAAGCTTTAAATCTAAGACACATGTCAAGGAGAACTGGTGGCTAAGGTCAGCTGGTAATCTACCTGATCCAAACATGGGGACCTGAGTATTTAGAATTCACAGAATTCTTGGACTGGGTTGGTAGCACCTGTGGGTAACCTCAGCTTTGAGGAAGTCAGGAACAGATCCCAGAATTATATTGGGCATCAAAGCTACCTGAAGCAGGAGACTCGGGCTCAAGGAGAGACCCTGTCTCAAAAAACTAAAGGTGTGAAACTATCAAGAACAAACTCAATGTGTATGTCATTTCTTCTCAGGAACATATATGCAAACATATCACACACATAAAGCATACTTGTAACACAATACTCACACACAAAACTACCTGTTTGAAAACCTAATATCAACCTTTTCTTATAATTCCAGATATTTTGACAGTAAGAATTTTTTAAAAAAATCTTTGTTCTGATAACCAAAATAGAAAGAACATACTGCAAGAAACAAATTACAGGACATTATTGATGAACATAGATGCAAAAATTCTTAATAAAATGCTAGAAAATGAGGTTAGATGGTGGTGACACATACCATTAATCCCAGCACTCAGGAGGCAGAGGCAGGTGGATCTCTTTCAGTTGAAGGGGCAGCTTGGCATATAGAGCAAGTTCTAGTATAGCCAGGGCTATAGAAATAAACCTTGTCAAAAATTAATTAATTAATTTAAAGAGAAAGAGCTAGAAAATGAGAATCCACAACACATGATAGTTTGTTTATTATGCTCAAATAAAATTTACCCCAAGAATGCAAAAGTGGTTTAACTTCTACAACTCAATAAACATGACACATCGCACCCAAAGAATGAAGGATCATGCACATGATCCATGATCCTTACATGAAGAAAATGCATTTGATAAAATATGCTTTATGAAAGAAACCATCTAATCAAATTTGGTACAGAAGGAGAGTATGTAAAGTAATGATTGCCATGCATTAAAAGCCACAGGTAATAAGCTATTAAATGAAAAAAAACCTTCAATTATTTATTTCCAAGATCTGTAACAAGAAAAGAATTTTACTACCAACACATATGTATTAACGTCCACCTAAACATCACAGCTAGAACAATCAGAGAACAGAGAGAAATGGGTCCCCGAACTGACAGGAAAAATGGACACAAACCCACATTCTTAACCAAGAAATTATCTCCAATGGATAATCACTTGCAAACGAACACTTAGTCAACCCATCTGTGTTGAGGTTTGTGTATATTTTTCTGTGTATTGTAATGTTAAATACTAGCCCCTGAGTCCTGGTTGCCCAGGAACGAGAGAATGTGCACATACACAGAGAAATGCTATATGACCTTGCTTCTTAATTTTAAACTATTGGGTGAATAAAGAGGCCAACAGCCTATCATTGGGCAGAAGGGAGCTAGGTAGCGTTTCAGTTCCCAGGCTTGTGGTCTGAGGAAAACATGAAAAGAGAAGACAGATGTCATGGGGTAGGTGAGCCATGAAAACATGGCCATGAAGGCTGGCCAATTGGAGTTGAGGGTAGCCCAGATGGAACATGGCAAGTTATAACTCAGGATTATTGATAGGGAAATAGGTAACTTAGACAGTAGCTATATGGCAAGCTCTAATGCATTAAAGGTTTATTGTAAATATAAATATTGTGTCTTTATCTGGAAACTGAATGATCAAGGTTGGGGTAGAAACTCCCAACTGAGATTAAATATTTACGGCAACACGAGTCTCACTGAAGATACAAGCTACTCGTAAGAGCAGTCCCATGTTCAGCAGTAGATAGGCAGCACTAAATGAACTCAAGGGCATTTTGGAAAGAACATCCAGTTTTTTGTCTCATGTTTTGTCAGGACTATTTTTAAAATTTCTTACGAGCCCTTTGAATATATTTTATGGCTTCTGGTTTTGTATTTTTATGGGATTCCTGTGTGGACCAGCATATATGTCTCTTAATTTCTTATGCTCTTTTTTGGCTCTTTTTCTCATGTTTGTTTGTTTGGCTATATTATGGTTTGTTAGGTTTTGTTTTATATTATTTTATTATTGTTGTCCAAATCCCTGTTTGTTTCCTAATGAGATATAGGGATGGTATGTATTCAGATGGAAGTTGAGGAGGATCTTGAAAGAGTGGGGGAGAGGAAACCATATATATTGTATTAAATTTTTATTTTCAGTATAAGAAAAATAGAGGAAAAAAAAACAAAGAAAGAAAACCCAGTGTGCTGGATAGTTTTATGTCAACTTAACATTAGTTAGAGTTTAGAAAATACCTCCATAAGATCTGGCTGTAGGTTAGTTTCTTAGTGGCTGATGAGGGAGGGTCCAGCCCGTTGTGGGTGGTGCCATCCTTGGGATGGTGGCCCTCAGTTTTATAAGAAAGCAAACTGAACAATCCATAATGAACAAGCCAGTAAGCATCACTCCTCCATGGCTGCTGCTTTCAGATTCCAGCCCTGTCCTGAGTTCTTCCAGTGATAAACGGAGATATGGAAGTGTAGATCAAATAAACCATTCCCTAGACAACTTGCTTTTGAGCCCAGTGTTTCCCCGTAGCAAGAATAACCCTAACTACTATACGCACCATAGAGAAACTTTTGGGGAACTGGAAAATCTTTGAGGTTAAAATACTGAAATTGGATTCAGGTGCTTTAGGAACACGGAAAGATAAAACAGTGTTAGCAGTTTTATCTCTGGCTAAATCTACCTAATGTTAATGAAAAATTTCTATGGCAACAGATACAGAATAAGAAGGCATCTATTTCTAAGAGGGGAGAACAAAAAGAATCTAAATTGGACAAACAGTGAAACTTATCAATGTTTACAGAAAACATAGAATGTTGTTTGTAGATGATGTGATCTTATATTTGAAATATCTCAAAGGCTCCAAAGAGTGATATTAGAACTGATAAGTTGATTCATCAAATTTATGAGATATAAACATAATAATGAAAATCACAAAGATTTTAATATAACAGGATAGTATCCACAGTAATATTTAAGAAGGAACTCATACTTTAAAATACATAAGCTATGTTCACTGACTGCAGATTAAAATGGTTTAATGTGCCCATTAACAAACTAGTCCATAGACTAAATATAATCATTACAAAATTGTTAAAGAATTAAAAAAAATAGTGTAATGATTTAGGTTGTCAAAATAGTGGTTATCAATATGACAGGATCTAAACTTATTTGGAAAGACAAACCCCTGGTTAAATCTAAGGATTTAAATATACTATGTAAATCTAGGTGAGAAAATCTACTTTAACTGTGAGTGGTGGTCATAGTCTGGGATCCTTGACTTCATAATAAGAAAGAAGTTAAGTGACCATCACATTCATTCATTGTTGCTTCCTGACTGTAGACATCATGTGACCAACTGCCTTAAAATCTGATGGCCATGACTTCTCTTCTATGATGGCCTGTTTCTTCCAACTGGGCAACAAAATAAACTTTCCCTCTTAATGTTAATTTTTGAAGGTATTTTACCACATCAATGATAAGTAACCAATTCAGATACAAAAATTTTCAAAATGACAAAAATATATGAATAGCTAAAGGCATCTTGAGAACATATACATGAGGCATTATTTATAATCTGATTTTAAAATATTTTTTCAAATAGCATAACATTTAAAAGGAATTCTTTTAAATAGAGATGAGCTGAACAAGGACACCAACAATAAACATGACCCAACCCTACATATAAGCACCACAGACATCCAAAAGATGTTGAGAGCAGGAGAAATAATTTTCCCCAGGGAACAGAATACCGGTTATTTATCCAATATCATGATGTCCACTGTGAAAACATACACACGTGATATTATATAGACTGATCAGGTTGTATCCAGGAATGAGAGTGTGTATGAGTATGTCTGTGTACATGTGTTTGTGTATGTGTGTTTGTGTATGTGTGTGTGTGTGTGTGTGTGTGTATGTATGTATGTGTAATGACAATGAAAAAAGAAGACATTAATTTGAAAGAGAGCAAGAAAGTGAACATGGGAGAGTTTGGAGGAAGGAAAGGTAAGGTGAACATGATATAATTACATTATAATCTCAACATATAAAAGAAATAATTAGAAAAGGGCAAAACAAACACCAACATTAACATAAACACAAAACAGGCTAGTAAGATACTTCAGTTTGTAAAGGTATCCAGCTGCCAAGCCTGCCGCCCTGAACATGAGCTCTGGAATCCACAAAGAAGAGAGGACGGCCTGTTATAAGTTATCATCTGATCTCCACACATGCACAGTGGCACAAAAAATTTTAATTAGTGTAGAAAATTAATTTCCTTCAAACCTGTAGGACACAACAGTATGATCTTATAACCAGACACATAGGCTAATGGACACAACAGACAGCCTACAAGGAAACTCACACACCTTCAGTCAACCGAATTTTGTCAAAGTTGATAAGAATTGGTCAGTATTTTAAGGAAATTGTAATGGGAAATTTGGATGTTCATAGTCAGAAGAATGAAAGGGGATCCCTTTCTTTAGCTATTTACAAAAATCAAATCAGATGGGGTCCCAACATTGAGATGGGGAAGTGGCTATGAATCCTTAATCAAGAAGCTATTTGCAATTGATACCCACTAGCAATAGAAAATTATTTTTTTCTAGTGTTGTGTCACTAGGTATACTAACCACACTCATTGACACGCCCCATGGCCAAGAGTAGTAGGCCAGCACACAATGCACACAATGAGCATGTTTAGTTTTGACATATTGGTCTTTAGGTTGTTTTGGTTTTCATTTGGCTATTTATTTATTTATTTATTTATTTATTTATGAAAAACAGAGACATAGGGGGACACAGGGAGTGGGAAGTAAGAGAGGAGAGAGAGAGAGAGAGAGAGAGAGAGAGAGAGAGAGAGAGAGAGAGAGAGAGAGAGAGAGAGAGAGAAAGCACAAAAAGTTGGATGGGTGAGTAGGGAAGAGCTAGCAGGAATTAGTTGGAAAGGGAAAACACAATGGAAATATATTGTATGACAATGTTTTAAAATCAAAACTACTCTAAATGAATTAAAGACATAAATGTTAGACCTAATCCTGTGAAACCACTAAGAGAAGACTGTGTACTATGAAGTTTTGCTCAACTTGACACAAAATAGATTCATCTGTAAGAAGGGAACTTAAACCTAGAGATTACCTCCATCAGATTGTACATAGACATGTCTGCTGGGCATTTGTAAATGAAAAATTGATGGAGAAGGGCCCAAGCAGATGTTGGTGGTACTTCCCTTGGGCATGTGGTCCTGAGTAGTAGATGAAAACAGGCTGCATATGCATGTGAAGAGAGAGTAAACATTCCTTTATGGTATCTGCTTCTGTTTATGTCTTCAGGCTCATGTTCACTTCCTTCAGTGATAGACACTGATATGGACCTATAATCTGAAACACATCTTTTCTTCCCCAAGTTCCACTTGGTTGTGGTGTTTATCACAGTAAAAAAAAAAAAAAATAAACTGGGACAGTGACAGTACTTCATGATTCTGGTACAAGGTAGGGTTTTGTTTTAATAGAAATGGGAGTTTATTTATTGAGATGGGTGCCATGTGGCTCAGGCTAGGCTCAACCTCTTTGTATAGATAAATGGGGCCTTGAACTCCAAATCTTCTAGCCACTATATTCCAAATGCTGGGATTATAGGCATATGTTACCACATCCAACTCTGTAAGAATATCTTAACAATACTTCAAAAATACAGAAAGTAATAGTTAAAATAGGTCAAAACCATTACATCAAACTAAAAGATTTTTGCACAGCACAGCGCTAGTTCAAGAAACTGAAGGAGGGAGCCTCCACACTGAAAGAAAAATATTTAAAATTACATATTTGATAATAGGTTAATATTCAAAATAGGGATTAATATCTGGAATATACCTGAATCTTCAACAACTGAACAGAAAATATAATTTGATTAAAAATAAACAATAGATCTAAATAGATATCTCTTTGGAAGAAATCTTACAAATTTCCATCTATATAAAAAAAGATCAATGTAAGAAATTATTAGGAAACTATAATATACAATTGATAAATGGGACCACATGAAACTGTAAGGCAAAGGACACCATCAATAGGATATAAAGATAGTCTACAGGTCTGGAAAAGATCTTCACTAACCTTACATCTGACATAGAGCTAATATCCAAAATATATAAAGAGCCCATGAAATGAGATACCAATAACCCAAATAACTCAATTAAAAATGGGGTACAGTGTGTATACATATATACATACAATAACATATAAATTGAGGCTATGAATGTGAAATAGAGTAAGGAGGAGTATAAAGGAGAGTTTGGAGAGAGGAAAGGGGAAATAGTTTGTAATTGTATTATCATATCAAAAGTTAAAAAAAGTTAAAAGAGAAATTCTTATGGAGTTTCCATACAACCAAACAATCCCACTCATGGGTGCTTAACAGAGAGAAATAAACACATTATCACAGAAAAATCTACACATATACAACTACTCTGCTAACAATCCGAAATGGGAATAATCTTGTGTATCGTAATAATTTAATGAATAAACAGACAGCTACATCCACACAACTGAATGTGACTCATTGATAAAGGTGAAGTACTGATCCAGTCAGCAATGTAGATGTTCTTCAAAGGCATTATTTTAAGAGGACAAAGAGGACGAGGAAGGGCTTTAGAGTGACAGAGGCTTTTGTGCTTGGTGTTGAACTGCACATTTTACAATTTACAGACATGTACAGCAGACTTTTTTGTACCTTAGCTTAAAGATAGTAACAGATATGTATTAATAGCTTCTTCATTTGCTCATCATTCAAGATAAAACACTTAGAAACAAGCTATTTAGTGTATCAATTTCCTTAGCCAAGATATCTAAGAAACTATTTGTATAGCAGTCTCCATAAGATTAATGAGAGAATGTTTGTGAAATGTTTTGAGTGCCTTAAAGGGAAGCTGCTATGTGAATATAAAGCATTGTTATTAATTAGGCAGCTATTTTTTGCTTTTGCTATGAAGTTTATGATTGTCTTCATTTTTCACTTTATTTTTAATGAATTGTAACAATAAAATGTGGTAGCCAAGTTATAAAATGAAACAATGTGCTAATGAGGCTAAAAAATTGTAATTAGGATTTGAAATATTGGTCTGTCGAAAGATAATTATTCTAATGATTGTTTCTGTGTGTACACAAGCTACAATTTTATGAAGTCCATGTAGCTTACTTTGCAGTTTTTCTGTGGAGCACAGTTCAAGACTGTATGTCCACTTAGATGTTCCCAGCTTAGTTGTAAGTCTGAAGGGAAAGACCCAGATAGGAGGGAGAAATTCATGCTGATCATGAAAGAATACACTTTTTGAAGTATTGAAGTATTGAAAGTATCGCCAGCTAAATATAGACCCTGACCTTCTTAGAAGACATTTTATCTCTCTGTGAACATTAACTTAAAGATAGTTTTCAATTCTTGAATCCAATCAAAAATTTAATTTTTTCCTTTACCACAAAAAAATAAATGATTAGAATATTCCCATTGTAAAAAAAACTGCCACTACTCATTTTATGGCAGAGTGTGATACTGTCCTGGTCTTTGAAGTCATAGATAATCAAGCTCAATATAGCCCAGACTACGTGAGTTTATCTATCCACTGATGTGACTTCCTTGGGACCTTTTACTCTGTTCACATCAAGTTCATTCTTCTTTCTATATTATTATGCAAATGTGTCCTCCTATGCCTCTGATTCAACACAAAGTGGGACAAAACTCCTGGAAAGCATCCAGAGAGCCTTTCACGCATGGGAGACACTCAGTGGTAACTCAGGAGTCAGCTGACAATGCAAGACATTTTCTAGTGTGAGAACGAAATTAAGAGGAGAAAATTCATTTGAATTTCTTTGAAAACTGAGGTCATTTAGACTACATTTCTTAAGTGAAATTCAAACTCATTTCTCAGAACAAACCAGTCTCCATAACTCCAAAAGAATATTTTCAAAAACAACATGAGATACAATGGTTCTTTTATTTCTTGAATGGTGTGTGTGTCTTGCTCCAACATATTATTTAATCAGTAGGGCTGGCTCTTTATAGTCATTTAGAGAAATTACCTATAACTAACCTCCTGGATATAACGCAGGACTCAAAAGAGAACCACAGAAGAGTACATTTTTTGTTGTTATTTCTCAACAGCATATTTCTGAGAATTAGAAAATGTAGACAGTTGACCACATGATCCAGTTTTCTTGCCTTTTTCAAATGTTGAGATGAATAAAACCATCATATCCTGTGGCTGAGAGATGGATCAAGTAGTTAAAAGCATGTATGCTGCTCTTGAAGAGGATCAGAGTTTGGCTCCTACCATTAAAGTTTGGTGGCTAAAAACTACCTGTAACTCCAGCTCTGGTAGACCAGATATCCTCTCCTCAACTCCACAATAGGAAGAAATTAGGGCAGTCAACTCCTCTAGTTGTTTATGTGCACTAAGCTATGTGAGAGTAATACTGTTTATAGGAATTTATCTAAGTTCATTCAGTAAAGCTTGATGTTAGAAAACCTGTGTCTGTCAGTCTCAAAGTTCATTTCCTTCCTGGTACCCCATAAAAGTAGACAGAGGAATGGCATTGGAGGAGAAGAGATTTAGAGGAATATGGATTTTTTCAACTGCTGTGTACCAGCACACTGAAGGTCATGAAAAATACTTGTTGAATGACTAACAATAAATGCCACTCTTGAAAGCTTCATTAATTCCCTGGGCCACTATACTGTGAGAGTTTTATATGAATTATTCGGTTCATGTGGGATTATAGGACTTCCATGGATACCAGGGCTTTATCTATATCATTTGCGGTTTTCACTTCCATTCTAACAAAAATTTACCAGTTTTATACTGGAAAGCATTGAAAGTTTTGAGAGAAGATAGTTGCTGATGATCCAAAATTGAGAATTTTATTCTATGAGTTGTAAACTTAGAAATTAAAGGAAAGAAACATAAAAAAGTATTATAGAAAATTAAGATACCTGAGGGTCTGAAGAGATGTTTGAGTGGGTAACATGTCTGCTGGACAAGTATGCAGACTCCTGTTTGAGTATCCAGCACCCATACAAAGCCTGGGTAAGTATTGCCTGCATGTGTAGCCCTAGAACTGGTGGCAGAGATTAGCATAACTCTGGAGGCTACTGGCCAGTGGCTATAATCAAAAGCATGAGCTCCAGACACACTGACAGACCTTGTCTCAAAAATATGACGGAGAGTGAAAGAAAGATACCTGGTATCAATAGCTGGCCTTCTTATGCACAGGCATAAAGGATCATATCTGCAAACACATATGCACACACACACACACACACACACACACACACACACACACACACACACAGGTATTCACCATACATGAACACAAACATGTGAATGCTCATGTATTTACCACACATGTATACACACACACACACACACATTCACCATACATGAACACAAACATGTGAATGCTCATGTATTTACCACACATGTATACACACACATTTATACACACACACACACACACACACACACACACACACACATTCACCATATATGAACACAAACATGTGAATGCTCATGCATTTACCACACATTTATACACACACATTTATACACACATATTTATACACACCCAAGCAGGTGGGGAAGGATATAGGGCAGAAATTAGATACTAGGTAGAAAGAATACGAATAAAGGAAAAAGAAGTGTCTGAGAGTTTTTTGTTTTGTTTTGTTTTGTTTTGTTTTGTTTTGTTTTGTTTTGTTTTGTTGATGGTGGGAAAGTGAGCTCAATGTAAATCAAAATGAAATTTGCTACTGGATAACAATGAGCATGTTTAATCAATTCTGTGGTGGTAGACTATGTCTAATTGATAGTAAAAAGAACTAGGACAAAGGTCATATAAAACATCCAGACAAAAATTTAATACGAGTTATTATGCTAAACCTTCAATGTTTCCACCATGGAGAAAGAGAAACATCTTAAACCAGAGTGACAGAGTGACAAAAGAGCTACTAATGCTGAGGACATCATGACGAATGCTTATCCTGGGTGCTGAGGTTTTGCTATATGCTAATATATGAAAATAACTTGGGAGATCCTACCAAGCATCATATTGCCATTAGTTGAGATTAGCTAAAAGGTTGAGAAGATTTCTGAGACATGTGCACACACTTTGTTACAGAAAACTATACACACTTAGGTATAAAGAGTCTTATTCTTCAGACAAGATCCTGAAAAAGGAAGTGGAGTAGATGTAAATTTGGAAATAGATGTCACTTCACAAAGAGTACCAAGGTTTAACAACTTGATAATTTAATAATTTATCAAAAGAAAAAAGAATAAACTTTAGTAACTGGCCAATGTCATACAACAAAGTCATTAACATTTATCCAAAGAAACCTATTATGTCTCAGTAAAATTTTAGGGACATGGGGCCCCATGTTCTTCCCCATTCCTGAAAGCCTTTGTTCTTTGGCAGTGTTACAGTAGTTAAATGTAGGCTGGGGAAATGGCTCTGTACTGATGCAGGGGGATGGCTGCAAACAACCATGGAGAATCAATACTATAGTCCTTCTACGGCTGCAGTACTTACTAGAGCAATGATCAGACTGGAAGAATGTTCTCATATAGCCCTTGTGGCTAGAGGCAATATGAACATACAAAGCTGCACTCTGCTCCAGAAAATACTGATGGTTTTATGCTATTCTATTCCCTGGCTTCATGAATGGCCCCACAGACAGCAAAAACAGTCAAGGGAAATGTACAAACTGTCTGAATTCAACCCATGTAAAACAGCACTGTTATACCCATGTCTAAAGCTATGCTATGTAAGATGATTATCATAAAGGGAGACAAAGGAAACATTTACAAGGAGGCAAAGTGTGTCCATTTCACCAGAATTAAGTAACTATTAATTTGAAATAGATGACAAGTAACAATGTCTGTTAGAATCAGTAAACCAGTCATTAATAATAGAAACAAATAAAAACCAGTAGAGATGCTAAAATGTTATCAAATACATGTATCGAGTATATCAAAAGCACAGAGAAAGCAAAAACACTAAACATATAAAGAGTGTTATGAGTTGGCATCACTATGCTGGAGCCTAGAAAGTGTCTCCAGCCAAGTGAAAAGTTATTCTCTTGGTAGCTAAAGGTAGCAGGGTCCTTAGTGTATCTTCAGGAAAAGTCAAGTCCTCTTTTTTCAGACAGGTATAATTAAAGAATATGCAAAATGTGATTGTTTCTTAGAAAACCAAATTAGTACTGTCTGAACAATAAAGCAGGAGAAAGTGGTGGCTTTTTTAAATTTATGTGCTCATTATACACATCCCATAAACAGTTCACCATGTGGTTCTCAAAATACCTGCATCAGAGTAATCCTTTCAAGGGATAGACATAACAAAAGCAACACCAAACAAAATATTTCTCCTAGTACTCTCTTCCTGCTCAGGACAAAGAATGAACAGTGGTAGGCTCTTTGGTGGATCACAACATGCAGAGACCATCAATTATGGCCTTTCAAGTAGGCGAGTGATGTTACTGCTGAAGCACAACTGACAGTGACAAGTATACACGGTACATCTTTCCCTGTGTTTGACAAAATGATATATATATAAAAATGTCTGTTGGCTTCTTGTATTAAACATACTGGCTTTCTCCTATTGGTATCATAATATACCAGTATTTCAAACTATGAATTATTTTACTGAAAGTGATACTTATCATCAGCAGTGACTCACAGAAACTGAAGCCTTACAGCATCACTGATACCTAGGGAGGAAGATGGGTGGCAAGGATGATTTAAATTTCCGATCCTCCTGCTTCAACTCCCAAGGCTTGGATTAAAGGAATGTGTCACTGTGTTCTGAATTATGTAATACTAGGGATCAAACCCAAGATTCATGGACACCATGGACACACTCTACTAAGCTACATCTTCAGTGCTGTAGAAAC
Organism: Mus caroli; assembly: GCF_978045245.1. Classification (NCBI taxonomy): domain Eukaryota; kingdom Metazoa; phylum Chordata; class Mammalia; order Rodentia; family Muridae; genus Mus; species Mus caroli. The sequence continues at coordinate 48,593,311 of NW_028227269.1, forward strand.
TTGACGTCCAAATATTCAAATTTTCACACACTCTTTGTAAATCTCTAACACTCTATCTGAGCAAAACCCAAGGTTCATTCTGAACTCTTTCATTCCACATTTAATTATTAACAAGGACCACAGGTTCCACCTCCCGCCATCTCTTATATGTACCTCTTTCCGGTCTTCCTAGTTACTGTTGCTTGGTCAGCTCTCACTCCCTCTGCAAGGGCAGTTGGCTTTAAGGTCATTAGTTTTGCCTCAGCATTAATATAGCTTCTGCAGACAGGGTGAACTTGCTGATGGTGCTAACCTCAACTTCAAATGAAATTTATTAGTTTAATTAATTAATTTCAAACAAAAATTTGAAATGTGAATGGTTTTCTGAGACTCAAACAGTACAAATTTCAAACCTTAAAAACAGTATTGAAGAACCTCTGAATCTAGATATTATAACTTCTAAAGGCAGATATGCATTTAACATGTATCATTGTCATTTAAATTATGATTCTCTAATGTATGCTACATATGTTACTCCTTTACTCTCTTGAATCTGCTTACTATTCTTTTGTCATAGAAAAGGTGCTGTTCATATTCCTACAATACTCATTCTCTTATTAGTTAGCATGTTTTATTCTGTCAACCCCAAAAGACATCTATATTTTTCTGTATGCAGTTACTTGGGCATGAGTACACATTTGGATGTGCACATGCACATGCACAATGCACACACAACCTATTTCCTATCATATTTTATCCCATATCACCTCTAAAGTAGTAGATATGGAAACTGAACTTTTCAGACTACTTAAATGAGCAAGAATATTAACAGTCTTAACACATTGATTTATTCTTTGCCTCTTATTCTCTGAAGCATTCTATATCTATACACACACACATACACATATATACATACATACACATACACACACAGTCATATATAGTTTGCCACTGTCATCTCTCTGAAAAAGAAAAAAACCCTTCTAAGAAGGACTGAAGTATCCACGTTGTGGTCTTCCTTCTTCTTGAGCTTCATGTTGTCTGTGAATGGTATCTTGGGTATTCCGAACTTCTGAGCTAATATCCACTTATCAGTGAGTGTATACCATGTGTGTTCTTTTGTGATTGGGTTATCTCACTCAGGATTATATTTTCTAGTTCCATCCATTTGCCTAAGAACTTCATGAATTCATCCCCAGAGCTCCCAGGGAATAAACCACCAACCAAAGAGTACACAAGGAGGGACTCAAGGCTTCAGTCACATATGTAGCAGAAGATGGCCTTGTGGGACCTCAATGAGAGGAGAAACCTTTGGCCTTGTGAAGGCTTGATGCCCCAGTGCAGGGGAATGCCAGGACAGGGAAGCGAGTGGATGGGTTAGTGAGGAGGGGAAGGGGGGATGGGATGGGGGGGTTCAGAGAGGAAATGAGGAAAGGGGATAAAATTTGAAATGTAAAGAAAATAATAAAAAAAATTGAAAAAAAAAGAAAAAGAAAAAATTGACATTGCTTGACTCTGTGCCCCTGTGCGTCTGGTGAGCACAGGGCTTCCTTTTTCCTCTTTGACTGTATAATGTTGTTTGAGTGGATTCTTATTTTTTTTTCAGTATTTAATGGTTTATTTCAAAATTATTTTTCTTTTATCACATAAAAATAAGCCCAAGCCAGTCTTCAGATAAATCTCTGCTTTACCATCAGTCAGAAACTTACATTGAGCCTGTAACTGTATATGCCTACTTCTCCATGTTGATGTTCGGCTTTGTTAAGTTTTCTCTTCAAAGCTTCTTTTCCAACTCAGTGAGGTGACAGGCACGGTAGAAATGTTTCCCTACAGGCTAGAGAGATGGCTCAGTTAAGAGAACTGAGTGCTCTTGCAGAGGACTGGCGTTCAATGCCAGCACTTACACTGCCTGTAATTTCTGTTCCAATGGATCTGATGCCCTCTTCTGACCTCACAGGGCCCAGGCACACACATGGTCAACAGACATACATGTGAGGCAAAACAGTCATACAATAGAAGTAAATAAAGAAAGAAAAGAAAAGTAAATAAAGATATACGAGTTTTAAAAAGAAACGCACAGGCATGACATGACTTTCCTGTCTTTGAGAAAATACCTTTGAACTTCACTGTCCTAAAAAGAAGACCATAGACTATAAGTAAAAATAATTTGATTAGTATGACACCAAGTTTGAAAAGAAGATTTATTTCTTATTATTGAAAAATACACAAAAGGCCAACATTTGCTGAGTTGCTGGTTTTCCGTGGATACAGTTGGTATTGTAAGAAAGGAGGAAATGCATCTGGTATGGATAGCAGTTTACATTCTAAGGCATTTAGGCTTAGAGCAGTAGCTCCACATATTGAGGTGCACTTACTAGAGTTTAAATACACTGAGGCACAACAGACAGGCAGAACAGTTGAACCCACACAGTAGAACTGTTTCCATGCGAGTCAATCTGAGGACATTTATGCCCTCTCCTCATCTTTCATTCTCCCACCCCCACCCACTGTGCATTTTGAGTTGTTCACAGAACACCTGCAGATTATCTACTCCTCAAGAGTTTGCTTACAACACCACCATCAATGGGAGCACACCAAACACAATGGTGTCCTGGATAGGTCCTGGCTCTCACCAAAATGAGGCTCTGGTAGGAAAAACACTGATTTGCAAAGGCACAGTGGAGACAGGTTTAATGTATTAAATATAACATAAATCATTCACAATAACAAGTTTAGTGTTTCCGGGAACTTTTGTTAATACAACACAGTTGGTCACACAAAATACAAATGCTTCTGTTGATTTGTCTTGGCAACTCAGATACATCAACAGTGCTAACAGTTTAACAGCTTTGTTCTCATCTGACAGAAAATAATGGCAGTTCTGCAAGGCAAATGTTAAACCTGACCGTATGTATTTATTAATTCCACAGTGTTTTGACAGATTAGAGGGGATGGAATCAGAGGATGCTGACACGCTCACTGAGGGCTTTCATCTCTCTCTCTTCAGCCTCAGGACTGTCACTGTGGCAAGCACTCAGACTGATCAGGTGCGCCGGGTACTGCAGCCCCTGCTCGCCTGCGTACTGTTCCCACCTGGAGTCATCGCTTTCGTGGGTAATATAGCGTTCTCCAATTCTGCATTCCAGCTCTCGTAAATCTAACCAGGTCTGATAGTCCTGAAGAAGAAATGCCAAAATATCATCCTAGAGATCATTGCAACTTGACGTTCTTTTCCTATGCTGGTAGTTCTTCTAGTCTGTGTGGTGACCTGTCCTTTCTATTCTCTCAGTGCTGAATCACAATGCATCCACAGGCAGCATCAGCACCAAGGTCATCTTATTTGCTTAGCCTTAGACCATGCATGCTGCTTGGAGGATGCCCTGGCTCCCAGTGTGGATAATTAATGCTTGTAGTCAAGCAATTAGGAATGTTGATATTGCTTTGCAGTTTAATGGCTATAAGTAATCCTTCATTATTTCAGAATATCATTTTCTAAACTTTGACACCCAATATGAAAACAGCAACTATTTAAGAGAAAATGCAGTACACACTCCTGTACTTTACATTTGTCATGTATTTATATCCATGCATAATATCCTGAAACTTGAAATATAGCTTCCAAATGAGACCAGCAAATGGGCAGATGGGCATCTATTGAGACAACTATCAGGAGTAAGCATACAGATGCTTTCCAAATCTGGTCTTTTGAGTTCTGCTATGACCCTTGGTGTGTGTGTGTATGTATGTTTGTACATATGTATGGCAGGGGGAGCTCTGTGCACGTGTTCCATGTATGTGTGTACCTTCATCAAATCTTCCTGATAGAAAGAAGGACATTTAGAAACACTACACTGGTATTAAATTGGAAGGAATTGCATGCATTTTGGAAAAAAAAACAGTATTAGGGTAATTATACCTGTATAAACATGACAAAAGATTTTTACAGCTAATATAAAAAAGTCTTATATATAAATAACTGGAGACGGGCCCACAAAAATACAAACCACGGATGACTTTTACCTGTAGCCAAGGGTGACTCAAGGTTTTATCCACGCTGTAGCGTTTTCTCATTTTCACTTGTAGCAAGTTATTGATAAGATCAATGGCTGAAAATTAATCATGATTAAAAATAGTTACCAATTATGTAATGAATATGTAATTTACATAGTCCTAATAATATCTGTTAATATAGAGATATAAGAGCAATATAGTGGTAATGGTAAAACCTGAAAGTAATTCCTTGAGAATTCTAAATCAAGTTGGAACTCAAGGGGTAAGGATGAGTATTTGAATATATTGCACAATGTGAATTTTAATTTGTGTAAACTGTAATATGTTTTTTAAATTTTAATATATGTATTTTTAGCATGCCTTAAACAAATATAGTACTAGTATTGAAGAAAGAAAATTGCTAATTTTGTTATAAAATGCAGTCAGTATTTGAATACATATAAAGGGAATTTCAGATTTCAATTAGTTGGATGTGGTAGGTCAAGAGGCCAAGGCTTAAGGACGGTTACAAGTTCAAGGAATGTTTGAACTATAATGTGAGTGCTTGTTTTGAATAAAAAATAAAATAAAATAGAAAATGAAATAGCTGGTTGAAGGTGTAGATATATGGACATCATATATTCTAGAAAGAAATATAGTAAAACATGAATCACTTTCAAGATATACCTGTGACCTCAAAATAAACAGTTCTGTAAGAATTTGAATTTTTTTCTCTTTCTTTTTAAAAGGGCAATAAATTAGATTTATATTGGAAGTCATTGATTTCCTGGTATAAGACAAGTCCTGCCCTCTGCGGAGTTAGAGTCACCATCCAGTCAATCTCCTAGTCTGCCTGCTTTGGGCTCATGTGCACAAACTTCACGAAGAAAAGGTCAGTTTTCTTTATATCTTCTGTACAAAGCATCTAACTGACACCATGTGATGATGTTCTTCACATTTAACTGCTGCAGAGTTGTATTTTCAGCTTCCACACTACATTTTATTCTTAAATTAAAATTTCCATTTTGGGACTTATTTTCATAACTTCTCTATTTCCTTTTTACTGTCCTGCCCACTAAGTGAAGTAAGTATCCAAAGAATACAAGCTCTTGGAGTAGAGTATGTGATCTCTCTCAACTCTAGCCTGTCCGAGGCCTGACGTCTGACAGATAGATTTTTCTACTGAGAGCCATAACATTTGAAAAACAGAGACTTAATACCTCAGGTTTCCCTAACCACCAAATTTTAATAGGAAAGTGCTGTAGAACACCAGTGACTAATCCTTACCAACTTGCATGGTCTTGAAAACGCAGACTGAAGGAACTGCCCACAGTAACAAACTTGCAACATTCAGTCCAAACAGATTCAAATCCTCCGTTAGTAAGCAAAGGAAATTAATGTCCATAATCTTTTGGCATCTAGGAGTTTTCCTTTGGTTCTAATATTTATATATTTTCCTACTGAAGGGCTACATAATCAACACTAACTTTTTGATCGCACGCCTTTAATCCCAGCACTCGGGAGGCAGAGGCAGGCAGATTTCTGAGTTCGAGGCCAGCCTGGTCTACAAAGTGAGTTCCAGGACAGCCAGGGCTATACAGAGAAACCCTGTCTCGAAAAACCAAACCAAACCAAACCAAAACAACACACATTTAAAGGCCACCGCTGCCTTTCAACCCTGTGCCTTATCAACCCTGCCTTGGTTGCAATCTATATTTCAAAGGAGATTCTAAATTTCTCTTCTTCCCACTTTGATATTCCACACCCCCTTTCTCTTTACAGGCCATATCTAACCTAATACAATACTGGGTAATAAGAGTTTATAACTTGGGGGACTAGAGAGATGGCTCCACTTTTAAGAGCACATTCTGTTTTTTCAGGAGACTTGTGTTTTGCAGCAAGCACCTATATTGGTCCTAACTGCTTGTAACTCTACTTCTAAGACATCCTACCCCCTCAAATGGCCTTTAAGAAGCCCTTTGCCCAGATGCAAGCCACATACTCAGGCATACACACATATACACAGAAATGTAAAAACAAATTTAAAACATTTATCATATATATGTATTATTTACTCATTAATTAGGGCATTTACTAAATATTATCTAAGTTACACTTATGGAGAACTAGTTTGAGAAGCTGGCAATTCAGCTGAGGAAGCAGGGTACTTAGTACAGTTTCAGAGTCCAAGCATGTGTTTTCTCTGAGCTTTTGAAAGTACAGTTCTCTCTGTGCACAGTGTGTTGGGCATGAGCTTTAAAACATCCATTCATATGATTTACTCGCTGGAGAGTAAAGTGCACCTTCCATTCTGGCTGCTGTGAAGTCACAGTTCAAAAATGGAGGCCAAGGGGTGAAGGGGGAGCTCATGTGCTACGGCAAGCCCGCAGCAGCATTACAGTTCTCCAAGCACTGCAGGGCATAAATACACGTTATTAATTCACTCGTTCTGCTTTGAATTCTGTAATTAGGAAGGTGGGAGTACAGTAACTCAACAAAAGGTCTGGTTTGTGCCCAAATGGGCCCCAGTGGTGAGCCACACTGCTTAATGGATGGAGAAGTCCTGGCAGAGGAGGGACTACAAGTGTCTACAGAGAAATGGAAAATGGAAAGATGGAAAAATTGTTCTGAATGAAGCTTATGATCCCAGGCCTGCCTGCCAGTACTCTTGTGACCTGAATAAGCACAACAAAGCAATGAGGTACTTCTACAAGAAAGCACTTTAGGCAGCAAGGAAAGGAGGGGTGGAGGACGGACATGTGTGGATCAATATGCCTTTAAGAATTAGAATGTAAAACAAAAACCTGTAACTGTAAAAATATCCAGTCAACATTCTAGCCTCTTTTTTTATGTAGAAAAATAAGTTTTAATTTCTGATTTTGAGAGCCCCATTTGTTTATCACTGCCTAGAAAATTCTCAAAACAATTCATTATTCACACTTCATACGATGTAGCCTCAACTGCATGATCTAAAATGGCTTCCAGTAAATCCATTGTGCGTGCATGCATGTGCATACGTACACATGCGAAATGCCACACCAAGGTTTTTTACATAGTTTCTGTGAATTGAACTCAGACCATACGCTAGTAAAGCAAATGTGTATTTCGAAGGAGATTCTAAAGTTCTCTTCTCCCCTTTGATATTCCACACCCCCTTTCTCTTTACAGGCCATATCTAACCTAATACAATACTGGGTAATAAGAGTTTATAACTTGGGGGACCAGAGAGATTGCTCCATTTTTAAGAACACATTATGCTCTTTCAGGAGACTTGTGTTTTGTAGCAAGTAGCCATATGGGTCCTAACTGCTTGTAACTCCCCTTCCAAGACATCCTACCCCCTCAAATGGCCTTTGCCCAGATGCAAGCCACATCCTCAGGCATACACACATATACACAGAAATTTAAAAACATTTATCATACACATGTATCAATTACTCATTCATTAGTACATTCACTAAATATTATCTAAGTGATACCTGTGGAGAACTGGTTTGAGAAGCTGGCAATTCAGCTGTAGTCGCATAGGTACTGGCCCATGTTACTCAGACTACAAAGTGGCAACTCTTAATATTCTACTTAGTTATAGCAAAGGGTTTTCTTTCCAAGGTTACCTAGACTGCTCTTACTTATATTTTAGATAAAGACCTACCTGTAGAATATAGCAGCTTCTCAGTCTCTCTCAGCCTCACACTAAGCAGTGGTTTAATAATCTGTGAGACCCCGTTCTTTCAGCACAGCCTCCTGCCAATAGTCACTAGACTTTTCTCAAAACCTTCTAAAAACTGGGGCAAATTTTTGCTTATTATTACTGGCTAGTTTGATCTACACATGGGCATTCTTTATATGACCCTGGAGTAAAAGATTTTATTTTTAAAAACTGCTGCATCCATGTCTGATTTAGTATAACAATAGCCCTATGAAATGCAGTTTCAAGTCTCTAATTCTAATGGAAAAGGAGAAGCTACAATTACCCAAAGCCCATAAGTTGGTCAGAGTCAGGTGGTTTAGAGGCAATGATATTGAGGCTGCACCTCAGGGGACCCAGCTCCCAGGCTTCAATGTTATACAATATGGCAGACAGAGCCATAATATATTATAACCATGTTAGTACTGATAATGTCAGGATTTAACAATTTTATAATTGTTTTATAATCGTGGACTTTAGAAGGTGGTAAGCCAGGAATACAGGAGGGAAGTATGTGCTAGCTGCAGGGAGGTTTAGAAGTGCCCAGTCATTGAGCTAGTCAAGGCATATCAAAACTAGCTGGTGTTTGTGTGAATGTGTGTGTGTGTGTGTGTGCGCGCGCGCGCGCGCGCGCGTGTATTTCATTCATTAATCCAGAGAGTTCTTAGGTAGGTGCAGCGTGTGTGTGACTCGCTGGGAGCCAAGGCCGTTTAACTAGTTCACTGATACCGTGGACATTATATTTTTCATTATGTTTCTATCACACTTTTGCATATTGAATTCAGGGCTCCTTGTGTTCCATTGTAACTGCAGCCCACAGTTCAGCCATCAAAGAATATTGTGAATGTGATATGATTTCCTTTTGCTCATTTGCTACGTGTTAATCCCATTATGAGAACACTTTTGGGGCAAAGCACAGAACTTTAAACATAGAGCTTTCTGGCTATATCCTAACTCACACTTCTAACTTCCAGGGCTATTTATTATTTCTTGAGCAGCTTTTTCCTCCTCCAATGTTCCCATCTAGTTCATACTTTATTATCCTCAACAGGCTATTATAGGAAGTTTCTCACCCCACAAAATACATTATCATGATCAAGATATATCTGTCCTTGATGCTACTTTATCAATCTGGCAATCGTATGTAAAAATACATAATACATCCCTGGCAAAGGAATTCTTACAAATACTGACTTTTAGTCATTTCCTCTAAGAACCAAGATTGGTTTTTCTAATTTTTTAAAAAACAATATATTTAATCACTCATTATGGGAGTCTATCAGAAATCAAGTCTGAAATTTTTAGTCAATGAGCTCTGCATCGAGTCTCCTTTCATGAGATTTGGGCAACTGTAGGTATCTCACACACATTAGGATCTTTTTCATTTCCATCATGGGTCACTGAACAGCACACTAGGCACAAGCCCACACTGGTTAACTCCTTAAGGGGCTCCAAATGTGTCGGTCTCTTGTCTGTTACTGAGAGTTTATAAGGACACTTCCATGTCCTCCCTGGTTCCAGCTCCCAGCAGGCATTGCTATATGTACTTCACAAAAGGAAAAGGGACCAAGAGTAGGAAATGGAGTGGCAGCAACAAAAATAAACTCTAGTGTCAACGGTCCCCAGTGGGAGCAAAAAAGGCCAAGGTGCTCCAGCTCCATCTATCAATCAGGAAAAAAAAAAGTTCAGAATGCTAACATTCATATATGGAAGAAAACATCTGTCTTTTTCGATATGAGTTACCTCAATGATGGATTCAAGCTCTACCTGTTTACTTGCAAATTTCACTGTTTTTAAAAGCTGAATAATATCCTATTTTATAAGTATATTAAGTTTTCATTATCCATTCATCAAATGATTAGAATCAAGGCTATTTCAAACTTCTGGCTATCAAGAGTAGAGCAGCTATGAACACAGATGAGCAAGTATTTCTATAGAAAAAAAATGTTAGCTTCGAGGTTTAAATATGTGTCTTTCAATCTGACCCACCCTGCAATGAAGTAGATTATAAGGGAACAGAAGTGAAGACTTTTCCTCCTAGGAAAGGGAGATAGAATATAACAATGAAGAGATAAATGAAAAACTAGGAGAACTAAAAGGAAGGGAACGAAGAATATAGGGTATATAGGAGAGAAGATGGGAAAGGACAACAAATACTACAGGCATGTTGAAAAGCCATATGATATGTTGAAAACCCACTACTCTAGAAGCTTCCTAAATATATACATATGTGAATTGCATCTAAATGGAGTCACCATATTGTAGGGAGATAATGCCATAATGACACCTTATGTCACCAAGTAAAACTTCTTCGTTGAGTTGTTAGCCCAAGGGGTCCCATAGGCTTCCCCCAAACATCACAGACTATTGTCAAGACTATTGTTTGCTCCCCACAATATGACAGTAAATCCTTCTTGCTGAAGACACAATTTAGTTATGTCATCAACCATCAAGAAATTAAGCTGGAGCACAACTAGCAGCTTTATCCCTATGGTGTAGCGTTTGTGGCATTGGAAGGAACCCTACATGCTACTGGAGGAGAAAACCAATGATCAGTCTGATTCAGTAACAAACTCTGAAAATGACAGCAGGAATGTCTCTGCAAGACATCTTGCTGTAATAGTGGCACAAATGTTATAGTACTTACCAATAATTTTTCATTGACTTTAACGCCTGGACCATGAGATGAAACCCATGCCTGAAACTACCAATGTGGCTGTGAACCTGAGACTCAGTAGGACATAAGCTCTAGGTGAATTCTACTTCTTTTTTTTTTTTTCTGTGAAAGGATTATAGTAATAAAATGACTACAGATGACATATGCTGATGGTCACAGATCAGCACATCAAGTAATTATCATAAAAGAAGGCATTTATTTTGAAGTGCATGATAATGAACACAGAGACCCACAACTGGACAGTGTGTAAAGAGTGAACGACTATGGAGTTTTTAGCCCTAATTGGGATGTCTTTTGAACAACCTTTTGCTCAAAGATCTACATAAAAGAAATGGAGAGTCTGTAAGAATCATAGATGATGGATTACTCCAAGGAAACAGCATCTTTCCCAAACAGTAGGACTGATGTATGTATAAGCACACAGTGACTGTGGCAGCATGCCTAGGACCTGTAAATGCTTAAACCAAGACAAAATCCCAGCACCAAGAAGGTGTGTGGATACAAACTTCCAGCCCAAACCAAGCAGCTATTTCCAATTGATATCTGCTGGGGAAGAGAAGATCAGTTTTCTTCAATGGAGTGTTACTAGTTATATCAGCCACACTTCAGGGCAGAATCTATGTCCAGGTCAACATAAAGTGGATTCTGTGTTTTTGCTTTTGGGGAGGGGCTACTTTCTGTTTCATTTTACTTGTTTTGATTTTCAGGTTTTTTTTTTTTTTTTTTTTTTTTTTGGTTATGTTGCTGTTGTTACTGTCGAACAATGTGAGAAGGAACATGAAGTTGGGTGGCTAGGGAAGTGGGAAGGATCTGATAGAAATTCAGAGCGAGAGAGATTATTAGTATAATAAAAATATAACATATGAAAAAATAATGAAAAGATGCAAACTGCTGACCTCAAAGAACTGCATAGTGTGGCTTTGGAATGAGGGTATGCAGAGGGGAAGTGGAAGAAACAGACACAAGAGTAGGCTAGGTTGTGAATTCCTCTGAAAAGCAAAGTGAAGTAGGCAGACAATGCGTTGAGGAGGTGGGCAGAGTGGGATATGAGATGGAGAAGTGGCATGAAGGTACCTAGGCAGGAAAAGAAAGAGCCATGCAGAAACTACAGGTCACACAGGGTTCCTTAAGGAGCTGGAGTGCCAAGGTAACTTAAAAATCTACAAGAAAAGGACATATGGATATCCTATACTTCTTTCTACAAAATCAGAAAAACAATTATTTCAAATGTCTGGCTTTTGTGGAATGGGGAATGCTGTGACATAGTACTGGCCTCTAAGCTATATGGGATAATAAGCTGATGCCACTATGAATGGCTGGATTTCATCTAGGGCCAAAGCAAAGCAGGATGTGAGACCCTCTGCCCTCTTCACACTTACTTCCCCTTAATCTTTCTATCCTGGCAGACAATAGGGGAAAATTGGGTGTGATGGTTTGTATATTCTTGGGCCAGGGAGTGGCACCATTCGGAGATGTGGCCTTGTTGGAATAGGTGTGACCTGGTTGGAGTAGGTGTGTCACTGTGGGTGTGGGCTTAAGATCCTCACCCTAGTTGCCTGGAAGTCAGTCTTCCACTAGCAGCCTTTGGATGAAGACAGAACTCTCAGCTCCTCCTGCATCATGCCTGCCTGGATGCTTCCATGCTCCCACCTTGATGATAGTGGACTGAACCTCTGAACCTGTAAGCCAGCCGCAATTAAATGTTGTTTTTTTTTTTTTTTTTTTTTTTTTTAATAAGACTTGCCTTGGTCATGGTGTCTGTTCACAGCAGCAAAACCCTAACTAAGACACTGGGCAATACCTACATTTATTTGCAATAAATATGACAGTAATGTTTGCATTGTCATGATTACATTCCAACCACCCCATCCTATTTATTCTTGGAGTCATCCCTGATACTATTCTGGCAGTTCTAATCTCTTATTATCCACAAATTCAGTCCCATTAACAGTTGGCTGTTGAATAGTCTATTAAGGAGCCATATTAGAACAATGTAGGGAGTACTTTTTTTTTTCCTAGTTGCTTTTCTTATGGAAACATTATCAGCAATGAAAATTTTAATTTTTACGTTTCACATTCATGGCCAAAGATTTTGGTTCTTTCAAAAAATTTCTGTAGCCATACATCCATGCTTTTCCCAAAAATTCGGAAAAGGAAAAAATACAGTTTTTAAATCTATGTTTTACTTTTTTTCTTTTTTTGGGGGGGGGTATTTATTTATTTATTTATTTGGTTTAAGTTATTGGCTTGTAACTTTTTGCCCAGTAAGTTTTCTTATTATTCTATTAAACAAAAGATTAAAGTATCTGCAACATTTTACCGTACACTCATTTTTAAACACGGTGGGTCCTTTGGAAAGTCTTAGGACAGCTAACGCTCCATGGAGCTCATGGCTAGGTGCACGAGGATATCCGTGGAAGAAGGAATTCTAGGATGTATGCAGATGCTGAGGGCTTTAAGTTTATTCAGACAAATAAGTGCTCCATCAATAAAGGTATTTTGATTCTATTTTCCTCTGGCATCAATGCCCTGAATTATCCTTGAAACTACAAACTGTACTGCAGTCATTCTGGATTTCAAACTAAACGTCAAGTACTTGGATAGCAACCCCTAAGTGTACAAGATACATGAGCCCTGCTATGGAAAAACTGAAAGCATGCAAAGCATGGAGGAAACCCTGGAAAGATGCTGTCACTGACCCTTCTGCAGAGCTAACACTCAGGGCCCACGGTTCACCTGTCCCAGCTAATCCTATCTTCATCTTTGATCAAGTCCATTGATCAGTTCAGTATGTGTGGTAGGTTCTTCCTACTCTCTCCATTAGATTTTAGCTTTGTTGAGGTCAGACAAAGTTTTTTTAGTAAACTTGATGAGTCTCTAAAACAAAAGATGGATTGGAACTTTGAGGTTCTATTTGGTGGCATCAACGCATTAACCAGAAATTTAAATAGTATCTTGCTCAGCTCTAAGTTTTAATGCCCATATTTTATGCATGTGGTCTATCTGTTTTAGTTATAATATTTTTGGATGATGGGGCACCACATCCAAAAATAGGATATTTTGGATCGCAGCCTCAACACTGACTATTGTCAGAAAATCAGAAGGATATTTGCAATACAGAGCATTTAGTTTATAGCAGAGAAAGGACTTATGACCCCCACCCCCACCCCCATGTTTGTCATTTTGGTCCAATCATATCACTTTTTTCTTTTATGCTTTCTATCCTCACATTTCTCCATCCCACACGATTCGGGTTGATATGTTCAGAGGGACGCCAATTTGGTGGAGCCATCACCAGCCACCCTCTAGGCTTTTCTCTTTGAGGCAGTGGTACACACCCTTCCAGCTCTACCTCTGACTGCTGAAGTGCAGTGATTACTACTTCTCTCCCTATGCTTGGCTTCACGCTGATGAGAACTTGTGTGTTTATTTTAAAAATCGTTTTGCAACCCTTCACATTCCAGCTCTCAACGCAGCATGCCGTTGCCCAGCAACACTAACTGGGACGCTCCTCACAGGGGCTGCAACCAGAGGCTGCCAACAGCTAACAAGGCCACTGGAAATCACCATCTCACTCGTTCCTGAGTCAATTACCGGAATCCAATGAAGTGAAAGACCTTTAGAGACTCGAGCCGATGGCTTCGGTGCTCTCAGTTCTTTCCTCTATAGAAAGTATTCCATCAATGGTTACTCTCTGCTTCACATTTGGTCGCATTTTCTGCTGAAGATCGGCAACATGATCTTGGAAACCATGAATTGTTTCAACACAAGCATACAGAGGTTATCACACCCGTGCCTGCCTGACTCGAGATTTAAGGTAGCAACAAAAATTAATTCCTGTCATAGAATGTTCTCTATTTCCATTCCATGCTAACATCCTTTTAAGAAAGTTATGTTTCTTCAAAAAAAAAAAAAAAAAGAGTGCTTAACACAAAGAAAGGTAAAAATCTTTAGGCGGGGAGTCTCTAGGCAGGTTCTGGAGGTTTTAGAAGTGCGTTTGGGCATTTCTATTATGCTCAGGGTTTGAACTTGGCTGCTAAATGTTTAATCTTTGTAGGCTTTTGCATATATTTCAATAGAAGTTTGAGGGTTTAAACAGAGTATTCTGGTTTATAGGTTTAGGTGGAAGGTGATGGTGGGTATCTGTCCCTGGATCCCTGCCAGTTCTGGGATGACTGGCTTTTAGGACAGATTTTTGTGTTGCAAAAGGTTGAAGGTACAAGATCATTGAAATTGGTTAACAGCTAGGTTACTATGGTGCCATGGACCATTGAATAAATGGATATAAATACGAAGAAAAACATTAAGGATCTATTCTGAACCATATCTTGGTTCAGTATTTTAGAATCAAGACTAGACAGGGGTGGGTGTGGGGAGGCACTTCCAGGCTAATTAACTGTGCAGAAAATGCTGATAGTAATAGTAAATAAGTTGGATTACACAAATAATTCCCCAACTGGCTACAGTCTAGAGCAATGGGTAATCCTGGTAAGAAAACATTTTATTGCTAAATTAAACTATTTGGATACTTCAATCCTCTACCCTCTTCTAATTGAAGAATTGGGAAATATGGGTTAGAGAAGGGTAGGGAGGGTGGGGGGAGGAACTGTGTGAAGGGGGACAGGGAGGAGGGGGCAGTGATCAGGATGTAAAGTGATAAATAAATTAATGGGAAAAACCTTTATAAGCATGAGTCAAAGCCTCAAATCTCACAGTTACTCATTATGATTCTACTTATTGTCCCCAAATCAAATCTTATGCCAAACTAAATGTACTTAAAATAAGATGGAGCTGGCTTCAGACTACCAATCATCATTGTCATCATTGTTGTTATCATCATCACTACTAGTGAATAGTTTTACTATATAGCCCAAGTTGGTTTACAGCAGCTGTTCCTCTGGCTTATAAGTGCGGGGACTATAGGAATGTGCCACTACTATACTTATTATAACACATTATATTTAACAAGAGTAACTAAACCCAAAGTTAGATCTGTTCTGAGATTCTGTTAAAAAGTAACATAATCAAAGAAGACTGTTCTTGGATCAGAATCACCAGAAGAAGAGAGACTGTGCCACTCATAAAGGTTGATGAGCCTTGATTTGGAAAAGAGGTGATGGTTAGAATTCTTCCAGCAGTGTACTGAAACACAGAGACGTTTCTGGTCATTGTATTAGGCTTTAACTAAGAGAACTTGGGCCCTTCTAATCCTGCATACTTTCTATGCCTGGAAGAAACTGAAAATATTCTGAATAATTGCTCAGTGTATTGGTATACTCTAAGGCAGTCTAAATGCTAGGTAAGATATCTTTTAGTTTGCTTAAATTATTATCTATGTTTTTGGACTATTCTCTTTTGTTATGTGGATAGAGGCAAAAATCAAATAATTACCACATTTGACCCTTTACTCAGACATCTACAATGGGTGTAGAAGCCATATTTCAGCTCAACTATGTTGAGCACAATTTTCAATTTTTATTCAAATATTACACAAATATTTTGTTATTGTGGGGATAACTAACCAATTATAAAGAAATACACTATCAACCATCCTGATAAAAGTTATGACCATTTTCTCAAGTGGCCATTTATTTAAACATGGTTCCAGAATTTTAAATTGAGGTCATTTAAAATGATTCCCCCTCTCCCCCGCAAAAAAAGAGGTTCTGACCTACATAACTCAATTCACTTTATCAACTGTGGCTGCACTCCTGGCACCCCGACAGCATTTTGAAGCACTTCTCTGGCTAGTCCCAGCACCTCTCTTGTGTCCTGTTCTGTCTGACAGTGGTGTTAATATGTTGACAAATCAATCTATTCATTAATATTCAGTAAGCTTGTGGGATCTGCATGCCACATAAACTGTTACCACACAGCTTAATTAGTAAGTTGACAATTGTCTTTCTTTTGTTTCTCATACCATTGGATGTCTGGGTCTTATGTAACTAACACTTACATTTGTGAGCTTATTTATTTATTTATTTATTTATTTATTTATTTTTTGAACAAAATGTTGTGAAAGAAGGACCTAGGCTGGTTCCATTTCACGGCAAAGCACTATTTATGAACTACTTAGCATTCTGGAGCACTGTTGGATTCTGAAAGCATACCATGTGCTGATGGTGCTCAGCATTGCTTTAGCTTTTCTTTGTATTTGTACTGGCTGTATTTTCCAATTTGGGGGTAAAATCACACTTGTAGCCAATTTTATTTGAACTTATCAAGTTGAATGGCAAAAACTACTTTAAAATAAAATGTGAATGTTTTGATACATATAGTGGTATCTTACGGCTCTTAGACATTCTGAGGTATCACATAATCTACCATATACAGCTGGAAACCGAGCTCAACTGGGAGGATACTTCAGAGCCCTGTCAATCAGAGGGAAAAGGGGGCATGGATATACGGTTGATGCTGGGAGGCCTCACTAGTGGGAAAAACCTGTTGTTACCAAATCTGATTATTAACTAATGTTGCAGTGAGGACAAGATTTGAAATCAGTGTAAGGGTATTTCCATTTTCTTCCTCATATTTATATATGTGGCATGCCAAGCCTTTCTCTTTGATCAGAATTTTTAATAACACCAACTAGTCATGTGACTCTAGGTCTGCGCAGCAAGGACACTGCAGGTGGCCTGGGAATAGGTGCTCTTTCAGACTTCACCTGTGAACACAGAAAATGATCTTCTGTCTGCAGGGGTCAGGGTCTCCTTGTGAGACAATTTCCCAGGCTGCCTCTGTGTTGATTACTGCCTTTTCGCCTCCCTAATGGCATATGAGGGAGTATCAAAACTCAGAAGGAAAAAAAAAATGTAATCTCTTCCCATGCCCATTACTAACCTTTCTCAAATGTAATGCACATCTCTAATTGAACACATCAATTTGATAATGACAATGTACTGTTACTCGAACAAATGCTGTCAAATTCCTCACTGCAAGGATGTTCTTACTCACTTAATGAGGCAACTCATACTGATGCAGACTACGTCTCTCGTTATCAGCCTTGCAGCCCTCAGTGTCTGGTGATCTATATCACTTTCTCCTTCTAAGAATAACTCTGGCAAAAGCCAAAGCTGGAAAATCAAGTCATACAGATAAAGGGGCCACAGAACTTGTGCTATGATTCAGAGCAAATGAAAGGATATGGGGAAAAGGATTCCATTGGAAATTCTCCTTTTTGTGCACATGGCAGATGTAAGAGTCATGGTGGTGTTCTCATTTACCCACTCACTATGACACCATCGTGACAGGTGTTACCGAGAAGAAAATGGAACCCCAGACCATGGTGATGAGTGATATTTATATTAAAATACTATAGATAGTTTATTTATAACTTTGAACAACTTTTAGACCATTTATGGCAGAATTATATTTATACAAATCCCCTAAACAAAAGCAAAAACAAAACCCAGTCTTTAATTCATTTTTTCAACACTTATTTTGGTCCATGAGGTTTTGTTTACTTATTTTTGCTTTTGATTAAAAAAGTTACCACACACTCCAACAAAAATATTCAGGTCCATAAGGAAAATTAAATATCAAAATAAAACCCCATCTTCTCGATACTTAGAAAACACCTATTTTCTCTATTTTTCTACTGATTTCCTATAAACTTCTAAGTGAAAGCATGTTTACATATTTCTAAAATTTTATTTATTTATTTACTTACTTACTTTTATGTGAATTAGTATTTTTATGGCATATACTTATGAGAACTATGTATGTGCCTCTTGCCCAGAGGCCAAAAGAGCACATCAGAATCCCTGGAAAGTAAGTTGCAGACCTTAGTGCGATGCCACCTGAGTTTTAGGAACTGAATGCAAGCTCAAGATAAGATTAGCCAGAGCTCTTAAGCTCTGAGCCATCTGTCTTTTCATCCTCTCAAATTTTGATAACCCTGTGCTTCTTAAAGCTTGGTCCATGATGAGATAAATTCAGAAGAGCAGATTGATTGTCTTCAGAAATTGCTGTAGCTGTTTTATATTGTTGTAGAGGAATTTTAATCTAGCAACACGGTTACTTTGGCAACCAATCCCATCCAAAGACCTTTGGAGTCTATATGATCCAGCAGAATGACACATCTTTAATCCTTCTGACTGGAATACAGACGTGCCTTTAGAACAAACCATTAATTAGAAACAGTGTAAGTAAAGTTAGTTTGTAGAAGAAAGCAGCATGTTTGAAAGTGACAAACAATAGAAGGGCAAAGTGAAAAATGAGAGAAAGAATTGAGAGAATGAATCAGAGATAGGATATCCCCAACTCCCAAGAGAACACACAGGAAAGAGAGGCTGCTAACAAGGAGCACGGAGTGAGGCATAAGGGGAGGGCAGTTCAGTTGCATTCAAATGAGTTCATTTGTGAGTTTTGTTCAGTTTGTGCAGTTACTGCAGTGCAGGCCAGCATAGACATTTGAAGCCAAAGAATAAGAAGGAGCAAGAAAATTAGAACTAACTTCCAGAGTTAGTTTGAGGCCAAGCAGAACAATTCAGTCAGAAGCCAAGAGAAGCCAGGCTGAATCAGTCATTTAAAGGAGGAGTTTTGAACCAGAAGAGTTGAGTTGAACCAGTCAGCCAGAGTTCAGAAAGAACTAGAAATGGTGAGATTATTCAGCAGTAAGTCTCCAAGATGACAATTATATCTGGTTAAAAATCTACATAGCACAACCTTGTCTCAAGAAATGCAACCACAAGAAAAGACTCATATCATTTCAGCTTTCTTGACACTGTCTTGTCCCAATTAATTTTCTTATTAAATTAATTAGACTGGCTACCTTTGTCATTTAGAACAAGCCAGGTACAAATTATGAGACAGGTAAATTCTAACATACACAGTATATGACATTATATGAAACATTAATTTTCAATTCTCTTTTAGTATGTGTGTGTGTGTGTGTGTGTGTGCGCGCGCGCGTGCGCGCATGGGGGTATGGGTAGGTGCCACAGAGTGAATATGAAAGTCTGAGAACAAGTCCCTACCATTGTGTCCTGGGGATTGAATTCTGTTTGTTAGGTTTGGTGGTGTCTTCACCCCTGAGCAGCCTCAGTGACCATTTTAAGTTTTTGATCTTTGATTAAACTGTATATTCAATGATACAACATACCCATGTTCACTACTACATATAAGAGACAGCATCTTATAGGTCTCTCAAGTTGGAGCTCATCCATTTCCTATCTTAGTAACACAAAAGTTCCACTATTCACATTCTTTTGCATGATTACAATTAAGACGTAATTAATTTAAAGGTTATCTATAGCCATTAATGAACAGCAAAATGTGAGTAATTTATATACATCTGCTGTTACTTTTTAAAATCTAGGGAATAACCCTCTTTCCGAGCAGCCTACTGGACACAACTCCCTCCTCTCTATACTGATGCTCATGCCAAGGATAATTGAAGCATCACGATGACGGTAAAACTTTTACTCCACATTTCCTGAACTGCTTAAAATCATGTCATGTGGGTCAGCTTCACTTCCCTTCACATCTTCTTGTGTTGCCTTAGATTTTATTTTTCTTTCCTTTTGAAAAACCACTCCAGTCTTTTTTTTTTATTATTTCTATTCATAGACTGAGTCTCACCTACAGTATTCTGATTCTCTTAGCAATCTCAGGAATCACTCTGATAATATACCAGATGCGACAAGCATGGAGAATTCTGTGTCTGCTCTGTTGTGAACTTTTGAAAATGCAACGGAAGGAAGGGCATACAACTGCCTGTGGCTTCCCATGGACATTTAGAAGTTATTGAAGTGACAGTGACCTTCCCTTTTCATATGATGAAGTATACTTAGCAAGTGATCACTGAAAACTAGTTCATGGGCCCTGGTTATTCCAAGAGCGGACTTAAGGTAATAGGGTGGATATGCTTAGCCCTAACAAAACTGGACTGAGCTAAAGCTCAGGTGATAGTGAGGCCGTGTCTAATTGCCATTGTAGTGATGGATACACTAGGTAATGATAAGAACAACTCAGCCAGGAGAAGTGATGAAATGAAGCACACCATCACGAATAGTATGCTTTAGAATGAGAGAGCACGATAAACTCTATTCCTGTTGGGAGACTTTCTCCTATGTACAGTGGCTTATCATCTCGATTCATTCTGTACATGAGCTTCCTTTGTATATGATACATGTATTTAGTTGCATTCATATAAGCCATATGACTTCTTATGTATCTATGTATGTGGTGCACATGTGTGCAAGTGTGTTCATATATGTGAGTATCCATTTGGAGGTCCAAGGTTAAGGTCAGGAATCTTCCATGGTTTCTCTCAACCTTATTCATTGATTCAGGGTCTCTCAATTGAACCAAGAACTCACTGACAGGACTAGTCTAGCTGGCTAGTTTGTCTGGGAGATCTTATTTCTGTCCTCAAGTTGTGGAAATACTGATGGGCCACCAAGCACAACTGCAGTTCTCACATTTGCATGGCAATCTTTCTCCACTGAAACACCACTCCAGCCTCAGTAACATTTAACTTCAGGCTTTTATTTCACATTAGCTAAGGCCAAATAAATACATTTAATAGTGCTGTCACAAATAACTATAGTAAAATATATGTATAAAACTCATATATACATAAGAGATAGATACATGGACTGGTGATAGATGGGTAGACATGAGATAATCTGGAAAGAGGCCTGAATATACAATATGATAAAGGCATTTAAATTACTACAGAGTTCTGTCAATCACTGCATTTCTAGTACAACCTCATCTAGCATGCACAATATCCTAGGCAGCAATTTATATCATCATATTTTAATTAAAAAACTAAGAGTCTGTGATAAGTAACTGGACTGAAGTTAGCATAATTGTATACATAGCACTGTCTGTCAACTCAATTCTTCATTAAACTGAAGTACAACTTCCCTGTACATTTAGAGATTTAAATATTGTACTGCTAAAATAGTGAAAACATAATAAAAGTAAACACAATAGCATAGATAATCTCTTAACGGAGGATCAAGAGGCTGGAAGTGTTGTGGATAGAAACATCTAGCCAATCAGTAAGAGAATATAGCAGTCTCTAGTGAGACTACGCCGGGGCCTAACAAACACATAAGTGGATGCTCACAGTCAGCTATTGGATGGATCAAAAGGCCCCCAATGGAGGAGCTAGAGAAAATACCCAAGGAGCTAAAGGGATCTGCAACCCTATAGGTGGAACAACATTATGAACTAACCAGTACCCCGGAGCTCTTGACTCTAGCTGCATATGTATCAAAAGATGGCCCAATCGGCCATCACTGGAAAGAGAGGCCCATTGGACTTGCAAACTTTATATGCCCCAGTACAGGGGAACGCCAGGGCCAAAAAGTGGGAGTGGGTGGGTAGGGGGTTGGGGGGAGGGTATGGTGGACTTTTGGGATAGCATTGGAAATGTAAATGAGGAAAATACCTAAAAAAAGGAGTATCTATTTCAAGGTTAGGGGCTGATGTATGAATCCGTGCTTGGTAAGCATGCTCAGTGTGTAGCTCTAGGGCAGATTCTATTTAAGTGTGAGCTAGTCTTATGACTTCACTTCAGTTTGTTAACTTGTGCTGTGCTATTTCCCACTTTCCAAAAAATATATGATCACACACACACACACAGGCACCCCACACACAAATCCTGTTTTCCCACCTGTTAATGCCTTTCTGTTTGATTTTGGTTTTAGCTCAGGATCTCTTTTCTTTATTTATTCTTTTTTTTTTTTTTTTTCTGCAGTTGCTTCCTTTCTTTTTCTTAATCAGCTTTAGCAACTCTGGGGGATAACTGAGTGATCACTCCAAGGATATGGTGGGACAGGAGCAGAGATAATTGGTACCCAATTCGAAGACTGTCTCCATAATATGCTAACTTCCATTTGAGACCAATGATAGCAGTCAGGAGCAGAAAAGCTTGGACAAGCAGGAGCAGAATTAGGACCACAAGAAAGATAACCTGAGAAGAAAGTTACCATAAAATAAAGCAGCTTTGAGAGAGTGGGAAAACAAAATGTGGGTTGCAGGAACCAGCTCAATCTAAGGTTTACTTTTTATATTCCCTAATTGAGGTTCAATACACTACCTTATTTTCTTGCTGTAAGTTTGTTATTGAAAGCTGTTATTAAAGAAAGCCCTAAAGAATTTTAAAAGAGAAGTTTGCATATAGTTTCTGAATTTACTGAGTCCATTTCTTGTTTACCAGTGACACCAACTGCTTATCTTAGAGTTCTGTAGTACACTTACTTAATTTTCACAAGCTTGGATGGACCTATCCGAGTTTGTGTAGATGCCTCTAAGGCTTTATTTCATTCAGTCTTCATCATTACCTGTCTTAGGGTTAATATTGGTCTTATGAATCACCATGACCAAAAGCAACTTGGGGGGAAAAGTGTTTATTACACTTACAGTTCCATATATCTGTTCATGATCTAAAACAGTGAAGGCAGGAACTCAAGCAGGGCAGGAACCTGTAGGCAGGAGCTGATGCAGAGGCCGTGGAAGAGTACTACTTACTGTCTTGATCCCTGTGGATCCCTTTTTCTTCTTCTTCTTTTTTAAAATAGAACCTAGGACTATCTGCAGAGGGATGGCCTGATCCACTGCTCAACAGGCTAGCCTATTGTCCAGTCTTGGGGATGCATTTTCTCAATTAGTGTTTCCACTTCTCATATGACTCTAGCATGCATTGACATGAACTTAGCAACACATTATCTTATAGTGTAGGTAGGAATCATGACCCCATTTTACAGATAATGTCATTAAGTAAAGATGGCAAATAATGATTGGTTATAGCGTCAATCTGAACTGTATCTCAGATACTAGATTACTGACTTTTGCTGTTGTAATCATGACATTGCCTTGCTTCTCACTTCACAGTATCTGGATTTCAGTGATTGTGATGTGGCTTGAAGTATCACGAGACTTCTTAGTGGTCTAATATAGTTGTGTTCACCATACCAAGTTCTAGTTTTCTTGTATGCTTGTCAGTGTCAATATGCTTTAAATTACTAGTCTCACTGAAGATTGTAATCAGGGAATTGTTTACTTTCAGTAAGACAGTGGGAAAGAATGCCTTGTGACACTTCAACTGATATTGACACAATTTAGGTTTTTATTTTCTTTACTCAACCATAAGTCATTGAGGCACAGAAATAACTCATTGGCCATCCAGACCTCAGTAAGCATTTACTACATCTCTAGGGCTTCTCCATCAAGGAAAGACCAGGAGCAGGCATGGGGATGGGGGCCAGTTTATTCCTGAGTTGATGCTCAGTCTTTTTGGGGAAAGAGAGTTTCATTTTTCCTCCTGGGCTGGTATTACTATCTCCTGGCCTGGGTGATAGGAAATCTTCTGAGCTTGGCCCAGTCAAATAAAATGTGTATTTCTTGGTCAACTACAAATGGATTTTGAATTATTCTAGATAGTTCCCTTTACTAAAATGTCTCAGATTATCTTTTCCATTCTTCAGTGATGAGTTAGTTCTACATCTCTTTTGAAAATGCAGCTCTGACTAACTAAACTATAGTGAATCTCCATTCTCTAAATTTGGAGACTGTGAATTTAAATTTAGCTGAAAATTTAAGAAAATAAATGACCATCTTTCTAAATGCATAACTCATTACCCTAGCTACATTTGTTTCAGAAACACACTTTTATATTCTATTCTGACAGATATTGTGGGTATAAACTGGGATTTCCTAATTACTGTTTTTTAAAGCCATTAATATCTATGTCTTTATCTTCTGCTCCCATTGATATAAATAGGAAAATGTCTGACTGGTGTTATGGAGGGAATTTTTTCATTTGCATCTGGCAACAGCATAAAGGTAGCATGGGGTAACCTTGTCTAACTGGCAATGTTTTCTAACAAGAAACATGTTCACTGGGAAAGAATCACTATTACACTTCAGTTTCCCCTTTTCTAATTCCTTAATTTGTTAGCCATAAACCACAGATCTTTTGTAGGCAGTCCAGATTCCTTTAAGATATATCCATCCAACTATAACTTACAAGAAATTAAGGGTACGTTAAAGGTTTTTGCTAATGGAAACAACCACTAAAGCTAGAACAATGGAGTTAGCTCTTGCCATTTAACACCATCAGTATCAAGGGGCTCATCTATTTTCAGCAGTTTACCTACAGTCTTCCCATGTCTGTACCAATGTATTCATTAATGAATAGATATCAGTATGAGGGCTATCTATGAATGTGTCATCTTACACAAATGGTGAAATCTGAATACTTACTGTGAACTTTGAACTACGTATCACCCAGAATTGACCAAGAATCCAGGGTTAGTGGCCAACCAAGCATGCTCACACTGCCTGTGCGTTCTGGCCCTGCCACTCACTAGCTTTGGGTGATTTGGGTGCCTGTTATCACTTATTACACTTAGTTTTTATGATACATATTTAAAAACAACACCTATCTTTATAGGATTGTAATGAGAATTAAATGAACCCCAAAGGATATTGACTGAAGAACTACTTTTAAAGCATTGAACTAATCATATCCCACCAGCCACTGCCATTTAAAGTAAGACGAGTCCATTATGAGGAGACAAGTATGGATTAACAAGAATATAAATTTAAATACTGTAAGCCTGCCAAGGCACCCTATTCTGAAGGAATCCTCACATATACGGATGTTCTCATATGAACAACCGCAGAGCCCTAACAGTTCTAGGAAGTGGCAAAATAAAATATTCATTCTCCGCTGCCACACAAAGTAAGACAGGAGAGAAAGTGCTTAGAATATTAATGGATACAGTATGATAATAAAAATGTCAATGTCATAACTTGTGTTGGTAAGACTTCAAAAAAAGCATAATTTAAAACCCCAGTAAAGACTCACTGCTGTCACATCCATGACAACATGCCCAATGGGAACAATTCTTCTTGGCTGTTTCACTTTCTTTTTAGCATAAACGTCCCATTTCTTTACTGGTAAACACACATTTCATCAAAAGACATTTTCGAGTTTGATTTTTGTTTCTGCTTAACCCACTTTAAAACAAATTTTTTGCTTGCTTCTACTCCAGTGAGTAAAATGAGAATTTCTTCACATTAATAATTAAAAATACAATTGAATGCCCAATACTGAAGATTGAAGTCAATGCCACCTTTGGAGTGAGGGAATTACCTTCATGAGAAATCTCCTTCCATGGGTTGGGTGGATACATGAAGGCTGCATTCTGGATCTGATCATGGATATCTTCATCTTCATTAAAAGGGAAGGTACCACTCAGGCTCACATAGATGATGACCCCAACAGACCACATGTCCAGAGAGCGGTTATAGCCCTTGTTCCTCAGAACCTCAGGTGCCAGGTAGGCTGGGGTACCCACCACTGACCTCCTAAAAGACTTCTCTCCAATGATCCGGGCAAAACCAAAATCACAGAGTTTCACCTGTTGACAGTAAGAATTTGTTCAAACAGTGAGTTTGTATTTACATTACATCGATGCTGCCAGAGTATAAATGTATTCTACAGATATTAATTGTTCCTGGTAGAAAGAAATGCTACCTTCTATTCTCTAATTTTGAATAAAGTAGTTTATATAAGAAGATAAAGCTGGTTTTTATTTATGAAAGTATTCTGAAAACTCCTTCCTATCCCAAATATCAAAAGATTAATATGGAAATAAAATATGATCCATTCTGAGAATTGGTCAGTAGGTAGGAAATCATGCAAACTGGTTATGGTGACCTTATTCCAGAGACTTATGTAAGTGAAGAATGAGGAATAAGTAGAAAGATGACTCAAGTAATCTATGGTGACTATCAAAATTAGCTCCATATTGGCCAGCAGGCAGGACCTGAATGTGTTAGCACAGCAAAGCCAGACACTCAACCTGGCAAAGTATTGCAGACTTAGGGTCCCTAGAAAAAGGTCAGGTTTTTTTCCCTATCCCTGTGTGTAAGAAAGGGAAGCTTGCCCTTGTCCCCAGCCTCAGAAGGTAGCCAGCATCTCTGGGATCCTAAGGTATCCTCAGTGTCCAGGTCATGCTTTCAACCCAGAGTGGGGGTCCACCTTTGTCCATGCAGCCCAACAGCAGATAGAGAAAGCACAGGTGAGTATTAGCAGAACAGCTTCATGAGGCGTGAGTGACACAGTGTGGTCCAGGAACAGAGGGCAGCGAGGGAAGGGAAATGCTCAGGGGAGACTTCCAGCAATTCTGGGTTTAAGGAGGGGGAAATAGGTGCAGAGAGGTTGCATGGAGCCAGCTTTCAAGCTGGTTTTCTGCTAAAGGTGGCTCTGTACTTGCCTGAGGGAAAGGGTCAGCAGATGCCAGCAACACATTTTCTGGCTTGAGGTCACAGTGAACGATGTTTTTAAAATGAAGATGTCGCAAAGCCACTAGTATCTGTAAAGAAGAGAATCATCTAAGTAACTCTGTTTTATGATATTACTAATTCATTTCAGGATATATAGCTAATTTCAAGATATGACTGAAATGAAATGCGACATAAACTTGAAATATCAAGAAACCCTGTGATGACCATTCTCGGCTGTATGTTCAAGATACTCAAAAAGTCTATAGTTAACACAGCAGGTTGCTAGGGAAAAATCCATGGAAGAAGTAGCTTACTCTCTCATGGTATTATATAGCAGCAAACACGGGTATAGGAAAAGAAACTCATCACAAGGTACAGAAAGTACTGCTTTAATTATCTGCATTGAACTAGGTCTAAGCCATGGTATTATTAAAACTTCAAGACTAGCTTTAATGCTTAGGTCAGCTTAAATGCTACTAATTTGGTATGCTGGACTCTGCACGGCAAAAATGTAAGTAAGAAGATATACTTCACCCTTGCAATCTTTTCTAGTGTAGTTTAGATCAGAAAGCGAGACCAACCAACAAGGCTAGAGAGCTATAGTTAAACAGTGATAACATCTGATATTGAACACTGTTTTTTTTTTTTTTTCCTGTCTCTAATTGATTTCTTACCTGAGTAATTAAAAACTTCGTTATGTGTTCTGGCAACCTGCCCTTTTCACTTGACAAGATCATCTCCAGCATGTCTCCATGGAGTTTTTCCATAACAACAAACACTCTTTCAGGCGTCTCAAACATACACTCCAAATTTACAACACCAGGGTGATGAAGGTTCTATTAAAGATAAATAAAGCACTTGAAGAAAATGAGTTTTTTGATACTGTTTGGCAAGCTCACTGATTACATGAAACTGTTGAAGCTTAAAGCTTGGAGAAACCAACACTTAAGATTCTTAGCACCTCCAAATTCCACATGTGCCGCCTTATATTTTTGAAATTCTAATGTTTCCAAAAAATGTATCTTTATTATCTATGCATAGTGAAGTTATTTCTATACTGTAAAACTAAGTTCTAGCATGGTGAATTGCTAATTAGGTTTTAATTAGAATACTATATTGAGATATGTATAATTTCTTAGGATCATCTCCAATATTCAGCATATTGTCTTAAAAACCATACTAGGGCACATCTATATGATTTATATTTCATGCAGAAGAGATACAATTTATACATGGAGTGCACATGACTGACTGAAGGAACATCTCAGGCAGGATCTGCCAGACTTGTTTGGCCCCACAAGCTGTCGTAGGAGGCAGAAGCTGTTACAGAGTGAAGATCACTATGAATAGGTGAGCCCCTAGTTGGTCAAAACAGCACACTATGCAGGGGTCCTTCATGGCTTAACCATATGATAAATGTTGGCACAACAGAGTAGTGGGTAGCCATGAAAGGCTACATTGTGCCTGATATGCTGTCACATACAATTCCTTCTGAGTATTATATTATTCCCTCTTTGATGGTTAAATTTCCGTGATGATCTGGCACAACTAAAGCCTTTAGTTAACTGACTTTTATGTACTTTTGTACAAAACAATAAAATCCTAAAAGCACACAGAAATGGCATATTTTATCTGTATGTCAATGAGAAACAATGACAATATCAACATAACGCATCATGAACAAAATTAACAACCCCACCACCACAGGAAGAAAAAAATGGGCACAGAAGAAGCCACAATATGTTTGTGCAGAAGTTCTGATTCTCCACAAAGTTGCCATGTGCACCATCTTATCTAAGCATATAATTACTTTCTCTATTTCATCTAACTATATCTTTCTCCAGTGTTTTGGGAAACCTGGGTTCCTTAAAGCTCTGTGTCTAGGTGAGGAACAGGTACAATGGAAAATAAAAGAGGGACAAACAGCAATGCACTTTGCTAGGTGAGTAATCTGAATGAACGTGTCAATCTGTAAGCATCCCTACCTATGCTTCTTAAACTACACAAGTTATTAGTGCTTTAAATAACCCTCTACTGACAGATCAGTTCTTCCTTTCCCTATTCCAAACCATGGCTTTAACAGACCTATATTCAGGGTGGGGCTTAGTATATATAACATAGACTGGAAAGATTCCCAAAATGTCTTAGGACTGAAATTTGGAACAGACTACTAAGGTTTTCCTGTCATCTGCTTTGTGGCATGTTCATTGCAAACTCAGAAGGACTCTACAAATGACCACTTTTAAGTATTTTTATAAAACGGACTAATGGATTTTTTTTTTGCTATTTCTCTACAAATGGCATGAGGTGTAGATAAAGATACAGATTTCAAAAGAAGCAGCTTATTCAAGACAATATCCAAGTAAAGGCCATACATACCAAAGTAGAAAAGACATTTTAGAAATGTAAACTCATGTTTCCACTGCCCTTGGCTTTCATTTTACAACAGTCTACTGCTTTATAGGTTTCCTAAAGAATGCATTAAGTGAAAGCTGAAAACTCTTCCCCAAAGTCAGCACTGTCTTCTAAACAATTGAGGACAGGGTCTTACACTATGTCCTAGTCTGGCTTAGAACTGACTATGTAACTCTGGCTAGCTTCGCAGTCATAACAATCCTCTTGCCACACTCTTCTTAGTGCTAGGAGTATAGGTGTGAGCTACCATGCCCAGTTATTTTTTCTAGATGATTTATAATGTATTCTTGAGACAAGGTAATATTTCCTCATGGATTGGTTTTATTATGGTCCCACTGAGCTAAATGATCAAATCTTTTATGTCTGATAAGAAAAAAAAATGTAGCTGGGCAGTAGTGGCACACACTTTTAATCCTAGCACTTGGGAGGCAGAGGCAGGCAGATTTCTGAGTTCGAGGCCAACCTGGTCTACAGAGTGAGCTGTATCCCAGGACAGCCAGGGCTACACAGAGAAACCCTGTCTCGAGAAAAAAAAATGTATAAAAAGGAGCAGGTCTACCTTATTTACCCAAGCTCCTACATAATATTCTTCGAAATATTTATTTAGCCTGGAGAATACATTATTTTAAAAATATAAATAGGGGAAAAATCAATCTTTTATTTCCCTGTATAATCAATGCCACACATACAATTTTTAATTATGGAACACATGGTAATTAATTGATACCTAGATGACTTGATCAGTGTTATTTTTTAATATAAACATGAATAGACCTGGAAAGTCTTCTCCCTGATGTCCCATGTAATTGACTTTGAAAATGACTGAACATAGCCTACAGGAAGAGTCCCTTGCTAACTTTTGACGTTTGCAGCAGGAATTTAGAGCATGCATTTCACAGCAGAGCCACATTCTGCAGGATTCTGACCATCTGTTTGTTGGATTTCAGAAATTTAATTTTCAGGAAATGAAACATTTGGTCAATCACAGGAAAAATGGTGCCCTTTCACACATTGCAGACTATGACATCTCTATGGAGGGAATGTAAGGGCTTTCGAAAGCTGGGAGGAAATACCATTTGGAGATAAGACAAGAATCTCTTTGACCTAGGCTCCTAGAAAGTTATGTGTAGTGAAAGGATACCCATTCCTAGAAGCAAGGCATGTTATGAGGACATGAATTAACTAAGCTGCACTTTTGGTTTCCATGAGTGCACTACATTTCGTATACATTTGCCTGCATAGTGCTACCTCAGCACTTCTACTTTAATGTTAATGGAGTTGCTTTCTTTTATAACCAGAGTATTTATTGCTGACATTATGTTGTGATAAGCTATCACTACCATGTTGTCACCTTCTCTCTTCTGCACTATTCTATTCAAACACATAGGGGCTAGAGATAAGAGAATAAAAGAAATTAGATTGAACATAGCATTCAACATTTTAGGAGCAGAGCATTTCTGTGAGGGCTTCTGACTATTTCATTGGAAGGCTATGTGATTCAGTTCATACTGCAATAGGAAAAACTAAAACATGACAAATTCAGACAAAGGATTCAAAACAGCATGGTGAACCGAAGGAGGGACAACCCACTGCATAGAAGAGATCAGGAGTGTGAGGTGTCATTGTTATGAAAGACTCTGAAAGGAGCCCCTCGCTCAGGCCTCAGGACAATAGTGGACACCCAAGAACTCATGATAGACCGAGCTTGTTGCAAACCACATGAGGCTTTATTCCGGGAAAGCCAGAGCTCTGGGGATGACTCATATCCCACGCAGGGGTAGAGGAGTTGACCTCAAGGGGAAAGAGGTCCCAGTTTTTATAGGCCCTCAGGGGGGAAAGGACAAGGGGGAGAGTAGGGGATTTCCAGATCTAAACAAAGTCTATTCTCAGGAAATGGGTATGGGAGGGGTACAAGGAAAGAGTGTGGTGCAGGTGTAGCAACTCAGGATTGGCCGGGCTGTGGTTGCTGGGGAGATTTTCTGACTCTTTCTCAGCAACCAATATCACAAACACCTGGCAATGGGCTTCATCAGTGCGCACACACATAGGTTCAAGGAATGGTCAAAATATTGGCAGACACACAGGTTCAAGGAGTGGCCAGAGCATTGTGCACCTCTATTTTTCTAAATCAGTGAAGCTAGTTCTGCTAATAGTGACATCTATCTTGCCAATTTCAGGGCTTCTGTGACCTTTTACATTCTGTCAGGATCTTTCAGTTAAAGGTATGGGACTGACTCTTTTTCTGCCCTTATTCAGTGTTGAGAAAAATCACAGCATTCTATCCATTTTCCAATTAAAGGTCTCTTACAATTTCTGCTCTATTTAGTGGTCCCAGAAGTCATAATCACCTAATGCTGTAAAAGGAAATGGCTTATAATGCCTTGATAGATATGGAAAAGTTATTTTGTGGGGGAAAGTATGAAATGCTGGTTAAAAATGGTATCCACTTTGATTGGAAGCTCTCTTGAATTTCAGAAACTTATAACCATCTGTCTTTTGGAACATATATTCATTGAAGAATTTCCAACAATGAACTAGTGTCTTTCTACCCAAATTTGCCATCTTTATCGTCTTTTGGTATCCAATGAATTCCTGAGGCCCAACACCTGAGGGTTCCTCTAAAAACAGACTTGTTCCTTTCTCTGAAAAACATACTGTACTTTACAACTGAAGGCCCACTCCTTCTCTCCATCGGATCCCCTAGCCTTTGTCCTCATCAGTGTACCTAGGTTTTACTCTTACATATTTCCTTAACCTACTGCTGTGTTAATAGATCTTGTTTTGGGATTGTTTTCCTTCAAGGTAATCATGAAAGGAGTGATACTAGGGTTTCCCAAGGTGATTCTGGTTTATAAGGTGAGCATCACTAGCTTCAAGACTACCTACTTCCTTTCAGCAAAGAACAGCAAACCCATCAGTCCCTGTTTGCTTTCATCTCCCAGCTCACCACTTCTCTTGAAGTATCTGCTCTTCTCCACATACTACACCCTGCTATTCGTTCCCCAGCGCACACACCTGTTATCCCCTCAGCCTACATGAGGCCATTGGTTTGGTACAGACGCAGTTGTTGGAAAGCTTTCAATGACTCCTGTTAAGTTGGATCCCCTCTCCATTTTCCCGAAACTTTGGTACAATCTTCTTCTATAGCATTTATATTACCTTGTTATTGACTTCATTTCTCTACCTATCTCCTTAGGGTCCATACTGAATCAACTGAGCTCTCTGCCTAGCATCTGGAATATATTAGATGTTAAGGAAAAATGAACCTTGTGTACTGCCTGACTTTATTATTACTTGAATAATATTCCTTATGATATAAATGATTTTATTTTAGGTATGCTAATATATATGTAATATTTGGTGATGATATACTGCCATCAGATTATATACAGTGATTTCTTATCTGTAGAAAACATTGTCAACTCACTGAATTCTTAGTAGGCAACTTCTGGATTCACATAATGAAATGCTACTTAATGCTTTTTTTTTAATTACAAAAACTAATTCTATAGAGTCAAATGTCAGAAATGTTATTGCTAAGATGTGTTCCAATTGATTTACCTAATAGCAAGGATATGAAGAAGCCATTATCATTTACTTGCTAGGGATCAGCCCTCAAAATATGGCAGTTTTGACACCTGTTCATTTTCTTTCTTAGGAACAAACCCATGTTTTCCCTCTCATCTAGATGATGTGTGCTTGTTCTATGTTTATTATTATTATTATTCATGAGTAGTTTTCATTTCACATCAGTCTAAAAAGCACTAGAAAAGTGGCCAAAAAGAGACCAGGAAGGCAGCTGAAGCTGAAGGGTCAAAGATTTCTTCTATGAGACCTCCTCCCATCATGGGCATTCTTTCTTACATGATTCCTAAGTTCATTATCTTCCTGAGGATGAAGGGAAAATAGCAGGCTATTTGTACAGTACTAATTGTGGTACCTGTTTTCAATAGAAACCAGTTTCAACTCCCTTCCTTTTGTTGGGTTTCTGTTTTAACTTGGAACAGGCAAGGCTCCACTTACAGCCTCAGGGCCACAAGCAGCATGTCTGGAGCAGGTTCTTTGGAGGTAGTCCCCACAAATTTGGATCCCCACACAAATTTGGATTTCTGACACTGTGCAAATAAGTGGGTGATAATGTCCTCTTTAATTCACTGACTGAATATTGATGATGATAAGGATATCCCCTTTGACCTGCATCAGGATAGTAACAAATGCCACAATCTCTCCCTTCATCTTTGCCATCTCCCCATCAATTTCCTTGCTGCTGGCACATAGTAAAAGCACCATAAACCAAAACCTCATAATTCTGTGGGAAAGACATCTTATGAGCTCCTCTGTTTTCTCTGATATGAATTCCCTGTGCAGAAATTAAGTTGTTAGGGCACCGTTCTCCTACGTGGGGTCTCTGAGGGACAACCTGCCTCCTAGTTTATTCTGGAAGTTGACTAAGTGCTGAAGTGACAGTACCCATTCCCTAGTGGCTGTAGGCCAGGAGGCCCTGAGCTTCCTGAGTTGCTCAATTTCTTCAGCACCGGTCTTTCCCTACTCATTATATGCTGAATTTTCACATTCAAAAACTCCCATCTGGGTTTGGTCCCTCCTCTGCTTCCAGCTGGAGAGGACCCTTTACTTAAGGACTTATGTGCCAGCTTAGGCCAATCATTCTAACATAAACTATTCTGACTAACATAAGATAACCATCCTATTTTATTCTATGTTAGTTACTTTTCTATTGAACTGATAAAAACATCATGATTATGTAACATAATAAGAAGGGCTTATTTTAGGTTTACAGTTTTAGTGACATAAGAGTCCATCGCCATTACAGCAGGGAAGCATGATAGAAGGCAGACACAGTACTCAGAACAGCACCTGAGAGCTCACATCTCAAACCACAAACAGGAAGCAGAGAAAGAAAATTGAAATGGCACATATTCTTAAACTCTAGTGATGTGGGTGTTTCTTCCAGCAAGGATACACCTCTTAAAACTCTCAAGAGTGTTACTAACTGGGCACTACGTATTTCAATGCCTGAACTTATGGGGCCATATCTCATTCAAGCCACTGCATTCTATTCTTTGGTCTCCATAGTCTCAAGTCCATATCATGCTGAAAATACATTTAGTCAAACTACAAAAATCCCATAGTCATTAGTCTTAACACTACTTAAAAGTTCAGTCTCTTCTGAAATTCAAGACACTCTTTTAATTGTAAGCCAGTATATAATCAAAAAGAAAATTACATACTTCCAAAATACAATGACAACAACTATATATTATTATGCTAAAAGGGAGAAATGGGGACAGGGTAAGAAAATATGGGACCAAGTCTAACAGGGGAAACTCCAAATCCTTAAGCTCCATGAAAGATGGCCCCACCTCTCCAGTTTGGCTGCCTTTAAGACACATCTCCCTTTTGGGCTGGCTTTACTCCCTGTGTACAGCAATCTGATGTCTTCTGGCTCTGGCATCTCAAATATCTTGGGGTCTCCAGTGTAACCCAAGCTTCAGTTCTAGAGCTTCATCCAATGGCCTCTCAGGTCCTCCAGACTTTCTGCCTGGCCTCAGAAGGTTTCTGGAACTGTGGTGGAAGATTTCATAATTCTTAAACTAATATATCCCTCATGACTGTAAATCCACCACCATATAGACATGGATGCAAGTTCCAACTTTGGCCCATAGCTTGGGATGGACCCTGGCACACTGGGTCATATTTGCAGGACATTTGTTTGTAGTTCTTTTCTAGGAACAGAAAGTTCCTTAAGCCTTTCTTCTCTCAACTTAGAAGCTTACCTGGGTGTAATCTCACCCTGAGGGCACCTAAACGTTTATTCCAATTCAGGTCAGGCCTCACTCCTTAAGCACAAGCCTTGGTTCTAACACTAAATTTCCTGGTACTCTAATTATCTTCAAATTGTAAATTTGTATTTCTTTCTGCTCATTTTTCTCTTTTTCACTGTAGACCAACATAAGAATGATAACTAATAATCACCATGGACAGTTGATATTAGCCAAAAATGAAATCTCTACCAAAGCAATCAGTCCATTATTTTTAAATTTAGTCAAAGGTAAGTTCATAGAATAAAGTCAGAAACATCCCCACTGTATTCCAAAATATCACAAGAATGTTCTCTAGCCCAGTTGTTAAAGTTATTCCACTGGGAAGCGTCTTGAGCCAGGTCCTTACTCTAGTCTCCCACTAGAATGGCACACTAAGCTCCATTTACAGTCTTCTATCATTTCTTTTCCAGTGTAGATTTCAAATTCTTCCACTTTCTTCCATAAAACATCAATATCAGGCCTGTGACACAATATCCCAATACACTTTGTGATACAAATCCTGTCTTCAGTAACTTTTCTACTGCTGTGATAAATAACCATGGCCAACTTATTGAAGGGCTGATTTGGGGCTTACAGTTTCAGAGGGGATAAGAAGAGCCCACCATCATCATATCAGGGGACTTGGAGAGTAAGAAGCCACAGAGGCAGGAATAGCTGAGACCTCACATCTCCGAAAGTAAGCACATGAAGAGAGAGAGAGAGAGAGAGAGAGAGAGAGAGAGAGAGAGAGAGAGAGAGAGAGAGAGAGAGAGAGAGAGAGAGAGAGAGAGAGACAGAGAACTCCAAATGGCCAGAGGCTTTAAACTCTCTTGGGTCCCCAATAAAATACTTTCTCTAGCAAGGCCACACTGAAGGGGAATAAGTATAGAAAGCCAATTATTAGATACTGATATACTGATTTATTAGTGATTTACTTAAAGCACTGCTTGTACTGTCCATTTGCCAACCATGACTTCACTTGTTACTTGGAGCAGACTGACCTGGAAAAACAGCTAATACATGGGTAATGGTTGCCCTTAACAACCTGTTGACTGCCATATATGGTTCTACAAGTCTTTCTTGATTGTCTGCCCCACTTTGTGGTTTTAGAGTATAAAATGAAAACATAAAGTGGACCCAGAATTGAAGCCTTTCAGAACCTGTTCTGATATCAGTCCACCACTGAATTTTCTTTTCTTTCACTCTCATTGGTGTTGGACTGCTTATTCCACCGAGTCCCTCAAAAGCATCCTTGAAGTCTCTTTTCAAAGTATCACTAACTGGGGACCAAGTATTCAAATACCAGAGTCTAGGAAGAAACATCTCATTCAAAAATATGTCTTTAATTGTATCTATAGAGTCCCTCATGCCACCAAAATAGCGCATATATAT
The DNA here is from genome assembly GCF_978045245.1 of Mus caroli. Lineage (NCBI taxonomy): Eukaryota > Metazoa > Chordata > Mammalia > Rodentia > Muridae > Mus > Mus caroli. The sequence goes on from NW_028227269.1 coordinate 48,629,525, forward strand.
ATATATATATTGTCTATAATTCTAATATCAAACTACCATTATTTAGTCAGCCTACAATATTCCTCATTACTTATTTGGAAATATGAGATCTTTGCCTTTTCCCTCTGGAAAATTGGAAAGCAGGGAAAGACTACATACACATCTGTAATAAATATTACTTATTGCTTTTTTATTTGTAAATGAACTCAAGCGTCTATAAGCGTCTTGTAGGCGCTCAGATCAACATGATGGCAGCCATCTTGACTTATAACTAATTTGACCCTCTAGAATTATCTTACTCAGTTTTCTTGTTAGGTCCTCAAATTGGTATAAATAAGCTGAAACAATGAGAGAATTACATGAAGCTTTTAAACTGGATGTCATCACTGATAATGAGCCCCCTGTGACATTAGCTCAAGAAGACAGGTATATTCTGCTCTGGGTGATCCCCTTTTTACTTTTGTTTCAATCAATGTAAGTGACCATACTTCTCTGGAAGCACAGGGATCTACTCTTGTTGTTGCTACCAAGGACCACATTTCTCTCTGTAGACCCACCATGCATGGAATGCTTTTGCCTGCATCTGTTTGCATCTTTGTTCTCAGCCCCAAGGCTACTTGGGATTGCTTTCACATAAATGGCCAGTAATTTATAGAAGAACTGGAAATCCCTATTAGGAGTAGGGAAAAAGAAATATATACAGACATCATAAATTGGCTTTGTATCAGGATGGGTAGCCTCTTTGTTAAATGTTGTAGACTGTTGTGTGAATATGAGAAAAAAAATGACTGGGTTTGGAGAAGCCTATTTCTGAGTGCTGCTTATCCCACATTAGTGAGAAATGCTAGTATTGCATCATGGCTATGAAAATTTAATTGGCTATGAGAACAAGCCGAGTGAATGAAATGATAATAGAATCAGGGAGTTTCAATTAGAAAGAGATCTGAATCTCTCTAGCTTTTTGAGTCTTCAACCTGAGAACATGTAAAACTGAAACCCAAGTGCTTCTGCTTTGTGGCTTGGGACATTTTCAAAGAAAAAGTATGAGCTATTATTTTGAGATCAGAATGTGAAGAAGACAATGGGAATCCTTAGGAGGAGGAGGAGGAGGGAGAGGAGGAGGAGGAGGAGGCAGAGGAGGAGGAGGAGGAGGATGATAAAGAAAAGTCTGTGGTAGAGCACAGGCCTCTCCTGCTAGTGAACTTGGATTTTTGTTTTGATTAATATCCCCATGCAGACAGGGGTGGTGGTGGTAGCAGTAGGGTCCTGCAATTCCTTATTCCTATACTCTTGCAGTTGCTAAACATTGTAGAAGTGTGTAAACTTTCTAGGCAGATTGTAAGTGCCTGGATAGTGAGGCTGTTGGTGGGAACTGAAGCCAAGAAAATGAATAACATTACTACTTACCCACCTTTAGATTACACCTCACAATGCCAATAGATAAGGAAACCATTTCTTTGTATATACTGGATCATCTTGGGTACAAGAACCAAGTCCACTACAAAGGACCTGGCAAGGCAGAGGCCTCCATGGAAGTGTGGAGGAAGTCCAGGGTATTTGGCTTGAATGGGGCATGCAAGAAGTCATTTGTACCCTGTCATTTGTTTTTATGCCCAGAATACAAGAATGGCATCACCTGCCACTCTTCCTCTTTAGCCCAGTTGTCACAGAAAATCATCTGAGCTACAGATGTTCACTTAGGTGATTCTAGCTGCTTCATTGTTCTCAAAAGAGTATCCTCAATGCCAATGTCCTCATCCTTGGATATGTTCTCTAGGAAAGACATTACCAGAGCTTGGTAGGGGAATTTAAAGTCAAGACTTTGGTAGTACAGAGAATACTGGGTGGTACAGAAAATGAGACTGTAAAATCCTTCCTAGTTCTAGAAGGGTATTCAACAATAGTCAGGACACCCACCAGGCTGATACACTGAGACTAGAGAAGCTAGGAAACATCTTGAGCAGGTTCAGATTTAGGCAGCTGCCAGTTGTACCTATCTGTATGGCCCTGCTTGGCTGGTAAAAACAGTAAAGGCAATCAGAGGGTAATGACTGAAATGAATGGAGTTGAATATGGTGTGTGAAATATGAACATGTGGAAGGCTGTCCTTAGGCATGGCATGAGTGTTATCCAGTCATATTGCCAGCAGCCAGGAGACTTACACAGTATTGCTACTAGAAACTCTAGAGTGAAGGTAAGGAAAGCCTACAAGGACCTATTTCTCTCTAAGGCTATAAGAAGTCAAGGGTTGTTTAAGGGAGGGAACATAGGATCCATCCCTCCTTGAGGGTGTATAAATAGTTAATAGCTGCTGAAAAAAATTAACAAATTTATAGTGGTATAGTCTACAAGTTCCAGAAGATAAACCTATTTAAGCTTATTGGTTCATTAAGCGAGACGTGGGTAGAATTCTTTGTCTATGTGCTCTCTGTGGTGAAGAGATACTTGCTCATCTGCCTAGGAAAACACACACTGAGCACAACAAAGTGCTGCCTATTCATGCTGTAGTGTCTAATAAATTATCCAGGTCCTAGAAAAATATTATGTCTTGCATTGCACATGGGGAAACAGCAATCAGTATCAGACCAGTGTATGATGTACGTGTGTGCATGCCTGAGTTTGTATGATGTGTGAGTGATATATGTGTATGTGTATTTGCATGTGTGTGTGTGATATGTGTATATGTGTGTGATGTATGTGTGTGAGGTATGATGTGTGTGTATATATGTGGGGGTGTACACATCCTATATATGGAGGTTATAGTATAATGCAGATATTAGTGCTGGCCTTCTATCTTGTTTGATGAATGATCTTTTGCTGTGGAGGGGATTTTTGAGGGGGTAGATGTAAATGTCATGGTAGCTGGCCCATGAGTTCCCATAGAAACCCTGCACTGGATGGCAGTGCTTTATCCACAGTCTGGAGAGCCTCTTTTAACTGTTAATGAAAACAGACATGCTTTATCTTTGCATCAAGAAAGGGCATGGACTTTGGGGAGTTATCTCATGATTAACACTCCAGTGTTTGTTTCACATATACACTTATGCGAAATTTGCTGTAACATCTTGCATTCTACTAAGTGGAATTTGCTCAGTAGCAAGTATAGGGGTGGATGAGGGGAACAAGATCAGTGCATGTTTAGTTAAAAGGTTGCTTAATGCTGTCATTCATATATATCCTTGAACATGCCCAGACACTACTCAATCATTCTCAAGTCCACTAAGCCTGGAATGCTTCCATCACGTTTTAGATATCAGAGTTGCTCCAGAGATGTGGTAAATATAATGAGTCCTCTACTTTCCTTACAAAAGGAGAGACAGCTAAGTGCAAATGGAAGCCAGCATGCTGAGAAGAAACCCTCTCATCTCTCAGGCTCTTCTGCTCTTCCTTGATTTTTTAGTGTCCAGGATAATATAAAATGTCACGTTCTCTACACGGCATCAGGAATTTTTCAGGCAAATCAAGAGAATGAGAAAAAAACCTCATGGACTGTGAGAAAAGATTTGTAAAAGAGTCATTTTATTGAGTCATTTAACTTTATAAGGGATTGCTCCTGCTGGGAGTGGTGGTGCACTAATCCCAGCACTTGGGAGGCAGAGGCAGGCAGATTTCTGAATTCCAGGCCAGCCTGGTCTACAAAGTGAGTTCTAGGACAGCCAGGGCTACACAGAGAAACCCTGTCTCGAAAAAACAAAAAAACAAAACAAAATAAGGGATTGCTCCTAAATATATCCAAAGAGTTTCCAAGACTTAATGATATAAAAAAAATTAGTAAAATAAATATGAGTGAAGGATTGGCACCTCTCAAAGGATGGAAAAAAAACCCTATACATCATATATCATCAAGGAAATTAAAATTAAGCAACATATTGGTACAGACCTGTTAGAAGTACATGTAGACACCTGAATATCAGTAACAGCAGATTCTAATGAGGAGGTAGGGTTGCAGTGCTCTTGGTCATAGACATGAGAATGCAAACTGCCCCCACCACCATGGAAGACAGTAACAATCTCTTGTAAAACTATGTATACTTTGATTGCACGCTCTAACAATTATGCACCTTGGTACTTACACTCAAACATTCAAAAGAGCTTGTAAATTAATTTTTAAAACCATCTTTACTTGCAATAGCTGAAACTTGGAGGCAAGATATCCTTCAGCAGATGAATGGATAACTCATGGCATATCCAGATAATGAAATGCTACTCCACCCTAAAACATAAGTTATCAAGCCACAAAGAGTCTATGTATCTATCTCTATGTATGCTTGTTTCTATGTATATGTGTGTTTGTACATATGTATCATGTGTTCATCTATCTATCTATCTATCTATCTATCAATCTATCACATCACAATTTTAAAAACATCAATCAGTCTACATGAACAGCACAATGTAGATTTTAACCCACAATCTGGTTTAATTCATAGGATTATGATTATCAGTATTTTTATATGAATGATTCACTTTATAATTTTGGAGGATAGGAAGACTAGTTTCTATCAAGACAACTCAATGACAAACTCCACATACTCTGTATCTTGAAGATAAGCGTATAGATCTTCAAACCCCAATAAGGACACAACTCCTAGTAAAATTTAGACAAGGGATATAATATTAGAGAAGTCATGTAATATTTAAAAGCCAATAACAATGATTCAAAGACTGAAACTAATGATTCAAGCTAATATGGGCGGGGGAAAACAAGAGTTCTTAATCATAGACAAAGAACTAACAGGAAACTAAGAAAAGATGAGAGCAGGAGACATAGTCTACTCCAGGGAAGAGCACACCAATACCAAATAGCCCAGAAAATAGAAAATAGACATACAAGTAACATCATGCACACTGCACAGGTTTTATATATTATATGCAAATAAAAATAATATTATTAGAAAACTATAGCTATGCCTCTCTCCCGTCCATGCCTTCACTGATTTGTGCTTAGATTTGTATGAGAATCCCTTGAATATTACTCTTAAATTTCTAATGTGATTCCTACTTCGATAGTTATTTTAGAAGGATATTTTCTTTGCTGAGGTGGATTTTCAGAGAACTGTCCCTTTCTCCCATCTACTTGCTTGCTTATCAGAAAGCTGTACAGCTTCTTTTGACTTTACTAACGTCACATCTTCTTTTGTAGTATCCTGATTTCCAGATCACAGTCAGGATCCATGATTGTTTTCACCAGACTTTCCAGCATCTCTGATTTGGAGACCATTATACCTGACAACCCAAGTAGACTCTAAATAACTTCAAGGGTTTCATTCATTTCTATGTGGTCCAGCAGACCTCCCTTTCTTTCTTTAAAGAAAGGAAGTCTGTCACAGTAATATGTGAATAACTATAGATTCATTAGATGAAGGGAAGGGCAATATGAGAATAAGACAGCTCACCTCAGATTTCGCTGTTTGTTTTTCAAGTTAATTTGGGGTAAGGTGGCACAATGAAGTAGGGATGCTCTGAGGGAAATTGAGGCTGAAGTATTCAAGAAGCATCAGTCCTCCAGTGAAGTATCATAAGGGGATTGTGAAATGATCATAGATGGCTCTTTGAAAATAGGAGACCCTGCTCTGGGAATGAGGATCAGCTCTGTCTAAGACACTCAGATTGGAAGATGGATGAGGTTAAGAGGGCAGTTGAGGAACAGGCAGAAAGGAGAAATGGAATCTGGTAAGTACAGGGTGCAATAAGCAGGTAGATTTGTAAAGGAACAACTGATCAATTCTGTGGAAGGACTAAGCTAGCAAAGTTCAATGAAGACTGAAAAGCAGAGACTGATGGGTAGAGAAGAAATCACAGGAATAGACAAAAGGCCCATAGACTTGTCAATCCAAAGTTATACAATTTATGGACCAAAGAGTTACGAATTTTTCCCCTAAGTTCTATATATTCTACATATACTCTACTATATATATTTTATGTTTTATAATATCAAATGATTTTTCATAAGCTGTATCATTATTGGAAACTCTAGTATTATTCACTATATTTGTAAATAAAAAATATACTTCAAAAAAAAAACAGAAACCATAGCATATTAAGCACAATTACATTCATGAATATGAGCTAAAGCTTTGTATATGCTCTGATATTAGTATGCTTGCAGATAAATTTCATCTTCATTCAACAACCTTTAGAAGAAGATTTATAATTCATTAAGCATATCACAATACCTATATTTATAATTATATTTTGAATGTAAAATGTTGAATCATATAGATATATTAGTTTACTATAGTATCCTGGATAATAATAATAAACCTTCCTTCAATTCCTATTATGCTGCCATGAAAAGAAATCAAAATAACATTAATGTATCCCTTGGGAATTTTATGCAGCAACTTTAAACTCTATACTCATTAACATTTTCCCTAATAGTAATAGTAATAATAATAATAATAATAATAATGTATTTACAGGTAATGAAAACAACTTTTTACTCAAAAATAGCTTGATAGCTTAAAATTCTAATGACTGAATAGGATCAACTACACAGATATCTACACAGAAAAATATACATGGAAAATTAAGAAGAATTCTGCTTTTTCTCACACTCTACTTGCATTAACTTAAGGCTTTCTATAAATAAACTAAAATATGCTGCTTTCCAGTGTCAGAAACCAAGCTCAAGAGGAAGAGTTGGCAGAACTAACCAAGGGCTATTTTTCTCCACGCAGCACTACAATCTAGTCTCCTGTAGGCCCTGGACACTTCTGAGACTTCAGGAACAATATAAGCCAAGGCACCTTCTTCAAAAAGTGGGAGGCCACCTATTCCACATCTGGGAGTTCTTCATCTACAAAAGAATATGCCCCAGAAGATCCCATGGGAGTGGTACTGAAGAAGGAGGAGCTAGTTTGCTAAGATGTCTTTTGTTAAACTTATAGGTATTTCTTATTCCTAATGTCACAAAGTTAACACTGTGGGGTGTGTGTGTGTGTGTGTGTGTGTGTGTGTGTGTGTGTGTGTATGTCTCTGTGTGCAGGTGTATGTGCAGGTGTGCAAGCCTGTTTATATATCCATGTGTGTCTATAGATGCTATTTTTTGACATAGTCTCTTAGAGGATGGAGCTCTCTCACTTGTTAGACCAACTGGCCAGGATTATAGAAGCATGTTTCCTTTATGCCCAGGCTTTTATTCTAGGTGCCAGTGAACTGACCTTTGGTCCTCATGAATTTGTGACAAGCACTTTGCCCTATTAGCTATTTCCCTCATCTCAGCAATTAATTATTTTTTCTGATCACAGAATAGCAAGTACCAAGTCATGAATAAAAGAACCAGCTGTAACTGTAGTTGTGGGTACAGAGTCAAAGATCTTTGTGAATAGATCTTTGTGTTATATTATTGCCCCAAGGCACAAAGTAGCAATCAGAAAAATGTTATATTTCTATATAAAAAAGGCATCAATTTTTGGTTGTCCACATCTTCTTTAGTTCCCTTTCTCCCTCCCTCCCTCTCTATCAAACTCTCTCACCTCTCTTTCTTTTACTAGGTCTCCTTATGTAACCCAAGTTGGTGTCCACCTAATAATCCTACTGCCTCAGCCTAACCCACGTATTGAAATTATATGCTTACACTAACGAGCCTGGGCAAATCCAAATCTGTTACATTTACATGCAAAGTTCAATAAAAGGAATTAAATGAAATGGTAGATGCAGAACAATAAACTGCTTTGTTATTGATATATAATTGAAAATTTGAACAAAATTTTGGGTCAAAAATTAATATTAGCCGGCCATGGTGGCCTTTAATCCCAGCACTTGTGAGGCAGAGGCAGGCAGATTTCTGAGTTTGAGGCCAGCCTGGTCTACAGAGTGAGTTTCAGGATAGCCAGGGCTATACAGAGAAACCCAGTGTTGAAAAACCAAAAAAAAAATTAATATTAACTTACAAAAGTAGGACTTTTGGTATGTATATTAAAACCTGTACTTATCAAACATAAATTGAATAGACAGCATGCTAACCAGTTGGCAGATGGCTGCTTAATTTCCTTTTGATTTTCAAAAATGATTCAAACAATTATATACATTAGACACACAATAAGTCTTATAAAGTATTCTGGTGTTGTAGGGCATTGTTGTGGACGGGAGTTGTGACAGTTTTTGCATCAGAGAAAAACTCACATGAAGGGCATCAGGCAGACCTAGACAATCTATTTCTCAGATATGTATTACTTACATACCCTACTTGCCGACAGCTACAAATCCCATTCATGTAAAGGGGGAAGTGTTTATGAATGTAATGTCAGTTTGAATCTAAAACAAATTGCTTTGAGCATGTCCATCCTGTAACTATGCCTATCTAATGAATATTAATAATATGTTAAACTGTGGTACTAAGTACATTAAAAAGGACAACTTTTCTACACTCTGGAAGGTACCGTTCAGCTAAGTCTGACTCAATTTGCCTTTCCAGCTAATCTGCTCTTAATTATCTAGGCTGTAGGTATCTGGATGACTTGGGATTGTTTTACAGAAGTCAAGGCGGGGAATTCACAACTCTCAAATGAGAATCGGTTTACCTGTAAAATTGCAACCTCATTACGAAGCTGACTTTCTTGTTTTGTTGGAAATCTTAATTTGTCAATAATCTTAATAGCTACATCTCTTCCTGTTTTACGATGTTTACCTTCAAGATAAAAATGAGAAACATTAAAAGAAATTAATTAATTAGCAAATTAACAGTTGTAGTCAGTGAAAAGTGTTGGCCATATAAACTACCTTGAAATTATGTTCTATCTGCACCTTTGACTCCCATTGTCCTCTGTTCTTGCATCCTGTTCCCACTGTGTTCATTGGCCCCTTCCAGATGGCCTCCCTTCATCAGTCTACTCCCTTAGATTTATGGTCTCACTTTCTTGAACATCGGTGCTCATGGATCTTGACTCATACAGACTCTACCTCAACTCAATTACAACAGCAGCTCCTGACATAGTGAGAGCTTCTCGTAGGTCACTTCTCAGTCGCTGTGGAGACCATGCACCTCTGATACACTACCCTCATTGCCTCCCTCTCTATGTACCTATTTTTCCCGCTTCCATTCTTGCTTGTGGAGCTTCAGTCCTGTTACTCACAGTCTTTCAGGTCCTCAGTGTCCAGTGTCCAAACTCCATTATGCCTGCTGGTCTCTCATCTGTCTTAGCATCACCCCTGCCTCACCATTAGCTATGTGCTGTGACATGTATTTTCTACACTCAATCTACCATTATTTTTATCATGCAATTATTACATTGTAGAAAAATACACTAAACTTGTTTTTTCTTATTATAGGACTATATATTAAGACAGTGGTTACTACTCATGTTTTCAATGGTTAATATTCATTATGTTTTCATAAAACTGCAGGATTTTTATAAGAATGAAAATCACTTTGAAAAATGGAGAGCAATTTAAAATTTCATATTGAAAACTCTGTATTTAGAGTTTTGTAATTTTATGATAAAAATAAATACTAAGTAAAAGTGTTAGACATGATTATTTTATAAAATTAAAACTCATAAAAAGAATTTGTTAATTGCCAAAATAAGAAAAGTTACGATATCATTTTCTATAGCAGGTAAAACTTTAAAACTAAATTTTACATAATAACTTGAAAACTTTGACTGAGCTGTCTAAGATCTAAGTAAAAAAATATCAACATTGACCTTGAAAAGCTAAAACATTTAGATGCTATGAATTAGATACATGGGGAAAGTGTTAGAGTTCAAGGGTTACAGATTCACTGACAAATAGTACCTATAAGAAGCTAGTCCAAGATGGGGAGAGAAAATGGAACTTCTTTGTTTATAAGCTACAGCTTCCATGTTTCCACAATGTTTTCTCTAAATAAAAAATCAAAGCACTCCAACACTGAGTAAGATTTTCAAACACATACCAAAACAAGTTGTCAGGACTAGGAAATTCTGAAATTTTACCAGTTTTTTAAAAGAATGGCTAGGCTGTAGAGAGGGCTCAGTGATTAAGAGCACCAACTGCTCTTCAAGAGGTTCTGAGTTTGATTCCCAGCAACCACGTGGTGGCTCACAACCATCTGTAATGGAATTCCGTGCCCCTCTTCTGGTGTGTCTGAAGGCATATACATGAAATAACTAGACCTTTAAAAGAATGGCTATCTCAGAGGAAGCTTCTCTGGAGATGACTCCGAGACACAGACTCATATCATTTTTTTATTTATATTTGTCTTGATACTATAATACTTTTATACATAGGTGCTTACATTTTTAAGTTCATAAAAAAACACTTACTGAACCTACTCACCTCCATAAACAATTCCAAACTGTCCGGAACCCAGGACTTCATCAGGAAATATTTGATAGACTGTGCTGATATCCTACAGGTACATACCCCAAGAAAGACAAAGAAGAGGAGGGGAGACAAGCTTTAATCCTATTACATTTTATAATTATAATTACTATTAGCTGATTGAACAGAAATATAATTAAACATTCCAAAGCTCATTTAACACTTCTAAATGTCAGATAAAATTTCAATGGCTATAATATTCAAATTACATTCATATAATATTTTGAAAACTATTCCGCTCTTAAGTACTTTGGATATGGGGCATTTTAAGAGAAGGGAGAATCTAAAACCAATCAATGGAATTCACTATAAATATCTGAGAATGTATTCTATGTATTCTTATTTCTGCACTAGTAATTTAGAAATGTCATTAACTATCCCATGGGCCCATAAAATGTCTGTAACAATCCAGCTTCACCTTCAGGCCAGAACCATGGGGGCTACTCCTGGTTATTTCTCATTTCTACAAGAACCTAAGCTACACACAACTATTCCAGGAATCCCAGTTACTATATAAATAACCACAGTATCGCCACTTGGGAAACTGTAATCGCTGGAGAGAGAGTGAGCTAATCTGGGTTTCATATTGCAACTTTTTTACCAAAAGATTTCATGGAAACACTACAAAGCTTTTATTTTTTATTTTCCTGGTACTGTGCATCCTAATACATTTTCTGCGTATTTCAACTCTGCAAATCTTTATTTTTTTTTTAAAAAAAATCACTTTTCAGCCACATTCTCCCACAACTTTCTTTCTCTTCTCTTAGAAAGCAACTAGGAAGCTTGTACCTGTGATGCCTCTGGAGTATTCAGAAAGTGAATTCAAAACTCTCTGGCAAGGAAAATCATTAATCTAGTCCTTTTGTCCTGCAGCCAAGCTAACCAAGGGACTCTTCAGAATCTCTTTGAAAATTCATTTCAAAATTTTCAGTGGACAACCAGGATAAAGGACTCTGCGATCCCCTGGGAACTACCCAGGAAGCTTTAGAGTAACTCGCTTTCTCCAAGGTCTTCTCTGTCTACGAAAGGGCAGCAGAACCCTGCAGTCTTGAGGTCTGCATCTCAGGAGGAACAGTTCAAGCATCCATTTAACCTTCACTGTGAAGTTACCTCCCTGTAATTCACCCTTGCCTTTGTTCAGTTTAAACCAGGTCATCAAGAATTCCAGGGGCAAGAGCAGTACTGAACAGATGATATTCATGGAGGTTTTTTGGATAAACAATCTCAGATCACTGTAAGCAGGATGGTACACTGGCTTGTTTGGGTCTTAGGTAGAGAGAGCAAGCACTTGATGCTGTTGGTCACAGCACTGAGGTAGGTACTCCATCTTGAGTACTGAGATGAAATCAAGCAAACACAACCTCTTGTAAAACATGTTACGATGTCATCTATAACTTCTGAATTCTGAAAAGCCCGTGTTAGGTGGCACTGGTGATCATAGTTCCTGATTTAGGGGACGTTTTTGAGATCTATATTGTGGCATGTGTACATGACTAAGAATATTTGCAGCCCCATTCATCTATCTGCACACCTTGTTAGCAAGGAGATAAGCAATGGCATGCTAAAAAAGGTCTACAAATAAAAATATTACATTATTAATGTATCTATTTTACTGTGCAATACCAACCATTAAATTTCAATTATCAAGTCAGATCAGTGGTACTCCTAGCTGTCACTACCAAGCCTGCCTCCTTCCTGCAGTGTTCTTAGTAAACTATTTGTCCTATTTTGATCTAGAAATGAACAAACAAACAAACACACACAAAAAAACAAAAACAAAATATAAAAAAAATCCTAAGATAAATATGAAATATTGTATATCACACTACAAATGTCTATTATGACAAACAGCCCTTCGTATTATATTATGCAGTATAGAAAAATGAGTAAACAATGTATGGTAAGAAAGTAAACAAAATTGGATAAATAAAAATCTATCATGTGATACTTTCTATTTTCCAGTAATCACATTCCGAGATTTATATTAATAGGCACAGACTTACCACGTTTTCCTGAATCTGGCAATTTGAAACGGAAATGCTCACAGAAATATCTTCTGGATATGCATGTTTAAAAAACAGACAAGAAATAGTTAAAGTATATTTTAAAAGGCCCCAGTGGGCCATATTTACTATATTTACAGTAATCACAGCAATTAGATATTTCTACAAAATTTCTATTAAAATATACTAGCTCCCTTAACATTACAAACTCTGTAATTTGTTTTTAAATATATATTTGTCAGCATGGAGCTCGGGTTAAAAAAGACTTCCAATTCTGTCTTTGCCATGCAGCCATTCTGTTAGCTAAGAGACAACCAACTTTCTGGAAATTAATTGTTTCTGTTTGAATGTAGACAAATCATTAAGGACTGGGGTTTTAGGAGTTAAAGTAGAGGTCTCTGGTAAGTGCTTAGTTTACATAGAGATACATTCCTTGTTGTCAAAATAAGTTTATCCTATTAACATACTGAGAAAAAATATAATTATGACAGATAAAATATACTATAATGTTAAAACAGGTTAATCTTCAGGTTGCATGATTTTTGATAGAATTTCAGATCATAATTTCATAAAAGTACTCCTCTATTTTTTTAAGATTCACCTCAATATTTCATCTTGCTTATACTCTAGCTGAATCTATTTGACTAATGCACAGAAATTTCTTCCTGGGATAAAGAGATCAAGTAGCAACAACAGTCATATACCATGGGTAGAAAAGGAGGAGGGGATTTGTGGCAAATAGATTTTTTTTTTCATATTTGTGTCATTCCAAGTGAAGCTCAAACTGACTGAATGGTGTCTTTTAGGAACAACTGCTGTGGGCACCTGTGGTCCTGTAGTATATAGGTTATACTTGACTTTATAAAAGCTCTAATATAAAATAAGTATAACAATTTAATAAATATTTCAGTAAGCATAGCAGCTTCTCTTCATAGATTCCATGTTCTGCCACAAACTGAAGCCAGCACTGGGAGTCTTTCTTTATCATCTCTTTGGGGAAAGCAGCAGGTCTCTTACTGGACCATCAGGAGCCTGAGCACACGCCATGCCAGACTGAAGCCAATGGACTCACTGTGTGAGTTGGATCCAGAGCCAACAGTGGAGCCCTTGGGGATGACAGGCATAAGAGCATGCTGGATGGCCACCTCCCACATCCTGGCCACATCCGGACCGATGCCACTGGGAAGAACACTGTTGTTTGGTGGGGAACTTGATGGGTTGACCACGTTTTCTCCCACATAATACACTACATTCGCTGTAGTGATTTCAAAACAATGAGGATTTGCTCCAACGGGAGTTAAAGCTGAAGGTTTTGCTGGTTCTAGACATAATATTTCTGATAAAGGAATTTCCTGTGGAAGACAAAGAATGGTAAATGTAGTTAACCAAAATCATGGCAATTATTACATGAAAGCCATGCCACGTAAGAAAGGAAGTTACAAAATACAGAAAATATTTTCTAATATATATATATAACATGCATAAAATGTAATTTTTTATAACGAGGCCTTATCACACTCTCTGAAAAACTTCCTCTCTCCATCTTTCCTTTCTCTCCTCTCCTCTCCTCTCCTCTCCTCTCCTCTCCTCTCCTCTCCTCTCCTCTCCTCTCCTCTCCTCTCCTCTCCTCTCCTCTCCTCTCCTCTCCTCTCCTCTCCTCTTCCCTCCCCTCCCCTCCCCTCCCCTCCCCTCCTCTCCTCTCCTCTCCTCTCTCTTAGCTTCCCATCCGCTTCCTTCTCCAGCATCTGGCTCCTCAGAAGCCCCTGTGCCAGAAGCACGTTGTTGGCAATTGTGAGACACACAGATTAATCAAGATGCCACATCTGAACTCCTACAAAAACTGCATCCCACCAATTAAAAGGTTTCTTTTGGGAGCCCAGGAATGGTCACACTGTTGGGTATAGACCAACTTCCTGATTTCCTTAAGGAACATTATGAGGCAAAACTGAAAGAAGCCAGCCTCACCTTGTAGTACCGGCTCCCTGTGTCATTTTGGAAGAGTGTAATGCATTTGCTGTCCAATCTCCAGTAGTGCCTTTTCCGCTGAAATGGAAGTTACACAAATTTAAAAATCCGAGCGCTTTATAAAAAACAAGTGTGATGCCGGGGCCTAGCAAACACAGGAGTGGATGTTCACAGTCAGCTATTGGATGTATCACAGGGCTCCCAATGGAGAAGCTAGAGAAAGTACCCAAGGAGCTAAAGGGATCTGCAACCCTATTGTTGGAACAACATGATGTACTAACCAGAACCCTGGAGCTCTTGTCTCTAGCTGCATATGTATCGAAAGATGGCCTAGTCGGCCATCAATGGAAAGAGAGGCCCACTGGACTTGCAAACTTTATATGCCCCAATATAGGGGAATGCCAGGGCCAAAAGAATGGGAATGGGTGGGTAGGGAAGTGGGGGGCGCTATGGGGGACTTTTGGGATAGTATTGGAAATGTAATTGAGGAAAATATGTAATAAAAATATTAAAAAATAAATAAATAAATAAATAAATAAATAAATAAATAAAATAAATAAAATAATAAAAAAATAAAAAACAAGTGCAATTTCTCTGAGGGAACATGGATTTGATGATGAAACGTTTAAATTTAAAGGCATTAGTCCAAAACAACTCACAATTTAACTCAAGAAGCTATTTAATGAGCATAATGTGACATGTTTCTGTACCTACTTCTAAAACTGTGAATTATAACAGAGATACTGGGTTAGCATCCTGGGAAGTTCCTGGATTGACATTCATATGCACACAATGAAGACCAAAATATGCCCATTTTCAACATTTATTTGCTTAAAAAGCTAAAGGAGATTTTGAAGTCTACAAAACAACCCAGGGCTTAGTAGCAGCTAGAAGGTTTGTCTGTGTTAATCTTTTAGACCGGCCCTGAGGACTCAGCTAAGCATCTTCACTTCTACTCTCCATAGAACGTTGAATGCTACATCACTAAATAAGTCTCATTAGATGGAAGGTTTGCCTTAACGGTTGCAAGTTTAGACACTTATATCCAGCTGGCTCCTCAGCTCGTCACTGTGACTTAGTAACTGGGTTTTCTGATCTCTCTTGGTACATCACCTTTGCGGGGATGTGTGCATTAGCATCTTTTCAGGAGCAAAGACTCAACTTTATTTTTGGTGTCTCTCACAGCCACTCTTAGACCAAACAAACATACCTTAAATATTTTCCAACTGGTCCAAAAAGAAAGTCATAGGGTTCACTTGAGTCCTGAACTAAATTTTCTCTCCCATAAGAAGGTGTAAATAATAAATGATCAATTAAAGGTATACATGTCTCTTTATCTAAAGACACGGTGGAAATATTACTGGAGGGCAGAGATAGAAAAAGGACACTGAGAAGCTCTCAACGAATGTCAATTAAACTCTGAACCATGCCTCAAGGGTGTGCTCTTCTAGCTAGATACATAACTTTATTATTCAGCTATTTGGGTTCTACTAGTAAGAAAAGAAACACATTTCAAAGTTGTCACACACCAGGGTGGCTAAACAGTCATCAGTATTCTCTCTTGCTTCTCAAAAGGTATAGCTTCTTTTGAACCTGTAGACTACAGAGGGACACACTAAAACCATGCATCTTTTCACAGCTGTCCTTGAAATGATGTAGACATTCCAGTTGTCTGTAGTTTTTTCTTTCTTTTTTTTTTTTTTCTGTACTGGAATTGCTTTGTACAGTTTATTCTAACCCCAATACCTATTCAGCTACACCAAACATCCAGATAGCATGTGCTCTGCAGACCCTCTGCCTCTGCTGGGAGGTCTACTCCTAAGAACTCTCATATCCCACAGTCCCCCGGGGCATCTGCTTCACAGGGAGCAGTTCTGTCTCCTTACCAGTGTGTCCTTGCTGGTGTAGTGCACCATCCACCCTTCCTTCATTACAGTGCTGCTCCTCCGCTTCGTGTGCTTCACAGACTGCACTACCCTCATGAGCGGGATGTTGTTGCTCGTAGAAGGGCTGGAAAAGTCAAAATATGTTAGCAGGGAAATATTTTCACATTCAGATCTTCTTCCCACGGATAAAAGCTCATTTAAACTATTTCAAAGCACAAGTCAAAAAGAAATGCATGTCTCATTTTCAGTGAAATGTACTGTCAGAGGTTGATGGCTCAGAAAGTGAGTTTCTTGGGGGAGTGACGGGTACTTCAGATGTTCACTCTAAAACTCCCTAGGCAGAGTCAGATACAGGGAGATTTTTCTCATTGATCTTGATGGCATTCAAAGTTTTAGGAAAACAGCAGGGTTCACTGTCAGTGTTTAGAAGCCACAATATTCAAAATCAGAGGAAAGTTTGTTATATGCAATAGGCATACTAATAATTATGATTTCTATACAAACTGTGTCTGAGTGATTTCTTTAACAAATAATAAAACAAAACAAACTAGAACTTCCCAGATGAGTTTATTCCTAGTCTTTTACAGATCTTGTATTCATGGAATTACTTTCATCCTTCACTTTTATCTCTTGTCAGTGACTCTTTTTAGATCCTTCCCCCAACCCCCACTTCATCCTTCCCTCTGCTTCCCACAGATCCTCAGGTACAAAAGAACTGTATGCTTTCAAAGTCATATAACTAGTAATCTTCCCTACTAAAAGAATGTTTATTATTCCAGTAAATGGAAGACATGCAAAATATCTTTGCATGGTCAAGATTAATCTTAAAGTGTTAATGAATTTGGCAATTTGTAAATGGACAGAAAACTGTTAGTATGGTTTATAATGTCAATTAGTTAGAGTGGGAAACTTTTTCTGTAAGGGTTCAGGTCGAGAGGATCCTGGGTTTTGTAGAATTCACCATTTAACCATTGTACAATGGAAGCAGACACAGATGGCGTGAACAGGCATGGCTGCAATAAGATCCAATTACATAGCAGGAAGCAGTTCCATTTGACCTGGTGGTCATGCTGGACTGACTACTAATATGAAAAGTGAAGATCACCCAGGGCTAAAATAATAAATGTAGATAATAGGTAGAAAATTACACATATTTCTGAAATAAAATTAAGAACAATGAGGTGCACACAGACTGTGATATGTATAATAGGGATCAGTTTTAAAGTAAATGATTTCTGCTGAGGCTGACCCTTGAATATTACGTTTCCACACAATGAACTCTGAGTTAACATTAACTATTAATAGTGACCACAGCAAATATGTGTATCCTTCATGCACAAAGGAAATGGGTCAACAGATAAATAAATAATGCCAGGTCTGAAACAAGCTCTTCTCCCAGGGCAACCAAGCTCCTCATTCTGTAAGATTTCCTATACAGGCCATAGCTTTCCATGTTTCTTTTACGGACTGAAACACATAAGAGCTTGAGTCCTAGAGGGGTTTCTGACCTGATGGTTCTGTTGGAGTCCTCCTGGTCTGCATCTGGATCTTGCATCTCTGCACCATCACTCTGGCCCTCTGCCAAAGCCATCTCAGTATCTTGGACCATGGCCTCATCCATGTCATCCATGAGCCCACTGTTCCGCTCACTGTCATTGTCATCGCTCCCTTCTTCCATGACAACATCAGATTCTGCACCAGGGCTAAGTAATTCTGGAAAATTGTTGGACCCAAGAAGATAAGCCCGGACTCTTAGAGCCAGTGCTTTAGGGGAAAAGCAATCCTAACAAATCAATTATAAGTCACTCCTTGCCCCCACATACCAACTGAATCATAGTATGTGAAACTATGAAACAGTAAACACACAATTTCACAGATGGATGCTCATTTTCCATTCTCCAAGGCAAATACACACTAAAAATGAAGACACTCTAAAATGAATCCCAGGAAAACAGTTCTGGGAGGCCCTGACCAGACAAGTGAATTGAAAACTAAAATATTTCATGGGACAGGCCTCCTACAGAAAAAAAGACATGTAAATGGGTGTGGGCATCATGAGAAAAGGGGGTCACCTGTAATTACTATTGCAGTTAACTTTTAAATCATAGATCTCAATATATTAAACTGCCCTCATGAGCTCTAGTTTTTATTTTGCTTATTTTAAAATAAGAAAAATAGATCAATCAGAGACTGTGAGCCTCTAAGTCTGGGAAGTTCCCATTTTTACCACATTGCACTGACTACATGGGAAAATGCAATCTTCAAGTTATCAATATCACAAACTTCTCCATGTCCCCTGGGTTCTAGTTATCAGGTCCAATTGACATTCCCTGGGATTGAAAAAGAGTCAATATCACAAGCTTCAGAAAGTGGGAAAATCGCCAAGCTTTCAATTTTCTCACTTAACTTTGGACCTCTATGCTAGAAATCTGTATGCAGAAGAACATTTTTCTGGAAAGTTCCCCTTCCTGCTTTTGCCCCTTCTATGCCTATTTCTTTGAAAATACACACAACACTGTATTGTTTAGCTTTTCATAATACAAATGTCTGTTTATCTCCTTGAGTTTCTATAACCAGAGGATCTAGAATTCTCTTGGTATGAAGACTGAAGCTACACAATTCACACTCTATGGAGAAAGATAGCCTAGGTCCTAAGTCACAGATGAAAGGTGACAGCGTGTAGGACACTACCTAGGGAGGGGTGTGTGTGTACCAATGCAAATTCATGTTGTTGAATTATTCTCAAGAAAACATTCCAAATACAAGAAGAAACACTTTCTGCTGGTTGGCCAGATTAAGATCTTTGTGTTTTAGACTCAGGTCCACACCCATGTATACGAAGTAGCCTACAGAGGCTAGACATCTGTAGTTGTTTGCCTCTAGACCAGTCTGTTATCTTGCCCTTTATCACCAGGTAGGGACAGAAGTTAACTTATGCCTCAGTGCTTCAAGGAAGCAGGGCTGAGAAACTGCATGGGAACACTAGTTTGTAAGTATTCCAAGAGGGAATTTCTGAACAAACTAGGCTTAAGGAGTGTAATAAGGAGGGTAGGCAGTGCAAGTTTTCAATATGAGCTGTGTACTGTGTGAAGATTTATTACTTATTATTATTATTATATCAAAAACCCAGTGATCTGGAGTGAGCCACTGCTTATTTGGAGCTGAGTTACAAATTTCTCAACTGAAAAATAAAAGAGCAAAGCCCTGATAAATCATAATTACCACCTTCTGTGACCGGCATGCAACATAACAGACGGCGATGACTTCTTCCCTACCTCCATTGATGGTCACTTCACCCAAGCAGTTGTTTGGTACTTTGGGTGCGCAGCGTTTGTGACAGTTGAATCTGCAATCTAATCATGATGATTTTAAGATGAAACAAACAGACAAAAAAAAAAAAATCATCAGACAGAGAAAATGTAGCAACATAAAATTATAGCAACTTCCGTTCATTCGTGGCTTCGCGTGGCAGGCGGCCAGTGCCTGGTGCCCGAGTGGCCCTCACCTTTGCACTGCAGGCCCTGCCGGAAGAGGCCCTTGAGGAGCTTCTTACAGAACTGGCAGACCGTGGGCCGTGTGTAGGAGTGGATGACAAAGGTGTGTGGCACCTTCACCTTAGACATTAGGAGCTTGTCGAGCTGAATCGGCCGTCCGATGTATGACTGCGAATTTGACCTCTTCTCACGGCCGATAAATGACTCAGATGGAGACTTTTGCTGTTGTGAGAAACCATAAAGGGTGATGACGTGTCATACACTTGATTGCGATTTAACTCTATTTTTAAGTTTCATTTTGTTTTGCTGCTGAATTCAGTGATTTGATCGCCAACAGGAGGCAATCTGAAAGGAGATTTCCATTGATTAATGTAGCTTACTCCCACTTCTCTCATATTTGAGTTACTCTGTCTATAATCTGAACCAAGAGACTGGAGACCCAAATATATGAACCTGATTTCTCGGACTTTTAAACCATTTCTCTTCTTTTCTTTTTCTCTTTAAAGTATTAATTACAGTTACTTTTAACATAGAAATACAAAACTGAAAGAAAATAAATAATGATCCTTAAGCCCACTTCTGTCTTCTTACAGGAATTTTCTAGATCACCATATTCCCATGGAGAGAGGTGCCATTGGCTCACAGTGGTAGAGATGGAAATTCTATCTCTAGACAGTACTCGTTCTGAAAGTCACCTCCAGTTTCTTTGGGTTTCCTTGAGGGAAAAATTAATGTGATTTTAAATAATTTCTCAATTATATCAAAAGAGAAAGAGCTTAAGTGAGGTAACCCTTCTTAGAATTAAGAAACATAGCAACTAATGGGCTTCATGAGAACCATAAAGACTAGTATATGTGGTAATAATAATACTGCTGTGCTTACTGTCTATCATTCGGGAACTATTTAATAAATCTAGTATATAGATTTTAAAACTGCATTAACTGAAATTAAATATTACTTCAATACCTTTGAACAATTTCATGATTATATACTTGGGAATATTAGAATACATTTATTTGGAATAGGAGATGAACAGAAGTACGTGTTAGTAGCCATTGTAATTGTATAGTTAATTAGCTAAACTCCTACTCTACATGAATAAGTGTTAGCTGCCTTAAAAGACAGCCTTCGTTATGAGAAGTTCACATACCAAAGCTCACACACTTTAAATAATTTTTTACATTAAATTCTAACAAAGACGGGAGCCAAAATATTGTATTTATTTGCTGTAAGAATCCTGTCTTTTTATCTTGTCATGCCAATTTGAAAATTGGAACAACTATTGACAAGTTAAAAATTAAATCCCACTTTCATAAAATCTCCATCCATTTTAGTCTCTGGTTAACCAAAATCCAGAACCACTTATTACTCAGTAGGGAGATGAATTTGAGACACACCAGCTGCAGCAAAGTGAAATGTGCCATAAGGGTTCTGCTTGGAATGTTATGCCCATGGCTACATCCCTAATTAGAATTCAATGATAGAAAAATGAATACATCCTGGTGGCATAGAAAGGTCTTCGAGGCCATCTCTGACCCAGTGACTCCATTGACCCATAGGATCTCTATCAAGAACACAGTGTGACCACACTCGGC
The DNA here is from genome assembly GCF_978045245.1 of Mus caroli. NCBI lineage: Eukaryota > Metazoa > Chordata > Mammalia > Rodentia > Muridae > Mus > Mus caroli. The sequence goes on from NW_028227269.1 coordinate 48,650,752, forward strand.
TGGGACTCAGGTGGGACTTCCATTCTCCGTTCTTTCTTTAATTCTAATCTTATCAGACGCCCTCTTAGTCTTGCTGGAGCTTATATGCTTAAGCCCCCAGAGCACCCACATCACCTAGAGTCTCAGTCTCTTGATGCAGACCCTGAATCCCATTAGCTCTTCCTGGTGGCACCATTCAGTCTTTCTGTCTGGCCCCATCTCTACTAGTCTGTGAGTATGCTCATGCAGAGTGGCCCTCAGCTAGAAACCACACAACTACCGCACACGGTTGTGACTTAGAAACCTGACAGGCACCACACTTAGTTAGGACCTATTGTGGACAAAAGCAACAAAGAACAGAGGGCCCATCCAACAAAGACAAAATATTTACACACAAAAAAATTCAAATATCCTATCTCCAGACCCTTAGACACTAGTAAAAAACACAAACACGTAAACAACCCAGAAAAAGTGCTCCTTCTAGAAGCCAGCAACCCAGTTAAGTGAGGTCTGCAGAAAGCAATTTGGCTGAAACACAAGACAAGGACTTCAAAATGGTAATTAGGAACATGTTCAAGGACCCTAAAGCGGATATGAATAAACAATAAACACTGTGACAACACAAATAGTTGAAATAAAATAATGCAAAATAATTCAAAGGATGAAAGTAGAAAACACAAGTTGAAATAAAAATGGAAATGAAACACAGGATATCAAAATAGACCTCCGAGATAAGTCTCATGCACCGAGTCTAAGACATGGAAGAAAGAATTGTAGATCTTGAGGACAAGGTAGAAGAAATGCTCAGTCAAAAAAAAAATTAAACATAAAAAAAAAGTAAGAGACTACAGGGATATAACATCCAGAAAAATGTGGGACACTACGAAAAGACCAGATCTATGACATATAGGGATACAGAAGAAACTTTTAAGAAAACCATAGAAGAAATTTCTCCAATTTAAAGAAAGAGACTCCCATCAAGGTACAACAGGCACTCTGATGAACAAATACACAGGACAAGAATAACACTAAAATGTACAGAACAAACCATGCATATTAAAAGCTGCAAGGGAAAAAATCAAGACCCAAATAAATACATGGTCATTAGAACGCCTGGATTTTCAGTAGACATAATGAAACCCAGAAGGATCCTGGACAAACATACTACAACCTCTAAGAGACCATAGATGACAGCCTAGGATTCTAGAAAGAGTAAAGCTATCAATCACAATTGACAGAGCAAGGAAAATATCTCATGACAAAAGAATCTGAAGCAATTTCTGTCCATCAATCTATGGAAAGTACAGAAAGCACTAGAAGTAAAACTTCGGTCTGAATGTAAGGCTAACTACATCATAAAGACAGAACAGTTAGTTAAGAGAGGACAAGGGTCTTCCATAAAACAATAACAAAATAACAGAAATCAGTAAGCACTTCTCATAAGTACTCTCAATACAAATGACCTTGATTCCTCCAATAAAAAGAAATAGACTGACAGATTGACTTATAAAACAAGATTAATCTTTCTGGTGCAGCAAAGAAACATACCTTACCATGAAGGACGGTAAGCACTTCAGAGTAAAAAGATAGAAGCAACAAATGTACCAAAGAAGTAAGCAGGCTGAGTTATTTTAATACCTGAGCAAAAAACTTCAATAAAAAACTAATCAGAAGATGTGGGAACTGACAATAGATAGTCATTAAAAAGGAAGCATACCAAGAGGGCATTGCATTTCCAAGCATGTATGTACCAAACAAAAGATCACCCAAGTTCATAAAAGAAAAATTACTACAGCTAAAAATTACATATTGATACCAACATGGTGATAGTAGATACCTTTAATACCCAACTTTCACCAATAGATAGGTCATCCAAACTAAAACTAAACACAGAAACAATGGAGTTCTATTCAAAGTCAAATGTGCCTAACAGCCATCTACATAAACACTAAAGAATATAGCTTCTTCAGGAAGACCAAAGTGTGGATACTTTGTTCCTCTTTAGAATGGGGAACAAAATATCCATGGAAGGAGTTACAGAGACAAAGTTTGGAGCTGAGACAGAAGGAAGGACCATCCAGAGACTGCCCCACCCCGGGATCCATACCATAGTCAGTCACCAAACTCAGACACTATTGCATATGTCAGCAAGATTTTGCTGACAGGACCCTGATATAGCTGTCTCTTGTGAGGCTATGCCAGTGCCTGGCAAATATAGAAGTGAATGCTCATAGTCATCTATTGGATGGAACACAGGGCCCCCAATGGAGGAGCTAGAGAAAGTACCCAAGGAGCTGAAGGGGTCTGTAACCCTATAGAAGGAACAGCAATATGAATTAACCAGTACAGCCTGAGCTCCTGTCTCTAGATGCATATGTATCAGAAGATGGCCTAGTCAGCCATCATTGGGAAGAGAGGCCCATTGGTCTTGCAAACTTTATATGCTCCAGTACAGGGGAACGCCAGGGCCAAAAAGTGAGAGTGGGTGGGTAGGGGGGTGGGGGAGAGGGTATGGGGGACTTTTGGGATAGCATTGGAAATGTAAATGAGGAAAATACCAAATTTAAAAAAAAGAGTTGTTTTTGTCTAAGGATGTGCTCAATTTGGGAGAATGTCTCTTGAGCTGCCAAGAAGAAGGTATATTCTTTTTTTGTTGTTTATTTGTTTTTTTAAACAATTTTTTATTATTTTCTTCATTTATATTTCATAGAATTGAAGACCCAGAGATGAACCCAGATACCTATGGTCACTTGGTCTTTGACAAGGCAGCTAAAACCATCCAGTGGAAGAAAGACAGCATTTTCAACAAATGGTGCTGGCACAACTGGTGGTTATCATGTAGAAGAATGCGATTGATCCATTCCTATCTCCTTGTACTAAGGTCAAATCTAAGTGGATCAAGGAGCTCCACATAAAACCAGAGACTCTGAAACTTATAGAGGATAAAGTGGGAAAAAGCCTCGAAGATATTGGCACAGGGGAAAAATTCCTGAATAGAACAGCAACGGCTAGTGCTGTAAGATCGAGAATTGACAAATGGGACCTCATGAAACTGCAAAGGTTCTGTAAGACAAAAGACACCGTCAATAAGACAAAAAGGCCACCAACAGATTGGGAAAGGATCTTTACCTATCCTAAATCAGATAGAGGACTAATATCCAATATATATAAAGAAGTCAAGAAGGTGGACTCCAGAAAATCAAATAACCCCATTAAAAAATGGGGCTCAGAGCTAAACAAAGAATTCTCACCTGAGGAATACCGAATGGCTGAGAAACACCTGAAAAAATGTTCAGCATCCTTAATCATCCGTGAAATGCAAATCAAAACAACCCTGAGATTCCATCTCACACCAGTCAGAATGGCTAAGATCAAAAATTCAGGTGACAGCAGATGCTGGCCAGGATGTGGAGAAAGAGGAACACTCCTCCACTGTTGGTGTGATTGCAAGGCTTGTACAACTACTCTGGAAATCAGTCTGGTGGTTTCTCAGAAAATTGGACATGGTACTACCAGAGGATCCTGCAATACCTCTCCTGGGCATATATCCAGAAGATGTTCCAACTAGTAAGAAAGAAACATGCTCCACTATGTTCATAGCAGCCTTATTTATAATAGCCAGAAGCTGGAAAGAACGCAGATGCCCCTCAACAGAGGAATGGATACAAAAAATGTGGTACATTTTCACAATGGAGTACTAATCAGCTATGAAAAAGAATGAATTTATGAAATTCCTAGGCAAATGGTTGGACCTGGAGGGCATTATCCTGAGTGAGGTAACCCAATCACAAAAGAACTCAAATGATATGTACTCCCTGATAAGTGGATATTAGCCCAGAAATTTAGAATACCCAAGATATAAGTTACAATTTGCAAAACACATGAAACTCAAGAAGAAGGAAGACCAAAGTGTGGACACTTTGCCCCTTCTTAGAATTTGAAACAAAACACCCATGGAAGGAGTTATAGAGACAAAGTTTGGAGCTGAGACAAAAGGATGGACCATCTACAGACTGCCATATCCAAGGATCCATCCCATAATCAGCCTCCAAACGCTGACACCATTGCATACACTAGCAAGATTGTGCTGATAGGACCCTGATATAGCTGTCTGTAGTGAGACTACACCAGGGCCTAGCAAACACAGAAGTGGATGCTCACAGTCAGCTATTGGATGGATCACAGGGCCCCCAATGGAGGAGCTAGAGAAAACACCCAAGGAGCTAAAGGGATCTGCAATCCTATAGGTGGAACAACATTATGAACTAACCAGTACCCTGGAGCTCTTGACTCTAGCTGCATATGCATCAAAGGATGGCCTAGTCGGCCATTACTGGAAAGAGAGGCCCATTGGATTTGCAAACTTTATATACCCCAGTACAGGGGAACGCCAGGGCCAAAAAGTGGGAGTGGGTGGGTAGGGAAGTGAGGGGAAGGGTATGGGGGACTTTTGGGATAGCATTGGAAATGTAAATGAGGAAAATACCTAATAAAATATTAAAAAAAAAGAGTAGAAAGGATAAAGTAACTTTTAAAAGCAGAAAGAAAAATATATATTAGTAAAATTAGAGGTAAAAATGGAGCCATTGCAATAGACTCTGAGGAAACTCACAGTTATGAGGACATACTATAAAAATCTATATTGTACTAAGCTGGAAAACCTAAGAGAAATACATTACTTTTTTGATACATACCACTTACCAAAGTTAACTCAAGATGCATTACAGAATGTAAACAGACTTATAACGACTAGTGATATAGAGACAGCTATTAAAAGCCAAAAAGAAATGGGCCAGGGTCTGATGGCGTTAGCTCAGAAAGAATGTTAATAATACATACTGCATGAAAAAATTAAAGCAAAAATCAAAACATAAAACTATAATGGTTAGCTACTCTGGTAATTCTTTGTTCAGACCTTGAGGGAGCTAATAAAAATAGGCTAACAGCTTATGAAACAAGAATCAATATCAACTAACCAGAGTTACAGAGACAAAGTTTGGAGCTACGACAAAAGGATGGACTACCCACCCAGGGATCCATCCCATAATCAGCCACCAAACCCAGACTCTATTGCATATGCCAGAAAGATTTTGATGAAGGGACCCTGGTATAGCTGTCTGGTATGCTCACAGTCATCTATAGGATGGAACACAGGGCCCACAATATAGGAGCTAGAGAAAGTACCCAAGAGCTGAAGGGGTCTGCAACCCTATAGGTGGAGCAACAATATGAACTAAACAGTACCCCCAGAGCTCATGTCTCTAGCTGCATCTGGAGCAGAAGATGGCCTAATTGGCCATCACTGGGAAGAGAGGCCCCTTGGTATTGCAAACTTTATATACCTCAGTACAGGGGAATGCAAGGGCCAAGAAGCAGGAGTAGGTGGTTGGGGAGCTGGGTGGGGGAAGTGTATAGGGAACTTTCAGGATAGCATTTGAAATTTGAAATGTATATAAGAAAATGTCTAATAAAAATATTTAAAAAAGAATCACAAATATATTAAAGCAATGCCATCAATGCTACTGAAGGATAATTAACTCTGCAGGATTAGATCATTGTTCAGTGTGTTTAGACTGTCGTCACTGGGCCAGTTTCAAGACTCCAATACAACAAAAGTGATAATTTTTCCATAGTTGGAGAGTTAAAGAACAGAAAAAAACGTTTAGCTACTGTCCTTACCTCCTTAGCAGACTTTATTCTCCAATGTGGAAAATTCTATAAAGTTCTGGCCAAATCACATTCTGTTTACTATCCTTAATTTAGGATTTCTAATTCTGAGCTGTGTTTTGACACAAAGCTATTCCAATATCATGGGTCCACCTCATATGAAAGAACAAGAAGGAATGTGACAAATAGGTGTTTCCAGCTTACCCACATCGATTTTCTCCTCATAACTGCAGGAACCTAGATTATTCTTAAGTAGTCATCCAATTTATCCCTTTGAAAACAGACTCACTTAATAAATTTGAATAAAAAAAATTATAATTTTTGAGAACTGAGATTGACTGCCACTCTGTCCCAAAGACTGCTCTACAGTGGTGGGATTCACTGGGCCACATGACACAACAGGGCAGGGACAGCCAAGACACAAAATGTTCAGTCAGAGACTGACCTTAATAGCTGTAAGAAAGTGGGGTTCCTGGACAGTCATAGTATGTGAAATTTTAAAATCAAGTGGTATCTCACATAGATGCATCTATTGTTATCTTTTTTCAGTCTCAAATATAATTAATAATATCAAATAGGACTTATAATTCTAAATGAAAAAGCAATTCTCGCAGTCTTGAAATGGAATACATATACATGGTACCTGATGCAGAAATTGATATGATGGTGGTAGGGGGTTGTCACTCTCAATTTTATCAGATGACTGGTACCTTAGTAAAAAAGACAATTGAACATCTGTATGAAGGTTGGTTTACAGTACTGAATTCTGTTTCTGGAACCATATATACATAGACTGTGTGAGGTGTCAGAAGGAAATTATGAGTCCAACTAAAAGAGAGAAAACTGGGTTACTACCAGTTGATGTCCTAAGAGCTCATACAGGGCTTTACGAATGTAAACTACATAACAGCAGCAGATCAAAACTTGGGAGCTCATAGAACAAGGCACACACACTTTGTGGACCAGACAAGTGTCCAAGAAATAGAATCTCAGAATTCCCATCAGTAGTCCCTGTTAAAAATATTTATGATCATGGGAACAGAACCCTGAAATCAAACCTTTAAACAAGGTATGGTTGCCCGAGGCTGCAATTCCTCCATTAGAAATCTAAGGCAGTGGGATTGCCAAGTTCCAGGCTTGGGCTAACTGGTAAGATTCTATTTTAAGAAAATCAAACAAATAAAGGAAAACCTGCAAAATTTCAAAAGTTGTGAAATCTGTTAATTGCAAGGCACTTACGGGAACTTCTATAGGAAGCTGGCAAGAGCCTGGTGCTGTGGTTTATGTGTTAGATACAGAGCATCGTCTCCTTTCTTCCTTAAATTGCTTTGTTTTCTTTTATCACTAGCACATTTAATTGTAGTGGATTTAATACATTACACTACTCTAGATTCTCATATTACATCTTTCCCTAAAAATCACTCTCATACAGAGCAAATCCTTGCATACCCAACAACAGAAAGGAGGGTGTTTTTCTGAGTTTATCCAGCTGGTGGATTTGCATTGTTGCTTACAGCCTAGCCTGGTTTCATGTATTTGGTAAACCTGGACATTCTGTACTGGATTGCTTTTTCATGGAACAGGAGAAATGTTGACAGGCTCTGTAAACAAAACAGCTGAATGATTTTTTTTTTAATTCTGTTTCATTAATATGTTCAGAGCAAAACCTGGTCCAAATTTCAAGAACTGATTTAAATTACCTTCTCTATAATTACCAGAAGCACATGCAGAAGAATGCACTTCAAAAATTTACATTTTATATTAGCCCTAGGTCCTATGAATGAAATTCCAGGGGTCAAATTTATATCAGGATCAATATGCTCATACAATAAGGTTTGGGGTAGATGCATGCAATTATTTTATTTGGCAAACTAGACAATGAAGTGTTTACACAAAGTGCGACTTCCTTTCTCTGTGTATAGGGAGAATATATCAGAACCGAACAATGATGGAAACCATTTTAAATCCAGAAATAAGGACTAAATACATGCAATATTATAGAGGTCATTTTTTTTTAAAAGAAGTTCATCTTTCTGAAATAAAACTCTCACTAACAGTATTTTGCATACAATGACTACCCTCTAGAGAAACCTCTGCATTGGCAGCCATCTTAGAAAGACAGCATACTTTGCTTCTATGAGGAAGGATTAGGATTTGCTTTTAACTCAATACCCTACATTAATGACTTAGCAAGATGGGCACTATCCTGGTAAGTAATGCTCTGATTACATCATGGGACTTCAAGTGCCAGTTTGTCTTTAAATATTGAACAGGATTCAAGCATTTCTCCCAAACAGCATATTCACTTTGAAATGAAATCTCCATTAGTTCCCTGGGAAGCAGGGTAGAAATCTTCCCTCTCCTTGTGGTTTGTTCATTGCTACCCATGTAAACATCAAATGCAAGCCTTCCTGAGAGATAAGTCTTACAGAAAAACATGATTCAAACAAAGCCTTACAGCACTCAAACTACGTTCTGCTTATTAAATAATATTCAATCCACATGGCCACTTGTGCCTAGACTTTGGAGAAAACTTTCAAGTTAAAGAGAAATAGAAAAATGGAGAATAGCATACAATGTAGACATTTCTTTGTTGATCTGTCCCAACTGATAAATTTAAAGCCCCCAAGAAGAGGGAAGACTCGTCATTATATGTGTCTTCTACAGTTGTAAAGAAGCAATGGTGTTCATATCTAATATATAGAAAGAACTTAAAAACTAACAAAACAAAACAATCTTAAGAAAATAAATAACTCAATTAAGAAATAGTGAACACAGCTCCTGAGAGTTTTCAAAAGATGACCCACAGATGGCTGGGAAACACTTAAAGAACTCTGAGAAGCTCTACCAGATGCTGATATTCATAGGCAAGCATTGGATAGAGGTCAGGGACCCCTATTGAAGAGTAAGAGGAAGGATTGAAGGAACTGAAGAGGATGGCAACCCCACAGGAAGACCAACAGTATCAACTAACCTGGATCCATGGGAGCTCCCAGAGACTGAGCCACCAACCAAAGAGCATACATGGGCTGGTCTAAGGCCCCAGGCACAAATGTAGCAGAGGACTGCCTTTCCTGTTCTCAGTGGGAGAGGAGGTGCCTAATCCTGTAGAGATTTGATGCCCCAGGGAGGAAGGATGCCTGAAGGGAGGTACCTCTCAGAGGCAAAGGAGAAGAGGGATGGGGGAAGAACTCTGGGAGGGGGATAGGGAGGCAACATTTAGGATGCAAATAAAAAACAAAGAAATGCTCACTATCTTTAGCTATCAGGGAGATCTGAACCAAAATTTCTTCGAGATTTCAGATTATACCATCATAATGGCCAGTATCAATAATAGCAGCTCATGATGGCAAGGGTGTGGGCTAAGGGGAACACTCAGCTATTGCTGGTGGGAATATAAACCTGTCCCAAGCCACCATGGAAATCAGTGTGATGGTTCCACAAGAATCTGGGAATAGATCTCCCTCAAGATACAGTGATACCCATGCCGTGCACATACCCTAAGGTCTATACATTTTATTATAGAGACATTTGATCATTTATGTTCATTTCTGCTCTATTAATAATGGCCAGAACTTTGAAACAGCCAGAACATCCATCACCAGATGAATAGACAATACTCAACGGGATGTTATTATGCTGTTAAAAATAAAAACAACACTCCATATGTGTGTTTGCATGTGTGCAAGTGCTCACTGTGTTGCCTTTATAATTCTACTTTGTTTGCTTATTTTTTTTTCCCTTGCCTGTTTGTTTATCAAAGAAAACAAGAAAGAATGAATGGAGTTGGAAGGGTGGGGAGGTAGAGTGGATCTTTGAGAAGCTGGAGAAGAGAAAACTGGGATCAGCATATATTTTATGAAAAATATTTTTAATAAAAAACAAGTATCAGGAAAGCAATACACACTTCTTCTACAAGTAAAAATATGGTTTCAAGAAGTATGTCCATGAGAACAATGAGTGAGATACTTCAAGAGATGCTCAAACACAGGCTTTAATATCTTATTTAACGTTACACAAAGATTGTCTTTGACACAGTCATTTTGTTATTATAGTGACATAACATATGTCTATGCCAATTCCCACATGAACGTTACATCAGGAATTAAAAACATAATTTTGATATTTTATTTTTATTTTATGTGTATGGGTGTTTTGCTGACAGGTATATCTGTGGACCGATTTTATACAGTGCCCCACGAGACCAGAAGACGGCAGTAAATCTTTTGGCCCTGGATGACTGTGAGCTGGAAACTGAACCGAGGTCTTAACTGCTGAGCCATCTCTAAAGCACAACACTGGCAATGTAACACAAACCATTTCAATGAGGAAAATCCACCAACCAAATGGATACCACAAATATGCAAAGCTTTAGAAAAACAGTCTCCTGAATATGCCTCCTGCACGTAAAATCTAAACAAGGTTAGATTTCCAGGTTTAATAATGAGTATATAAACGTACACCCAACTCTATGATTCATACTTGATTCTGTGCAGTGCTCTGCTCTAGTGGAAGAAGAGAACAAGATTAAATACTCACAGGCAGTTAGTAATAAGGTACAGGGCCTGCATGACAAAGATGCAATAGTGGAAGATGGAGACTGCAGTGAACTGGAGACAAGAGTATCAGTGCAAAAGGAGGGCCACTGCGCAAATATTGCCTTTCCTTCCTTTCCTTTCCTTTCCTTTCCTTTCCTTTCCTTTCCTTTCCTTTCCTTTCCTTTCCTTTCTTCTTTCTTTCCTTCCTTCCTGTATATGACTTTTAAACTTATTTTCTTTTTTAAAAAATGTATATGGTTGTGAACTTGTTTGACTGCAAGTTTATCATGTGCATGTATGTATGTATGTATGTATGCATGAATGCAAGCATGAATTCAGGTGCCCACAGAGATCATAGGAGAACATAGGAGAGTATTGGACTATTTAGAACTGAAGTTGCACATTGTTGTGAGCTATCAGGTTGCTGTTGAGGATTCACCCTGCCTCCTTGCAAGAACAGTTAATGGCCTTACCAGGTGATCTAGCTCTGCAACTCTCCTTTAGTTATACTGGGTAAGCAGGAAGCCCAGGTATGCACATTATAAAGAAAGTCAGTCTAGATGTTGACAACATAGAAAGAAAAGGGAAGTGAAAGTTTGGGAAGGGGAGGGTTGTGAGTGAATGTGCCAATCACCTCTATGCAGAAGAAATATGGTTTGCTCTGAACTTTGAACAAGGTAATAATTTAAAAGGAAGGAAGGAAGGAAGGAAGGAAGGAAGGAAAAAAGAAGTTTTTATAAGATAAAGATAAAGATGTGAAATGTTGTAACTAACTCTATCATCATCTCCATCATCATAGAGAAAATTCAATCACAGAAGGTTATAAGTAGTCGACTCAACACAGCTTTAAATGTAATAACTATGAACTCATGGAGTCTTATTTCAGATAACGTTCTTTCTCGATATCCACCTGTTCCTGCAGTCCTGGGATTTATGATAATATATCACAGCAATTATACTTTATTTCCCTCATGTAAGTGAATAAAGAAGGCATAGGACACTGAAAATGAACAAGTGTCCTTTATACCAAAATTCAGTTGATGTGAAATACTGTGAAGCCTTATCTTTGACCTCTATGACATATTTTCAAATAATTTGCTGTATTAAGCTGAACACATCTGAGTAATAGGTATTTTCTTGGACACAGTAACAAGATGAATCAGGAGCTTTTATATGTAGGAGCCATCAATTATCTGCCTACCATCCAATCCAGGTATTGCTTTATCTGAACAGTTTTAATAATGACTATATAAAACTACACCCAACTGTATGAATTCATACTTGATTCTAGAAGTTCAAAGATGGGTTAACATACCAGAAAACTATACAAAAAAGTTTTCCCCACAGTCCTTAAGTTTATCCTAGTTACCAAAAGCTACCTGGAGTGTACTAACCTGAAGGTCCAATGAGATGCTACTGGATATACGAAGACTAGGAAAAAAACTAACTCTGTGCTCAAGCAGGTATCTCTTGAATAGCACTCTGTTCCCAGCATAACTGTCTCTGTTACCTTTCTCTCTCTTAGCCTTTTCATCAATATAGAGGGCTCTTCCTTGTTTGTTTACAGTTTACTTACTCACTAGCTTCTGGAAGAGGTCCCATACCACTTCTCTATGCTTTCTGTATCAAAACATTCTGTCTCCTGTTGAGTAATTACCCAAGCCTTGGGATTACTGGTCTACCTGTCCATTGTTTTTAAATTGTCACCAGAATAAAAGCTCTGTGAGGGAAGGACCTTATCTACCTTGTCTTTCTCCAGATTACACACTTGTGGAATCCTGTTTCACTCAGGGTATGGGCCAGTAAAGGTAGTTTCACTCAGGGGGAAGCGTCACAGTCCAAGTGAGAGATGGTTCAGAAAAGAGTTTTCCTGAAAGACCTGTATGTGTGGGCCACAAATTGAGTCTTGCAGATTTTTGACACCATCAACAAGTAAAAGTCTGTCTAAGAAAACAGAGCCCTTCCAATCTTGAGACTACCAAGAAGTTTCCCTACTTGTAAGCTAACACACAGTTTTACAGTTATTTGCCAATGACTAACCCCACCTGCGACTGGTGCTAGAATATCTACTGGCAAGGTCAGAGAGTGGATACTTGTGAAGAAAGATGAAACATCTATCTTTCCCCCAAACACTACCCTTCACATAGGGAGTAAGACATTTTTCCAGTACAGAGCTGCCTTTGACTGTAGGCAAATATGAAGCCACAAGGGACAACATTCACACTGAAACATACATGGTGTGTTGAAGGTAGGATATTTGCTGAGTCTCGCATGTTTTTAATTGTATTCTGACTCTATGTCCTTAGAACTTTATGCCAAATGTGCCAGATAAATGAGTTTGAATTCTCAGTTGGATGTCCTAAATACACAGTATAAATAAAAGCTGATCAAAACCTTTCATAACCGTTAAAAGGGTTATTATAGGGCAGGAAAAAAAGTGTACCCCCTGCTTAGTGGTGACGGATGCTGTGTTTTACAGTGGAGAATTCATTTCTTAATGTTTGGAGCAATTTATGAAAGCTTTCAAAGTAATGACACATGGAACACCCTTTGAACAATATAAGGAGATGTAGATCTGCTGAGTGCTAAAGTAGTCTTGGAAGTTACATTTACTTTATATTGCCTCACTCCTTTGAGTAAACAGAAGGGGAGGGTAAGAGAGACCTAGGTTTTCTTAAGTGATCCATCCTTTTGCAGGGAAAGCATCAGGACTGTTGAAGCATTTGCACAATTGCAGGCCCTGTTCTTTCAAATGTCAGTTACCAACACCCTACAAAGCTTGGTCCCAAAGGGAAACATGATATAAGTAAGTTTACCTTTAAAAAAAGAGAAAGAGAAGAGACAGCAATGCAAACTTAATGCAATACACTCTAAACCGATAAAATGGGAGAGGGGACATTTCCAGTGAGAAAGACCATGAATGCGTGTCCTCAACTTCTGCTCTGGCACTTTAAATGCCAGCCTGAGTCTACATATAGAAAGTGATGGGGAGAAAACTAATTATCTAAGTTAAATCAAGGACAATCAAATTAGTGACATTTATTCCCATAATTGAGTATTTGGCTCCACTTGAATAGCCAGTGGCCTAGGGTGGGCATACTGTTGATACCAAGGAGAAGTTGGGGAAGTATAAAGATGCCTAGACTTCTTCAAAGACTAGAGGTTTCCTCTGAGAATTAAAAATAAAGGTAAGTTACTTTTGCAGCCTTTCACAGAGTCCTAGCCTACGTTCTTTTTTTTTATAAGATTTATTTATTTAATGTACACTGCCACTGTCTTCAGACACTCCAGAAAAGGGCATCAGATCCCATTACAGATGGTTGTGAGCCACCATGTAGTTGCTGGGAATTGAACTCAGGACCTCTAGAAGAGCAGTCAGTGCTCTTAACCACTGAGTTATCTCTCTAGCCCCTAGCCTGTGTTACTTAACGCCATACTATAGTGTCAGTGCACTCCATGTGTGTGTGTGTTTGTGCCTGTGTATGTCTCTGTGTGTGTGTGCATGCTACTCCTTCCAAAACAACATAAGAAGGCAAGATGAGATTTTTAAGCCAGAGGCCTTTCCTTCTACCTATAGCTCCCAACTCACTCAAGAACTAAGTTCTAAGATTACTAACTAAATGACGGTGGTATTTCTAGTGAATGCCTATAAGCAAAAAGAGAAATAGATTATTACCATAAGTTGGGCTATTTAGAGAAAGTGACACTTTACTTCATAAGTTCTGCACATTACCTTTTTAAATAAATTTATCTTGAAAAGGAAACACTTTTCCTGTGAAAGGAGGAAAATTTAATTACCTAAGTTAAAATGACTTCATGTTAGAAAACTATGTTTAATGAAGCAGATTTCTGGGGAAACAAATGTTAAATATAGTAGAATACTGTAGTTATGTGTGTCTGTGTACTGTGTACATGTATGGTGCACACATGTAGAGGTCAGAGACCCATTAGTAAGAGTGGCTCTTAGAACTTGAACTCAGGTTGCAGATCTGGGGACAAATGCCTTTTTCAGCTGAAGCACCTCCCTGCCCCTGAAAACATAAATATTTAAACCTTATAAAGTTTTAAGTTCTAACTTCCCACTATTTTCTTCTCTCGGTATAATGACTTTCACACCAATTTTTTCATATTTTCCTGTATATGAGAATTCCCCATGATACATAGCTCTTACATACAGCATAAGGGTCCATTGTTTCAACTAAGAACTCAGTAGTGACAAGTGGGTAGGAATTAAAGGGGTATCAGCCTGGCCAGACTTGGCAAGATGTTCAGTGATGAAGGTGAAAGAAAACAAAAACCTACTGTAGGTTTTGGGGAAACTTTCTAGAAGCCATGCTACATTACCAGAGGGATGAAGCTGGCCTGGGAAGTCTTTGTTCAAGATCCAACTCTTCCTAAATCCTAAAAAAGTATGTACAGGTGATGCCTGATGCTCTTGCCAAGTAGGCTTCCTGGAATTCTGCCCCATAGTGCTTGCATTTATACTCACCCTTCTTAAAGTTTTTATACAGAAGATAGATAGATAGATAGATAGATAGATAGATAGATAGATAGATATGGGTTCTATTGAATAAGATCAGGCTACCCCACAGGGAGCTCCACCAAGTTATTTTACTTCAGGGTTCCTTCTCCAGAGATCCAGCATCATTTTTCATCTAGGTTTTATGATCAGGAAGCAGGGAAGTACTGGTGAAGCAGCTCTGCTCAGGGCTCCTCACTGAAAATGCACACTGCCCTGGTTTGTATGTGGAGAGCTCACTTAGTCAGTAATCAAGAGAAACCTCGTGACACCTGGCAGTGTACTACAAGACAACCACCATGCATGCAAAAGTGGAAAATGGCTATAAAGTAGATGAGCCACCAGGATTCCTGGAACTCTAGAATGTAAGGGTACCAAGTAAATACCTCTACATAGATATTTGTCATGCTGAAAAATGCCCTGGAAATGTTCTTTTGGATAGAAAATATCACCATAGTTGTTCTTAGCATAGGGACAATTATTTCTCATTATTTGCTTATCAGAGAAGAATCTACCTGAATTCTTCTAATGTCTATCAGGTCCATCACCAGTTAAGGATAGATCTTGTCTTCATTGTTAAAAACTAATGAAAACAGCAAGTGAACGGATTATTCTGAGGAGAACATTTCTATGAAACTGTGTAGGCAAGAATTCTTGCCACAATTACACATGAGTCTATGTATTTTATGAAAACAACAAGCTTATGGCAAATTGTTATTTTGGAAATATATGCACTCCATAAAAAGTTGAACTGAATATTGTTTAAATTTCACAAAAAACCTAAAGGTTGGGGATATAAAATGTTCAGACAGAGCACAAGGTTTTAGAAGGAGCTCCATGTTCCCTGACAGCCTATCGAAGGTAATCTGAATATTAAGAATAAACAAGAAGGTTTGGAGTAGAAGAAATTAATATCGCTAAAAGTAAGCTTTATAGAGGGTGTTAACCTCAAAACTGTACTAGTAGATGCCTCTTCAAGATATTAAAAATATTTAAAATAATTCTGGGTTTTTATTTTTTTAAAAAATAAATTTATAAAGCCTAACTTTTGGTTTTGGTTGTTGGTTTATAATTTTTGTCTTTTATATTATAATGTATCTACAGAGGCACCCATTACCTTCAATCCATTCTTTTCTGCCTTGGCTTTTCCTCCTTTATTTCAAAGAAAGATCACTCTATTCTCCTAAATCTTTTGATAAGGATGGTACATGTCTATGTCAGCTTATGTTAGTATATCTTCAGAACACCTCAGACTGTATAAAACTGAAGGAAAATGAGTGTTGGAAAAAACATCACATTGTAGTCTACAACATGCATCCTTCTCTCTGTAGATGTTGACGAAGAGAAAATTGATTATCACTTTGAAAAACTACATATAAACAAAGTTCCAGAAAAATAGGTTATGCAGAAAATTTTTCTTATTTCTATCAAGAGCTGTGCTTTGAAGAAAGCCAGGTTTCCTTTAGCAGATATATATTTCACAAAGTCAAAATCTCTCCTCATCTTTCCCATTCAGTTCCTGAATGCAAGGTCTGAGAATGCCTCCCACTTCTTTTAGGTCTCAAGAGCTAGGGGATTACTCCCAAAGAGAAGTACACCTGAAAAATGATGTCTAAAGACATCCAGGAAAACAAATTACAAAAATCTAAAACTACACATTGTTTTTCCATTGAGCATCTCTATGCAGGGCACTTTTCAGCAGAGGTAATTTTCCAAATAGGAATTTACCACCACTGCAGCAGATTTTTTTAATCAAATATACACATGAAATCTAGATTTGACAATTTTACTTAACCTGTAACAAGTTCCTGTTGTGTTTATGTTAATATCTTCTGCTGATATAGCTGTCTCTTGTGAGACTAGGCTGGGGCCTAGCAAACACATAAATGGATGCTCACAGTCAGCTATTGGATGGATCATAGGGCCCCCAATAGAGGAGCTAGAGAAAGTATCCAAGGAGCTAAAGAGAGCTGCAACCCTGTAGGTGCAACATTATGAACTAACCAGTACCCCGGAGCTCCTGACTCCAGCTGCCTATGTATCAAAAGATGGCCTAGTTGCCCATCACTGGAAAGAGAGGCCCATTGGACATGCAAACTTTATATGCCCCAGTACAGGGGAACGCCAGGGCCAAAAAGTGGGAGTGGGTAGGTAGGGGAGTGGGTGGGAGGGTATGGGGGACTTTTGGGATAGCATTGGAAATGTAAATGAGGAAAATACCTAATAAAAAGTAAAAAAAAAAAAAAAAGATCTTCTGCTAGAAGAACCTAAACCAGCTGATCTGAGAATGGATACTAACAAGGGTGATTGAAGTCTATATTCTCTGCAGGGAAACAGCACTGTGCCAACTCCCAGTGGGCACAGCCCTGAAAGAAAGGGAACTAGATATTAGCAAGGTAGTTGGCTTGAGAATTATCCTAACAAGAGCATGGCTGCAGGCTTGAGAAACGTTCTACTAATTATTTAAGACAGCTAAAAAGCCTGTCTTATGATATTTTGGGGGAAGGAAATTTGTTCCATATCCTAGGACAATTTTTGCCTTAATGATGAGCTTAGTGTTTCCATTTCTATTCCACCACTGAGAAGAGAGCTAATAGTTTGTGATTTATACAATGTTAAAACCAAAAAAGTTTTCTAAAATAATTAAGCTCAAGAAGTAGAGGTGGAAGTCAGAGTCATTTTCATGCAAGCCTTTGCTTAGTCCCTATGTTCTCAAGCCACACCAGGGGTGAGGGACAAGGAGACAGCCAGGGTCCTCACTTTGCATGATCCTGTGGGATCTGGAATGAAAACATAGCTCCAGCATGCCTACCAAATACCTTGCCCTTTCATTTTTAAAGATAAGATACCTATGTTAGAAAATCAAGCATTTAGGGGGCAAACTTTGGCTTAAGAAATCAACCTTAGTCACCTCAATGAAGATGCCAATCTTTGACAATTTGAGAATTATGGGAATTCAAATAGTGACAATGAGAAATGACAAAGAGTGACAGGACAGCTATACCCCAGGGCTCTGCACTCAGTCAACTGAACTTCCATATAAACTCTAACAACCACAGCTAATGTAGCTACGGACCAGTACAAGGTTGGTGTGAAGACCATGTTCCTGCACATCCTTAATGTCAGATAGTTTTGTACCTACCTCAAAGCCAGGGCTCACAGGAGACTGAAAGATGAAGTTGAGAGAGCAAAGAGTAGGCAAAGGAGAATAAAGAGGAGAAAAAGAGAAAAATTAGGTTACTAGGGAAAAGTAATGCATATTAGTCAATGCTGATTAACATACACACAGGTGCTATGAGACCAAAACAAAATGCTATACTAGTCAGCTTTGTGGACACACCAAAATCCAAGCTAGAAAATGCTTTTAAAATTTAAGTGCAACAGGAGGAACTAAGTCACAGATGCAAAACATTTTGAGATGTGAGCAGTGGTTTTATAAAAAAAAAAAATAAAAAAAAAATCCTTGGTCTTGGTAATGAGGGATGGTTTTTGTACCTCGTTGAAAACAAATTAGAGTCAAAATGAAGTATTTTTGACCTTTAAGTAAAAGATTAGGTTTTCTTCAAAATAATTCTTGCTCTCAATATGGAATGAAGAAAAAGGTCATTAATCAAATATTGCATAGTTGTTATTTGCCTGCAGTCAGTCGAAAGTGAGGTGAGAAGCATAATCACAATTTGTCTGGATATACCAAAGTAAGATCTTCAAGAAGACAAATGCAGGTAGTGATGAGATAGCTCGGTGGTTAAGGGCAATGGCCGCTCTTCCAGAGTACCCGAGACCGATTCCTAGCACCCACATGGCGGCTCACAACTGGTTGGAAATCCAGTTTTAGGGAAGCTAATGCCTGTTTCTCACTTCTGCTGATACTAGGCATGCAAGTTCTACACAGAACACCCATGCATATAAAATAAAATTTAGACTTCAAATTATTTTAAAAAGAGTGCAGATATGTCTATGGTGCATTTTTGGTTTTGCTCTGTTGATTACTGATTTCACTCAAAGTTAAAATATCATTTGAAAGTAAAATATATAGACTTTAAAAGAAATGCTTCCAATAAAAATATAAAGTACATAATTAAGCAGAGACCACTTATTGGAAATTTACATTGAATGTATTCTTTTTCATCTCTCTTTTTAAAACAATTGAAAAAATACAGGTAGGCATTCTATTTGATATCTAGAAACCAAAAGTAAAGTGAACTCTGGTTGAAAATATTCTATAAAACCTGTAGCATGCACTCTGATGTCAGTAATTTTCTTCCTACTTGTTAAACAAATTACTTTGTCTTCAGAAAAAATTGTATTACCTGTTTCTGAAATCTCTCTATCTTGATTTATAGTATGCGGCCATTTAACCGGGGGCACTGGGGTCTCTGTACAGTTAGACTGAGGTTGCACCAAGATGAGTTAGCATTCAGTACTAGCTAAGCAGTTTGTGAGTTGATAAATGATACATGGGAACTAAGGGATGACAACTTCTCATTCAAACAGACCTAAACTCGGCTTCTGTGGAAAGCCATTGTCTTGTATGTATGTACTATTATAGGACAGAAAAACAAAACAAAACAAAAACAAAACAAAACAAAACACCAAATAAGCTTCTCAATTTCTAGAACAAGACAGTATCCTAGTCATCTATGTTCGTGGCATCCAAAACTCACACCTCTCTTCACTGCTGGCCCTGAGGACATTTCTGTCTGGTCTCAGATCAGAATGTATGGAAAGAATGGGCAAGGCGAGATGCATTAACTCAATAATTTATCATTTTCCAAAAAGTATTTTCTAATAAAATACCTATGGGTTTTATGTTGGGGAAAGTAATTCTATACTGATTTAGTTTAAGGACACTGACTTCATTATTGCAAGATTCCTTTAACCATTAACTATGCTTAGTAGCTACTAAAACTTCCACTATATGGATGCTCCAAGAAGCATTTAACAATTTTATCTGTACAAGGTTTATTTATTTGTAATTTTTTGCATGGGCTTGTGTGTTATGTGTATGCATGTTCATGTGTGTTTTGGCATGTGTATGTGTGTGTATACATGAGTGTGTGCATGCATGCAGAGGCCAGATGTTGACCTTGGGTGACTTCCCGGATTACTCTCCACTTTACATTTTGGGGTCAGTTCTCACTTGAACCCACAGCTTAAACACCCTTTCTCTCCTGCTAGGAGAGACAATGGGATTATAGGTGATCAATTATGCCCGTGTAGCTGTAATGTAAGTGATAGGGACCTTATTCCTGATCCTCGCACATGTGTTAAAAGCGACTGATCCACTGAGCCACCTCTTCAGTCATGGTTGAAGAAATACTGTTAAATAATTATTTCATAAAAACAAAACAAAAACAATAGAAAATAGACAACACTGGTGTTTTTTTTTTCTTTTTTATCCTGTTGAGGTAGAATCATCAAAAGTTTCTATAGATCATCACGAAGGCAACCCATGTTACAGTGCACAGTCCATATGTATGTGCTATAGTGTAACAGCTTTTCTTTTGTTTGTCTTAAAGAACGATCATATGGGATATATTGTTGTGTCTTTGGCAAAAGCGACTATAGAAGACAATGTCAATCACAAAAATAAAATCCATAAATCTCAGCAGGCCATGGCACTTTAGTTTTAATATTTTATCTAACGTGTACTTCTTGTTAATGAATAATGGCAGTTTTCTAACCCTCTTTCTAAAACTTTTTTTTAACTAAATTAAGGGACTCTCATGATATAATGAGTGATAACTGTGATGCAACAACATGTTATTCTTTCCTTACATGACCCATGATAAACATTTCCAAGGACTTTCTATTTGGACAGCTATAATATACTTGTAGATCGATGGTTCTCTACCTATGGGTCATGACCCCTTTGGAAGTCACATATCCAATATTCTGCATATCTGACATATCCATTACTGTTCATAACAGTAGAAGAATTATGGTTATGGAGTAGCAGCAGAAATATTTTGGGGGTGTCACAACAGCATGAGGAGTTGCATTAGAGGGTCACAGCATTAGGAATATTGAAAAACACTGACTGAGATAACTTTTTAAATTTACATCCTGATCATAGCCCCCTGTCTCCTCTCTTCCCAGTCCCACCCTGGTCCCCTCCCCCTTCTCCTCATGGAAGGGAATACCCCCTTAGGAACCATCCAACCCTGGGATATCTAGTCTCAGCAGGACTAGGCACATCCTCTATTTAGATAATTTTAAAGTAGTAATTGATAAGAAATTAATAAGGGTATAAAGTTTTAGGTCTACATCTTGACAAGGTTTTGTATATATACACATGGACTTCTTTTTAGATAATATGCAGAATTCTTCTAGCCTCCTAACAGTTCATGTCAGCTCTCTGCCAGCTGGCAGCCCCCTAAGAGGAAGCATTATTTTCCTGCTCTTCAACCTAAATTGAATTTGCCTCAATTGGAATTCAGATCCTGTATCTACAAGTAGAGACTATTTTGTATCTGCCTTCCTGTTTGAGATAGGGGTCTCAGTATGCTATCCAGATGGATGGTGAAATCTTATATTTAAACATTGCATTTCCTTGAGCCTCCTGATTGGGAACAACAGGCATGAACTACTGCTGTCTGCTTGATTTCTTTATTTAAAATTGCTTTGCAAAATTCACCTATGTTGCTGAATGACAAGTAATTCATTAATCACACTAAATATATAGACATAACCTACTGAGTTAGTGTTGCTTTTGTGTATGTATTTTTAGTGCTGAAAGCTACATTCATGAAATCTCAAAAATATGTTTGTCTAAATAAGTTCTACAACATGCCAATGCCCGGTGACACACCAATGTAGATGGAGACAGCTCACAAGGCTTGAGTTCTGCAATCACTGGCTTCGAAGGGAGGATCAGGTTTCTCTGGGATGAATTGTCTGATAAATTATTCTATTTCAAGTGAAATATGCACTTGAGAGACGGAGATAGAAGCACCTCTGTGAGTTCCAGGGCAGTTCTGTCTACCTATTGAGGTCAAGGATAGCCAGGGTGACATGGTGTATATATTGACAGCATGTCTCAAAAGAAAAAAAATTATCACATTTTCTATACACATATTCAATGAATTCCAGAAACATTTACCCAGAACTCTATACTTACTTTATAGCTCTTCCATTCAACATACATCACCCAGCCTATCTGTGAGCAAACTTTCTGGTTTAATGTAATTCTCTACTTGTGTGATGCCATATGATCTTAAAATTTTATATTTAAAAATTATATAATACAATACTATATTCTATGTATTTTGATGTATTGCAATCTTCCAGCCTTATTTTATATCAGAATTTTTGATAGTAACACTATTGACACTTACATAATTTCAATGTCCTTATTCCAAACACTATGCCTTGCAATTACTACAGTTACCTCTACTACAAGCAGTGTAACTTTAAAAAATTTAAAAAAAAAAAAATCAGCCGGGCGTGGTGGCGCACGCCTTTAATCCCAGCACTCGGGAGGCAGAGGCAGGCGGATTTCTGAGTTCGAGGCCAGCCTGGTC
This sequence comes from Mus caroli, assembly GCF_978045245.1. NCBI lineage: Eukaryota > Metazoa > Chordata > Mammalia > Rodentia > Muridae > Mus > Mus caroli. The sequence continues at coordinate 48,672,978 of NW_028227269.1, forward strand.
TACAAAGTGAGTTCCAGGACAGCCAGAGCTATACAGAGAAACCCTGTCTTGAAAAACCAAAAAAAAAAAAAAAAAAAAAAAAAAAAAATTTTAAAAAAAATCATGATTTTTTACCTTTGAATTCAACCATAGAACTTCAATGCAGAGTGTGTAGTTGCAATCATTTTAAAATAGAAATTTAAATTATTACTTTTAATAAAAATATCCCTTATTCTAATTGATTCAAACACACAGGATTCCCTAAAATCACATACATATCTTCTGAATATTACAAAGTTATATTCATCTAAGTATTACATAAATGTAGCACCTACCTTCTAAAAATAGTTTCAGCTAAAGAAGATTCAAAAACCAAAGGCCATGTCATCAAAAACACAACTTAAGAATAGACTAGAGATGTTTTCTATCTGTTGTAAAGATGAGTGACCAACTGACACGTTGCTTAGTGTACTACAAAATGTAAGTTATTTAATTGGAGATCACAAATACTCTCCAAGTAACGACAATTACAAATTGTCATACCTAACTCTAAAACTTATTTCCCCTCAAGTTAAGGTGGATTTACTTGACCTTAGTAATTCTTACTTTTGTTTTTCATCAATTTCTGTAATAGCTATGCTATAATGTGCCAGTGAATAGTCAGTGACAAGAGAAAGCTGGAGCTTCAAGCCATTAGCTGTTTCAGAACTCCATTCTTGTTGAAAATAACCTATACAACCATCACTCTATTCTTTGGTAAATGTTTGAAAAATTAATTTCGATATCAAATGCTTTCACAGCATGGGAAATGTCCATCAACCATTTCACAGGCACAGAAATATTTTAATTATTAAGTGCAGTTATTTTCATGATACTTGTTAATGTCCTGATAAACCTGTATGAAAATCAGTAATGGTAAGCAGTAAGGCTTTGGTATTTTCATAAAGGTAAATTTCAGATCATAGCTCAGAAGAAATATTCAGTATGCTACAAGTACTTGAGCACTCTGCAGAGGAGACCATCTTTTGCAACATTAACACATTTGTTCACGCTGCTCAGGCCTTATGATCATGATGAAGCCTCACATATTTTTCAGTTTCACAAAGCTCTGGGAAGAAAGCAAACTCAAAGCTGTTGGATATTTGATGATGCACTGACCAACCTGCCACAGAGACTCAGGGGAGACACAGTTATTAACACGAGGGCTGCATCTCCCTCCCAGCATGCTCTCCTGGCCTGACAGTGATAGCACAACATCCTCTGGTTTGACAAGCGAGTGGGGAACACATAAACAGCAGGTCATACCAGTAAAGGCTCATCAGGGACACTGGTGGAGAACTCAGCCGATGCTGTGCGGACAGTACCGAGTCCAGTGAGAGACACATTGGAGAGTCTTCTCCTTCTCACGCCGCTGCAATTGTTGGGGATTTTAAATGCACATCTCTTATGGTAATTCAGACCACATCCTGAAAAACAAACATAAAAATAGCTCCCATTTCACCAGAAATTAAATCTATTCCATATTACTTATAAATTAAGAATTTGAAAACACAGCACGACATCATTTTGTCTGATGCTACTTGGAAATACAAATTTTCCTCAGTGCTTTCTCTGAGTCCCTTCCTTATTTAAACATGGTTATCAGATTCCTACTTTATTCTAAAAACTCAACAACTTCCCTGGTTGTTTGATTGCTTAATTTTTATTTATGTATTTGTGACATTCTCAATATAATGAACTTGGGTTTAGAGAGATCTACATATATGTTTACAAATAGATTAAACCATTTTTAGCTGTTATAGTTTTAAATATATATGACTACATAGTGGAGAAAATTAATTATAGTTCCTCACAAGTTTGGCATGAGACTGATCTTAAGCTTGTCTCTGCAGCTTGTATACATGACCCTGAACAAAGTATTTTATCTCAATTATAGATGGGAATCTGTAAAACAGAGACAAAATTAACTGCTTCACAGAATCAAGATAATATAAAGTATATACCCTTGTTGGTTTCCAAGTAGCAGGTAGATGGAAAAATATTTCCCACTTTGGGAAGTTTTATTATATATATAATATATATTATATATTAATATATATATTAATATATATATTAATATATATTATATATTATATATATAATATATTATATTATATTAATATTATATTATATTAATATATATTAAATATATATATATATAATATATATATAGTATATATATATATATATATATATATATATTCCCCACATAGCTGGCACCTGTTACTCATAATTTCCCTGTGTCATAAAATAGGTCAGACAACTTTTCATAACACATACTTCACAGTTCTGCCGCCCAGATGAAGCTATGGCCCTGGGTATGGCTTCCCCGGAGAGCAAAATGAGATGTATTTACTTGCTTATAGTTTTGTGGGTATGTAGAATGCAAAAGTTATGAAGTCATAGAAGTATCTAACAAGATTTCAAATAAACGCCTAGGAGGATAGGTACTAGAGCAGTTAAGCATCCCTGTAGGCTTGAAAGGGCAATGAATGGCTGTATGAGAGAGATGATGAAGATGCAATGGAAACCCAGCAAATTTGGAGATGCCGTAAAAATGGGGTGTTGGCTGAGCAAAGACCATCATCGTTGAGAGCAGGCCTAAGAGAGAATACCTGAGCTACATACAACCAGCAAAGCCAATAGAGCAGGGCTGCCTAAGTCAGCTAGAGAACACGCCATGCTACCTTGTAGCCTAGATGCTGGGCATGAAGCTACAAGATTTGATATTTGCACTTCTGGGTATTTGAAAACATAGCACGGTATTTAGGTATTTGGGTATTTGGTCTTGTTTGGTATAGTGATTCTTTGTTATTTTACAGCACCCTTTTGAATTTGAATGCTTACCCTGTTTCACTAAGGGTTGGAAGTATATAAGAAGCAAACAGACAAACAAGAACAAAAACAAACAAAACTCCAGTTTACAGGTAAGAGGTCTTGAGGAGACTCGGACTTGGAATTTTGACAGATGCTGGCATAGTGAAGTTATGGCACTTCTTAGTGGTGGACTCAATACATTTCGCATGATGAGACTGACATACAGCTTTTGGGCAGCTAGGACAGAGTGTAACAGTTTGCATTTTGAATGCCTACTGGATGCTCCTGTGCTGATGACTGCCCAGCTGGCAGACTGCTGGAAGGTATGGGAATGTTAGCAGGAAAGGATTAGTTAGAAAAATATGTCACTGGGACAAGCTTGACAGTGTACAATTGTCTCAAATGCCAATCTCTCAGCTGTCATGAGGTAAGTGATACTGCTTAGCTGTGAATTCTTTGTCCTGGTGTTCTGCCTCATGGTAGACCCAGAGACAATAGAACCAAGGGACTTAAATGCCTGACACTGGGAGTGAAGCTGTATCTTTCCCTCTTTAAAGTTCTAAATGTTGTGTAAAAATGAAAGAAATCTAGTCAAAACCACACACCCGAGGCGTGGTTTCTTCTAGATTTGTTCTCTCTGAACTTCCAATCCATGGGTACAAATTAAACAATTATGGCAACATTATTTACTTGTTGTATTCCAAAAGGGTGACCATAATGGCCACACTTCAAGGCAAACCATTTTCCCAAATCAAGACTACAGGGGAGGGACAAATGAGCTCTTGGGACTACAGGGTAGTGTTCTTGCACACTGAGGTGTCAAATTCAAGGAGTTCACTCTGGGAGAAAGCTCATACCACTGTCTGTGTGAAGACATGCATAGGACTGCCATTTTTCTCACTCAGTATCAGGGTGATCTTGGATGGTTTGATTATCCACCCAAATCTCAGGCTGCTTTTAAAGCAAATTATTGCAATTTCTGGCTTAAAGAAGATGGAAATCTTAGTTTTAATTTCTGGCTAACATATCTCATGCACTACAGTATAGAAAACTTGAGGAAAGGGGTAACAATTAGGTTTATAGATGAGATCAGAAGTGTCAAAGACAGAAAATTTCAGAACTAAATGAAATATTGCATAAATGGTGGCAGAGATATCAAGATGACAGCAGGAAGCTCATGAGTGGGGACAGTGCCAACTGAGGCACACAGAAGCTGCACCTTCAGCTCAACATTAATTGTGGAGGGGGCAGAAAAGAACTCACCTTCACATTTAAGGCCTTGGCGCACCAGCCCCCACAGCATTTCTCCACAGTGATCACAGAAAGCTGGGGCTCTGTATGAATGAACGAAGAGAGCATGGGGCCGGATCTGGAAGTCTTCAAAGGTGGCCGAAGCTGCAGAAAGAGCATATTGCAAAAGAGAGTGAGTGGATATACCCATCTGCAAACAAGCATGCCAGGCAATCAGTGAGTAAACAGGGGGCTAACTCTGAAAACTAAGGTATGGAAAACCAGCCACATGTAGTGCTGTATATTTGTGATCAGCACGTGGGAGGTGGAAGCAAGAAAATCTAGGGCCAGCCATTGGTATAGACCGTGTTCAGTGTTATCTTAGGCTACAAGATACATAGTCTTTGCACCCGACAAATCATACAGAAAATGAGAGGTAGCATGGCTTGTACTTTCACTCATTAGGTTTTAAGCATATGGTCCCTGGTTGGTTGACTATGCTCCAGAGGATGACGCACACTCATAGATTTATGGGGATCATGAATTAGACTCAGGAGTCATGAGGCAAGAAATCAATATGGGAGTGAGGGTGATTCTGGGAGGAGCCAAGGAGAGGAGTGGAAATAGACTATGATCAAAATACACTGCCTGCTTGTATAAAATTCTCAACGGATTAATAAAAGCATTATACTAAAAGTATTTGGTTTGTCTCCTAAGGTATTCAAATGCACTAATAAAAATAAAAAGTGACAGACTGAATTTAAACACTGCTTTCAGATAAGACAAACAGTATAAGGAGGAACATTAAAGTGTAACTGGAGTACAGATGTCTGGGTACATCCTTCCACTGACCATCTTCTTCTTGGAGGGACAGAGATGGATTAACACTTGAAAACTGAAACCAAACATTAAAAGTGTAACCTCTAAATAACCCTGAAGCTTCTTCATGAGCACGTCAAGTGGAGGGATTAATAGGCACGGACCAGCTGTGGTGTCTTCTGAGAAGAACATGGATAAACTATGTGCTTGATGGAGGGCCCTTTTGTTATTTACTAAGTACTGTCTACTTCATGAAGTATGCATAAAGAAAACTAATGCATATGAATTCAGCTATAGTGTTCAATGTACATTTTTATGTCATAAAAGTGGCCCACATTTCTATTAGTGCTCAAATTAAGGAAGAGAAAGTGAAAGACTGGTAGAGTTGCATCTTTCAGACTTCTCTGCTGTTGTAAGCTCAGATGCAATGCTCACTACTATGGCAGATGGTGCTCCCCTGGCAACCAGGAGAGCTGCAAGAACCACTGACATCACCTATGAGATAGCACACATAATCACCAGGAACCTCAGCATCCCCTCTCGAGGGGAGAAGGGTTGCATGATCACGGTATTCTCTAGCCCCTTAAATCTGCATCTCCACTAAGAACAGAAGACCATCCTGGAGGCTCAATTCCTCAGGTTTTATACCTAGTGAATTTTGGCATAAATATATTGCAAATCAGATACTATGTTGATTAACAATATTATTGACAATGCTTTTCTAACTCAATCAGTAAAATGCATGGTTATGATTCAAGGTAACAATTATACACACTGGTGATTTGGTCAAAGTGTATCTAATCTGGAGAACGTTAAATTCTCCTTAAACTTCATCTCTTGAACTCATAAGCAATTTCCCCTCAAGACCATTAAACAAAATGCCTGAATACATTGTGCCAATCCTTCATTCCTAGCCCCCTTCACCATTGAATCCACCCTTTCCAGGACCAAAAAACTATGACAATACTATGACAGTAATTAGTTGAATAATTATTGTAGTTTTCAAAATAAGAAACGCTAGAATTTGACAATACAAATAGCAAGCTGCGTTGAGACATTTGAGGAATTAATCAGGAAGAATATAAATAATTAAACTAAACATTTTCAATGACACCTCCCCCTCCAATTTATGGCAGAGAGATTTGTGTTTTTTTTTTTTAAAGGGATTAACATTCATAAGCAGTTAGCACCCTTGACTTATGTTTAAATGCCACATTACTAAAGTTCAATTTTAATATTCTCCTGTTAATTTTAGAATAATTAAATACATTTTTAAAATAAAACTACTAAGCATGGTGAGGTTTTGCATCCATTTGAAATCAAAGTACAACATCCATTCATTATGAATTTACCTGTTCTGCACCCTGGGGGAAATCAGCATTAGCTGAGTATATGCATGCAGGCTCCCCTAATCACAAAATCGCACTTCAGAGATAATCACCTAGCACAGGCAAACAAAGTGAAGGCTGCAATTCCATTTCATTTAAGTTTTGGAATCAAAATGGACAGATAAGAATAGGAATATTAGCATGTCTAGAGATTCCAAGAAGGGAACAATGAGCCTGTCATAATCAATCAGCCGACCTAAATTAAAACGATATGACAGGGAAACAAACTGAGCACAATGGGCCCTCATACTGGTATTTGTGTCTCTTTGATTTGCTCTATTCACAGTCTATTGTTACACTCCAGCATGCAAGAGAGGAGAAAATGACATGCTTTCCTTAGTCACCGAGCGTTTGAAACAGGTAATTGAGTCAAAAATCTTAATATAATCAGTAGTTCTTTACAGGTTCATTATAAATTGTTGGACAAAATGGACTAAACTGGTTAGCAGTTCAGAGGAAATGAGGCTTCTGAAGCAAAATAAATCATCTCTGGAGGTCAAAACTATTTGCATAATAAAGTAAAACAATGTCAGATCTTCCATGATTTTCCGTAAATTTTTTAACATCTATTTTGGCAATTTGGAAGCAGCATTAACTCTTTGCAGATGTGACAGGTTGGAACTGATATGCGACAAAGATGTTTTAAACACCATTTTATTTGATGTTTCTACAAATAATCTAAGATGCTGATATTGTTACCCTACTATACATATGAGAAAACTTGAACAGAAATAAAGGTATGATTTGGGTA